>NW_006408550.1:22866651-22923599 GCF_000296735.1 Chrysochloris asiatica | reverse complement strand
TATATATATATATACATATATATATGTATATATATATGTATATATATATATATACATATACATATACATATATATATGTATATATATATATCATGTTTGGTAAGGTGGAGGGTCAAAGAAAAAGAGGAAGACCCCCAGAAAGATGGAGTGGCAAAGTGCCAGCATCAATGCGCTCAAGCATGGCAACAGTTGTGAGGTTGGCCCAGGATCGGGCAGTGTTTCATTCCGTTATGCATAGGGTCGCTATGAGTCAGTACTGACTCGATGGCACCTAACAACAACAATAAAAGTAACATAGAAGAGGATGGAAAACTTCCTAATACAGTCTATGAAGCAAGCATAATAACCCTCATATCAAAACCAGGGAATGACATCACTAATAAAGAAAATTATAGACCAATATCCGTCATGAACATAGATGCAAAAATTCTCAACAAAATCCCAGCCAACAGCACATTAAAAAATATAATACATCATGATCAAATGGGATTCATACCAGGAATTCAAGGATGGTTCAACATTAGAAAAACAATCAATGTAATCCACCATATAAATAAGAAAGAGGAAAAGAACCACATGATCATATCGATTAATGCAGAAAAGGCATTTGACAAAATCAATATCCATTCCTGATAAAAACACTCAACAAAGTAGGAATTGAAGGGAAATTCCTCGACATAATTAGGAGCATATATACAAACCAAACAGCCAACATCACTCTTAATGGAGAGAAACTGAAAGTCTTCCCCTTGAGAACAGGTACCAGACAAGGATGCCCTTTATCACTACTCCTATTCAATATTGTTTTGGAAGTCTTGGTCAGAGCTATAAGCCAAGATAGGGAAATTAAAGGCATCCAACTTGGCAAAGAGGAAGCTGAGGACTCTAGATTCATGGTAAGAGAGGAACTGAGTGTTGGTGGCCAGGAGGCAGGATTGCAGAATGTGCCTTTTAGTTTTTTAAATTATTATATATTCCTGAATGATTTTATGTACATATCCCCACCCCCACCTCTACCCTCAAAAAAAGAAAAGCAGAGGGGATGGAAGAAAATACTGTTGAATGATGATGCACGGAGGAGACTGTAATCACTGCAAGGAAATGATAGTATAAAACTGATGTTCTCCCATGTAAACTATCGCTCAGTTTACAATTAAAAAAAAAAAAAAGCAGCTCATGATTTTTACCCAAATTATATACCTTTTCATTTTATTGTTTATAAATAAAACACATTTCTTATTTGTAATTGAAGATTTTAATAATTAGCACAAAAATCAAAGGAAAAGAGTAAAAGACAATCCCTGTGAAAAGGTAACGGATAAGAGATGGGACTAATGCAGACAGCAGATTGGAAATATTTCTCCATAATGCTTCCGTCTTGTGTGGTGCTGAAGGATAAAGCACTGGACTGCTATTTCACTTTGAACAGATCGGCAATTCAAACCCACCAGCCGCTCCTTAGGAGCCCTACAGGATCACTATGAGTTCTAATTGAATCCATGACACTTAACAACAACAACAACAACAACCATGAACAAGTCAGTGGTCAATCTTGAAAATGAATCTTAGAACAAGTATATGATGATGTATCTGAATAGAGCTGCCTTACCAGAGGACAGAAGAGTGTTTGTTTTCATTTTTAGTTTTCCTTTTTTTTCATTATTTCATTGTTTTTTTTAACTGTAGTTTTGTTCTTACTCCTTTATGATTTGAACAGGCATGGATGGATTTAGAATTTTGTTACAGAAATAGATGCAGTTATTACTGTTCCTTAAGCTGATTGTGAATTGTTTAGTCTAAACATAACAATTACCAAGTTTAACCTTTACTGATTACTTAGCACAAGGTCCATGGTTTGAGCTCCATGGGAGAAAGATGAGGCATTACGCTCTCATGAAATTTAAAGTTTTCAGAAACCCTATACAGGGTTACTATTAGTTGGAACCAAGTCAATGGCATTTAATAATAATAACATTTGTTGTTGTTATTTTAAGATTTATATTTGTTAATACAGAAATCTGTAATAGAATTACATGCACGGGACATTTTACATCCCATTGATTTCATGTTTTGAAGAAGAAATGAAGAGTAGGTTATTTATTCAGGACATTATGTAGAAGACTTTGCAGGATATTAAAATTTTCTTTGATAGAAATTAAAAGAAAAGTTTTGATTGGTGGTTTAGAAAATAGATGAAGGAAGCAGATTATGTTATTTTCTTATTTTATGCTTCAAATCGAAACTTGACTGGCTTACTGACGCTTGCATTAGTCATTCACTACCAGAAAGATGAGGCTTTCTGCTCCCATAAAGATTTACAGCCTCAGAAACCCTGTTCAGGGTCACTATGGGTCGGAACCAACTCGATGGCACTTAACAACAACAACCATGAACTGGCACTCAGTGAATCTCCTTGTTGGATTTACAGAGCTGCCATGGTTCTGTGGCAACACATGGAAACACTGAAGTGTTAAGAGTTTAATCGTCCCTTTTTTTCTAAGTAGTCAACACTGCCAATACAGCCAGGCTGTCTGCAGTCATTAATTGATTCTCCATTGCTTATACTATGACATTTCTTCCTTTTCCCCATGTGCCTTTCGATTAATATACAAAAATCCATTCCCTGTGTTTGTTGAATACTTGACAGCAAGCTAAACATGCTGTAAAGAACTAAAACCATATAAAGATCCTGCTTTATATACATTAAAGGGAAACAGAGCAGTTTGTGCCTTTAGGCTAAGAGTAGGATTTTCAGGTAACAGTTGTTGTTGTTGTTGTTGTTATGTGCCGTGGAGTCGGAACCGACTCATAGCGACCCTGTACAGGGTTTCCGAGGGTGTAAATCTTTACGGGAGTAGAAAGCCTCATCTTTCTCCCGCGGAGCAGCTGGTAGTTTCGAACTGCTGACCTTGCGGTTTACAGCCCGATTCGTAACCACTACGCTACCAGAGCTCCTTCAGGTAACAGTTAAGGAATGTTAATGTTGCTGTTGTTTTTAAGTGCCATCGAGCCGGTTCCAACCCATAGCGACCCTGAACAGGGTGTCCGAGGCTGTAAATCTTTAAGGGAGCAGAAAGCCTCATCTTTCTCCAGCGAAGCAGCTGGTAGTTTGGAACTGCTGACCTTCAGGTTCACAGCCCAGTTCGTAACCACTATGCTACCAGAACTCCTTAATGTTAATAATACTGACGTTGAGGTTGAATTGAGTTGATCTGCATTTTTAACAAAGAGGAAGGAACAAAGAGGTAGGATGGATGGTGGTGGTGGTGATGTGCCGTGGAGTGGGTTCCGACCCATAGCGACCCTGTACAGGATTTCCGAGTCTGTAAATCTTTACGGGAGCAGAACGCCTCATCTTTAGTAGTTTTGAACTGCTGACCTTGAGGTTCGCAGTCCGATTCGTAACCACTATGCTAGCAGAGAATGGATAGTACTTGGCAAACATTTAATGTGGAAGAGAAACGTTAGAGACTTGTCACAGAATTTTGACACTCTCTAGATATAGTTCTGTGATGACATCTGGAGAAACTATATAAACACCAGAAGTGGTGATATCATTAAAGAAATTTGGGCTTAAACTAGTAAGAGTTTTGGGAAACAAAATAGAAAATTCAAATTTGAAAACCATACATTGATTTAGTAGCCTTTAGAATATGGTGTTTTTAATACCCTCCTTATTTTACTACCCTCCTGTTGTTAAGTGCCGTGGAGTTGATTCCAGCCCATAGCAACCCTGTGTACGGTTTCCAAGGAGCAGTTGGTAAGCTTGAACTGCCGACCTTGTGGTTCAAAAGATTTTGCAGTCTGACGCATTAACCCACAGTGCCATACCAGGACTCTCTCTATAAATAGATAGATAGATAGATAGATAGATAGATAGATAGATAGATAGATAATGTCACAAAAGTCACTGCATACGTATACTGACAGACGAGTAGTGAAGAAGACATGACAGATTGCCCTAAACCTACTAAAACTGTACATTAAGTACAGAGCTCATGACTGAATTCATTAGATGACTGACTTTGTTATTAGATAACATTGTTATTAGATAACAATGTATATTTTCAGTGGTTTTCCTCTTTTCCAGAATGGATATGTCTAAACCAAAGTCAGTCATCTAATGAATTGTGTAAAGACCTGGAGTTAGAAAATCAAAAGGGAAGAACATATTTAGCATTTCTCAAGCTGAGGGAATTGAGGGAAAAAATTCAAGCCTAGATCGCAATATTGAAGGATTCTGTGTGCAAAATATTGAATGATACAGAAAGCATCAAAAGAAGATAAATGGAATGCACAGAGGCACTGCACCAAAAAGAAATGATCGATGTTCAACCATTTCAAGAGGTAACATATGATCAAAAGCCAATAATAATGAAGGAAGAAGTCGAGGGTGCAATGAAGGCATTGGCCAAGAACAAGTCACGGGGGATTAATGGAATACAAACTGAAATCTTTTAACAAACGGATGCAACACTACAAGCACTCACTCAACTACGCCAAGAAATTTGGAAGGCAAAACTACCTGGCCAGCTGACTGGAATAGAGTCATATTTGTGCCCATTGCAAAGACAGGTGACCTAACAGAATGTGGAAATCATCAATAGTACACACAAATAAAATTCTGCTGAAGATAATACAAAAAATGGTACAATCATACATTGACAGAGAACTACCAGAGGTACAAACCGGACTCAGACGAAAACATGGATAAGGGATGTCATTGCTGATGGATCTTTGTGAAAAGCAAAGAATGCCAGAAAGATGTTCACCTGTGCTTTACTGACTATGCAAAGGCTTTCGATTGTGTGGATCATGACAAGCTATGGACAATGTTGTGAAATATGTGTATTCCAGAACACGAAATTGTGCTCCTGAGGAACTTGTACATAGACCAAGAGGCAGTTGTTGGAACAGAACAAGGGAACATCGAATTGTTTAAAATTAGGAAAAGTGTATGTCAGGGTTGTATTATTTCACCACATTTACTAATCTGCATGTTAGACAAATAATCTGAGAAGCTGGATTATGTGTAGAAAAGTGTCGCTTCAGGATTGGAGGACAACTCATTAACAATCTGCTATATGCAGATGATACAACTTTGCTTGCTGAAAGTGAAGAGGACTTAAAATACTTACTGATGAAGATCAAAGACCACAGCCTTCAGAATGAGTTGCACCTCAATGTAAAGAAAGCAAACATCCTCACCACAGTACCAATATACAACACACATATAAATGGAGAAAACATTGAAGTTGTGAAAGACTTCATTTTACTGGGATCAACCACCAACACTCATGGAAGCAGCTGTCAAGAAGTCACACAAGCAATCAAATGCATTAGGCAAATCTGCTGCAGAAGACCTCTTCAAAGTGTTGAAAGAGCAAAGACGTCAGTTTGAGGAATGAGGTATGCCTGATCCAAGATGGCATTATCAACAACCTCATAAGCATGTTAAAGTTGGACAACGAATAAGAAAGACCATAGAAGAATTGATGCATTTGAGTTATGGTATTGGAGGAGAATATTGAAAGTACCAGGGACTGCCAAAAGTACAAACAGATGTGTGTTGGAAGAAGTATAGCCAGAAAGCTTTCTGAAAGACCAGACTTCGTGCCTCATACTTCAGACATACAATAAGTAAGGACCAGTCCCTGAAAAGGATATCATGCTTCATAAAGTGAAGGGTCAGAAAAAAAGATGAAGACCCCTGGATTGGCACAATGGCAGTAGCAATGATTATGAGGTTGTCCCAGAACCAGGCAGTGTTACATTCCATTGTGTATAGGTTTGCTATGAGTTGTTATTGATGGCACCTAACCACAGTGGAAGCAGCAGTCAAGAGATCAGACGACGTATTGCATTGGGCAAATCTGCTGCACAGGAACTTTTTAAAGTATGGAAGAGCAGAGATATCAGCCTGAGGACTAAGGTGCGCCTGACCCAGGCCATGGTGTTTTCAACAGCCTCATATGGATGTGAAAGCTGGACAGTGGATAAGGAAGATTGTAGAAGAATTGATGCCTTTGAGTTGTGGTGTTGGAGGAGAATACTGAAAGTGCCATGGACTGCCAAAAGAACCAATAGATCTGTTTTGGAAGAAATGCAGCCAGAGTGCTCCTTGGAGGCCAGGATGGCTAAGCTTCATCTCTCATACTTTGGACACATTGTCCGGAGAGAACAGTCGCTGGAGAAGGATGTCATGCTGGGTAAGGTGGAGGGTCAGAGAAAAAGAGGAAGACACCCAATGAGATGGATCAGCCAGGTGACATCATTGATGGCGTCAAGTGTGGCAGCAGTGGTGAGGTTTGCCCAAGATCGGACATTGTTTCGTTCTTTCTGCTGTGCATGGGGTCCCTATGAGTCGGTTCTGACTCGATGGCACCTGACAACAACAACAAGGACAGTGGACTCCTAATGTGGCCCTATAAGATCAGCCTTGGACTTGAAATTACAAAGTTAGCAGTTCAAAACAACCAGCTGCTCTTTGGAAACCCTACACAGGGTTGCTGTGAGTAAGAACCAACTGGAATGCACTTAACAACAGCAGTATATAACAAAGGCGCCCTGGTAGCATAGTGGATTAGGAGCTGTTTTGCTAATTCATTGGGCTGCTAAACTTTAGCAGTTCAAATCTACCAGGCACTCCTCGGGAGAAAGATGAGGCTTTCTGTCTCTGTAAAGATTTACAAACTTGGAAACGCTATACATGGTGGCTGTTACGATTGAGAACAGACTTGGTGGCACTCAATCACCACCATCGCAACACTATATCACAGCAATATTTTAGATATGAGGATTGTTGTTTTTAGAAAACCTAATTATAACTCCTTGGGACTTAGACTTGAAAATCTTGTATTAGCTGTATTAGTTCTCACACGAAATGTTCATAATCAGCAGGTTTGGAAGAAAACCACTTCTACTGCCATGACTTTTAGTAACATAAAGGTCAATGTAAGTTTTGCCTTTGGATAGCTATATGTACATCTTTAATTGGAAAATATATATTAGTTATTTATTTTAGCACTGAATGAAAGATTGTTTGGTAGCCTGTGAAGTGAAAACATTTAATCAATTTTGCCCCCAAGGCTATGTGTGTTCAGACATCATTGCAGAGCCTTTTTTTAACAGCTGATTTCACCTCTCTGCTAAAATCTAGTCCATTCCCTTAAGACAAATTATTATAGAGGGAGAACACATATTTTCCAGCAATATTAAGAATATATTTTAAAATCTTACTCAAAAGGCCAAATATTTTCTTGACGCCTATCTTTGGAAGGATATTTCAGATACTGGTAAAGTTAAGTAATAGAAAACTATGCTGTTATTATTGTTCAATGCCATCAAGTCAGTTCTGACTCATAGCAATCCTACTATGCACAACAGAGTGAAATACTATCCGGTTCTATGCCATCCTTACAATTGCTACAGCCACTGTGCCAATCCAGCTTGTAGGGGGTCTTCACTCTTTTTCACTGACTCTCCACTTTACCAAGCATGATGTCCTTCTCCAGAGACTGGTCCCTACTTATAATATGCTCAAAATATGAGAGGTGAAATCTGGCCATCTTGGCTTCTAAGGAGCATTCTCGCTGTACTTTTTCTACCATAGATTTGTTTGTTTCGGCAGTTCATGGTACCCTTAATATTTTCCTTCAACATCATAACTTAATTGTCTCAATTCTTCTAAGGTTTTCCTTATTGATTGTCCACCTTTCACAAGCATATGAGGCTGTTGAAAATATAAAATCTTAGGTTAGGAGCACCTTATTCCTCAAACTGACATCTTTGCTCCTCAATACTTTAAAGAGCTTTTGTGCAGCAGATTTGCCTAATGCAATGTGTTCTTTGATTTCTTCATTGTTGCTTCGATGAGTGTTGATGGTGTGTCCAAGCCCAATGAAATACACTGACGTGTAGTGAATTATCTAATGTCTTTTCTAGCCTGTGGTGATGGTAGTATGCCGTTGAGTCGGTTCTGACTTATAGCGACTGTGACTGGGGTTTCCAAGGCTGTAAAATTTACTGGAGCAAAAATCTCATCTTTCTCCTGAGGAGCTGCTGGTGAATTAGAACTATTGACCTTTCAGCTTAGCAGACCAACTTAGAACCCACTATGCTACCAAGCTCCTTAAACATAGCCTGTAACTCTCACCAAGCAACATTTCTGTTCTCTTGGTAAGAGAAGGAGGGACAACATACTGATAGGATGATATGACTTGGTAGTGATGTTAGCAGAGTTCATTGTAATTGTAAAAACTTGAAACGCTAACAAGGGTTTAAAATGAACCATCTCAGAAGAAGGAGAAGAAGAGCCAGGATTGATGTGTATCCATTGGGCTCCAAGATCCCTGTGCATTGAACCTCATCAACCTAGGAACACAAAGCTAGGATACTGGAGAAGTGACAGGAAGCTAGGATACTGGAGAAGGGACAGAGGAGCAGCAGCAGCAGGAGAACCAAGAATCAGAGCTCAACAGAGACGAGTGGACTGCCCAGCCTATGGAGCCAGTAAAACGGAGTGACTTTGGACAGGAAGCTTGCTTGGAGAGTTGGGTGGCTCTAAGCTCCTAAGTCCAGGAGCTAGGTTTGATAACACATTGGGGCCAGAACCGAATACCTTCAGGCTGAGGCTTATGGTGGACTGGTATGTCCTGTGGACATTTACCAACAATTGACTGGAATAACAGTGCCCTGAGCATTTCTGACTGAATTGTAAACTATGAACTTCACTAATGGAGTCCTGGTGTGGCACTGTGGGATCGTGTTCTGGACCACAAGGTTGATTTGAACCTCAAGGCTGGCAGTTCAAATGTGCCAGCTGCTTCTTGAAAGCAAGATACAGGGTTGAAACCAACTTGATGATACTTAACAACAACAAATTCTCTAATAAACCCCACAATTGTGAGTTCTGTCTCACGGTTGTGGGGCTTATTACCTTGTCTTAGTTCTATGCGGCCATTACAATGGATTATTGAACCCAGCTGAGTAGAGAGAGTCTTGGGAGGAATGACTCGTGCTTCATTTTTTTTGCATATACTTTTTAATAATTGTCCCTGCCTTACCACATACATAATACAACTGATAACTTAATCTTATATGTTCCAATTTCTTTCTCTTGACACATGGTTGTCCTAGGGGATTCTAAAAGCTAGGTTTCTAGTGGAGTAGGGAAGGTAAATGGATGCCTCTTCCATTCCTACACAGATGAAAGCTTGAATATTTCAGGAACACTAAGCTATGTGATAAATACCCACCCAAGACATGAAGAGGGTCAGATAGATTACCAACACGGAGATAGCTATAATGCAGATTGTCTCTTTTTTAAAGAACTATTCTGGAGTTATAACACTATGTAGACATCATTTTGCAGAAGAAACTTATCTGAGGAAACTGCACAATGACTTGGCCAAGTCTTCTGATGATTCCAGCATTTGTTATTGTTAAGTGGCACTGAGTTGGCTCCGACCCACAGTGACCCTATATAAGGTTTCCAAGGAGCAGCTGGTGAGCTTGAACCAAAGACCTTTTGGTTTAAACCGACTTTACATTCCAGCACATTAAGCTGTATGGCCACACCATGACTCCGGCATATTTAACCTTAAATTTATGATTAAGTCCACAAGTTCTTGAGACTACTGCTACTTGTTTTCCTTCAAATATCCAGGGTCATGTGTGTCCCTGGAAGAGTGTAGTGTGAGTGTTTCACCCTTTGAAATCTGCAGAAGTAAACTTTCTTTTAATGTAATGAAAGCTGTTTCATATGAAGAAAAACGTGGCATCAGGATTGGAGGAAGACTCATTAACAATCTGCAATATGCAGATGATACAACCTTGCTTCCTGAAAGCAAAGAGGACTTAAATTACTTACTGATGAAAATGAAAGTCCACAGCCTTCGGTATTAGTTGCATGTCAATGTAAAGAAAACAAAAATCCTCACCTCTGGACCAATAAACAACATCCATATAAATGGGGAAAAGATTAAAGTTGTCAAAGACTTCATTTTGCTCAGATCAATACTCATGGAAGCAGCCATCAAGAAATTAAATGATGTATTGCATAGGGGAAATCTGCTGCACAAGACCTCTTTAAAGTGTTGAAGAGAAAGATGTCATTTTGAGGACTAAGGTGCCCTTGACCCAAGCCATTATATTTTCAGTAGCCTCATATGCAAATGAAAATTGTACAGTGAATAAGGAAGACCATAGAGAAATTGATGCATTTGGGTTATGGTATTGGAGAAGAATTTTGAAAGTACCATGGACTGCCATAAAAGCTAACAAATCTGTTTTGGAAGAAGTGCAGCCAGAGTGCTTCTTGGAGGCCAAGATGGCCAAACTTCGTCTCTCATACTTTGAATATATTGTCAGGAGGGACCAGTCCCCGAAGAAGGATATCATGTTTGCTAAGTGGAAGGTCAGAGTAAAAGTGGAAGACACCCAGTGAGATGGATTGGCACAGTGGCAACAGCAATGGGCTCCAATGTAGCTATGATTGTGAGGTTGGCCCCGGATAAGGCAATGTTTCATTCTGTTGTGCATAGGATCACTATGAGTCAGTAACGACTCAATGGTACCTAAGAACAACAAAAATTTACAGCCTCAGAAACCCTATGAAGGGTCGCTATGAGTTGGAACTGACTCCACGGCAAACCACCACCACCATTACTCACTGAAGGAACTCTGGCAAATTAGTGGGTCATGAGTTGGGTAGCTAACCTCAAGGTCAGAAGTTAGAATCTATCAGCTGCTCCATGGAAGAAAGATGAGGTTTTGTGCTCCTATCAAGATATGTCTTCTTGGAAACCCTAAGAGTCAGAAGCAACTCCACAACACACAACTACCACCACTATTATTTTATTATAAAATGCTTGATATAAAGGTTATTTATACAATTATTTTCTTTCTTACTTGGGAATAGAGGTGCCTTGGTAATATAGTGGGTTACACACTGTGTTTCTAACCGCAGGTTCAGAAGTTTAAATCCACCAGCAGCAGCATGGGAGAAAGATGATGTTTTCTGTTCCTCTAAAGATTTACAGCCTTGGAAATCCTGTACAGGGTTGCTATGAATTGGACACACCTCCACCATTGCTACTTGTGAATGGAAGCCATAGGGGACACGAACTTTTATTCATGTTTGAATAGCAATTCAACACCAATTTACTACATATGACATGACAAGTAGCAATGAAGGTTGGATTGAACCTTCATTAGAAAGGGTGATTGGAAAGAAAAAAAAAAAACAGAGAAGGAAGGAAAGAGAAAATAAAATTAATGAAGTGAGAAATAAGGCAGGACAAAAGTTTTCAATACTTTCAAAAAGTTCTGCCATGAAAATTTAGATTTAAAGGAAATAACCTAATAGTGCTTACAGCATAGCCAAGAAAATAATTGAAAATTTACAACAAAGTAAAACCTTTCCACTTGTATAAGTAAATGTCATTGCAGGAAGAAAGCAATAGAGCTTAGGAATGAGAACAACAGAGAAACCTTTAACGAAAGAATCAATGAGACCAAACATTGCCAGGGTCTGTCAGATTCACAGCATCCATTAAGAGATAAGTGGACAAAATCCTGACTCCCAAATCCTTTATATCAGCAGTCTTTAACATTTAATAATTTTATCCAGAAACTGAAATATAGTGTTTTATCTTACAGTTATTAAGCCTAAAATATAAGAGGTGGAAGCATTTGTATCGGCATGTTATGAATCTAACACACAACTTTAACATTTCTTCACATACTGGATCATTTATAAAATTGAATTTCTTGAGTGCATGGGTGTAAAATGCAATCAACTGTTAAGCCACCATACACTCCACTCCTTCTCAGGATTATGGTTTACGTTTTCTTTAAATACAGAGATACTTTCTTTCTTTGGCACTGTAAGTACTTACAGGGCTATTCCTGTTAATCAGAGTCCTATTTTTTTTTTTTATATGTATGACATGTTTAGCAACAATGTCTTCCAAGTTTCTATATCAGTAACTATATAGCTACTAAAGGCAGATCCTGCCTCCCTATTCCATATGCACTGAATAAAAATCTCTGGGAACGAGAACAGGAAGTTTTTCTTTTTAAACAAGAATTCCAAATAATTTTCAAAATAGTTATCCTGATTCTTACAAGAAACCTGGGTGGTACAAATGTTTCCCAGTCGGCTGCCAACATGAAGGTTGGAAGTTCAAACTCACCCAGTAGCTCCATGTAAGAAAGCATATCAAACTGCTCATGTGAAGATTACAGCTGAGAAACCCCACGGAGCAGTTCTACTGTTACCCATGGATTTGCCATGAGTCAGGGGCCCACTTGACAGTAAGTGATAACAGCAATTTGGCTTTGTTCTTAGACTGGCCCTTTTAGTCACTACTCAGAGTCCCATGCAGCCTTTTCTAGCCAACATCCTATAAGCTGACTGCTTGAACTTCACTTTTAAGTATGTGTTTAAGCATAATCAGTGCCCACCCGACATCCACTTCCTACTGGAGTCACATTCAGGTTAGGCTCACCTCTGATCCAAGTCAGTATTCACAGAGCTCCATCATCTGTTTAGAAGGAAGTTTGAATTGACATAGCGGCTGCAACAATGGGTTCAAATGTAATCATTGTGAAGAGGGCGCAGGATCAGGCAGTGTTTTGTTCTGTTGTGCATGGGTTCACTATGTGTCATAACCAACTCGATGGCACCTACCAACAAAGGAGTTTTTATGAACAATATCAGCAATATTTGCAGACTTAATTCTTTCATCCCAAGGCAAATATCCCAAAGCCATAGAATGACAAATCCAAAATCTATTGAATGACATCTTCAGGAGATTAATGAAAATTTGATTATCAATAACTAATGCTCAAGGAAATGCTCAAAAAATCTCTCATTGTAGCCAAGTCTTGTTAGACGGAGTTCAGCTCTGACACACTGCCAACTAGAACTGCTGCTCAGAGACTGTACTACATTCTCATATAATGGGGTCAGCATGGTCAGAGAAGCAGAAGTGAACCCAAACATGTCAGGGGATTAGCCTTTCTCAACCTACTTACAGCACAGTGGGGAATGCTATTCCCCTGCCTTAGTGGCTGCTCCTACAATATGTGCATTCAACAGCCCATTCCAGCTAGCATAATGGGAAAAGAGAGGAAATCAGATGAGTCTACAACATTTCTCAATTATTCTATGCAAGGCAGGGAGAACTATCACAATGACTTGTTTCCAGCATTGGTCTTTTGGCTGAAGATTTTACAGAGCTCAGCTTCCTTTGAAGATGTCTGAAATTCTTAGGATTCTGTCAATAAACACAGAACTTAGAGCTTAATGTCAGCTATTCTAGAGGAAGGACAGTCCAGGTCCACAGGAAAATTTTAGCTGAAAATCAATATTGTGATTGCATTCAATGAAAATGTCCTTAATGCAGTCAAATCTTTATCAGTTGGTAAGGCCAGATGGGAAGACTCTTCAAAATATATGAGATCAATTTAGAAAATAAGTGGTGTTTTTAGTGTTGTTGTTGTTTATTTTAACGAGAAGTTTTAAGAAACTTAAAGAACTACCACAAAACCTTTTGGAATCGAAGAAATATGTGTGATCATCACGGTGTATAACTGGTGTGGGATCTTATAAGATTAGAGGCTGAAGAATTCTATAAAACACAAGGCTGAATAGAGAGATGCATAATTCCATTTTTCAGGTAAAAGCTCTTAGGTAATCTACAGAGACAATTGCTTTGCCAGGTCATATTTTAAAGAAGTTGCACTTTACATGGCAAGAACTAGAGTTAGCATTCTGTTGCCAGAATACATTGATGATGACTTATAAAATAACAAAGGAACTCAGTTGCTTTATAGGATAAGCACTGGACTGAGAACCAAAAGGTCAGTGGTTTGAACCCATCAGATTTTCCCCTAGAGGAAGATGAGGCTTAACAACAACACTTAACAACAACAGGCAACAGGATAGATCACTGGATGACATCCTTCATTCCTATTAAGCATTAAGGCACTACCACATGACCACATAGGATAATGTTAAAAGGGCACAATAATTTGAATGATTTTTTTCCATATACAGCAATGGTTAAGTACTCATCTGCAAACTAAAAATAGGTGACTCAAACTCACCAGTTGGTCAGCAGGAGAAAAGGTGTGGCGACTGCAGCTTAGCAAGGCACACAACAAAACCCACAACAGTGTCTGTGAAACAGCTTGACTCTATAATGCTTGTAGATGCCATGAATTGGAATTGATTGGATGATAGCCACAAAACCTACTAAAGTTTAGCTTATACTCACCAACAAATAATGGGATTAGTTGTTCAGAGACACACGGGGTACTTCATCGAACGGAATCATCCTTCTCTAGGTCTTTGAAATCTAGCCAACAAGTGCAAGAAGATACTTACATGTTGTTGTTATTAGGTGTCATAGAGTTGGTACTGACTCAAATCGACCCTATGCACAACAGAACAAACACTGCCTTGTCCTGCTCCAACCTCCCAATCATTGCTACATTTGAGACTTTTGCTGTGGCCATCCCACCAATCCATCTCATTTCTTTTTCTCTGACCCTCCAGTTTACATGATATTCTTCTCCAGAGACTGGTCTCTCCTAATATGTCTGAATTGCAAGACTAAATCTGGTCATCTGGCTTCCAGGGAGCACTCTGGCTGTACTTCACTCAACACAGATCTGTTTGTTCTTTAGGCAGCCCATGGTACTTTCAATATTCTCCTCCAACACCATAACTCAAATGCATCAATGTTTCTACAGTCCTCCTATTCACTGTCCAGCTTTCGCATGTATATGAGGTTATTGAAAATACCATGGCTTTGGTTAGGTGCACCTTGGTCCTCAAACTAACATCTTTGCTCCTGAACTTTAAAGAGGGTTTGTGCAGCAAAGATACTTCTATGGAGACAGTTTTGAATAACTAGTCCAAGAGGAGGAGCACATAGTTTCCCCCAAATTCCATGAATACACGTAAGTAAAATATACAGGAAAATATATATTGGAAGTCTGAAATCCCAAGGGAAAGGAAAACATGTGTTTTGGAAATGCATTCAATCTTTATCATAGGGAAACATTGGACTCAAAAGTACTATCTTTATTAAGCAACTTTCTGGGCTAAACAATTCATTTCTCTGGGGTAACTGAACAAACGGTACTTTGGAAGGCACATATCTCAAAGATAAATGACCTTATATGAGTACAATGGAGTTTCAAAAGTTTGTGCAAAAAATCCATTATCTTTTCATTCCATTTTTTCACAGATTGTTTGAAGACCTCTTCACACATAATTTAGTTCCCATATGTAGCTTGCACACCCATTTTCTGTTTATATATTTACATTAATAAGTAGTAAAGAATGCAATTTTACTAGAAAATGTGTAGTGATTCTTACTCGTCATATGCGCACGAAAGGTTAACACATTAAATTCTAAGAAGTTAATAAAAAAATATATAGTGCCTTAATGACATGCTAGAGTTTTGCAGTAGATATTTATGTTAGGGAAAAGGATTTAGATTTTTTTCTATGTTGTATAAATCATTTTAAATGTGTTGAGACTATGATGTGACTAAAAACCGCGGTTAGAATAAGAATGTGCTATATTTAGGCTTCTCAAACAGCTTATCCTAATTTAAATATCTGCAATTGGTTAAAGAAAGATATTGAATGCATTAGTAATGATAGCTTACAATCACTTACTATAATAAAATTCAAAAGAAATTCTTCAGATAATGCTATTTAATCTTAGACATCAATTTTCTCTACTCAAACACAAAGAAAGACACAATGCACACTGACCTTGTTTGCTCTATTTTATTTAAAGATGTGTAGCTTTAGGTTACACGGAGTGCAGTTACTCAATATGGTAAGCACTGGGCTGGGAACCACAAGGTCAGCAGTTCGAGCCCACCAGCCAATCCATAGGAGAAAGATGAAGCTTTCTGCTTCTGCAGAGAATTTAAAGTCTTGGAAGCACTGGACTACAAGATCAGTTTGAACTACAAGACTGGCGGTTCAAACCCACCAGTCTCTACTTAAAAACCCTGTACTGGGTCGCTGGGTCAGAATCGACTCAATGACATTTAATAACAAGAATGAATTGAAAGCAACCTGATGGCAAAACAGCAAGAGTTAGGTTACTGTTTCTCTGTGTATTCAGATTTGAAAAGTTGTTTGTTTTTTTAAAAGTGTGAGAACAAAAACAATGAAATATCAAGAATTTGGAGAAAATATGAAATGAGTTGTTGTTGTTAAGGGTCATTGAGTTGATTCTGACTCATAGCGACCCTGTATAGGGTTTCCAAGGAGCAGCTTGTGAGCTTGAGTGCCCTATGGATAATGGTTTTCAGCCTTATTAGGTTTGCTTTTATTAGGATTTTTGTTTGTTTTGAGCAAGGCCTTGTATGAAAATGGAGTAAAATAAGGATCCAGGCTGGAAGGCAGGTGAGTTCCAACTGCTCTGGCTTGGTGGACCTGAGAAAATGATCTGCCCTCTCTGAGCTTCCATTTCTCCACCTATAAAATTTTATGGAAACTTAGCTCTCAGAGCTACTTAGAGAGTTAAGTGTGAAAACATGTAAATACATGAACAAGTGCCTGGAATTAGCTAAGTGAAAACCACCCAGCAAGTCTACTTAACTCCATGGGAATATATCCGTGTCTCATGTTATTGTTTTCATAGTAGAAAAAACAATGTTTACCCTATTAATCTTACAATGGAGAGAATGATCATGAAAGGATTTTAGGATGGCAAGAATACCAATAGTAAGGCTTCATATATCTTCAGATGCACTCTATGATGACCTCATGTTTAGGTTTCTTCAAACTAAGTTATAGTCAAGTCACACCATTCCTTATGAAATTATCTTGACTTTATTAACATTTCTGTACTACATTGGATAGTATTTGAAGTGCTTTCTAATCATTCTGGATCAGCAGAGGGTTAATCAAATTTCAATCCCTGCTTATTTTACAACATAATGGAAGGTTTTGTTGGTATTGTTGTTGTTAAGAGATAGAGGAATTTTTTTTCTAAGTACAGCAGCAAAGTAATGAATGTTGCCTGGGAAATAAAGAAATGCAAGAAGCAATCAATTTCTTCCAGTCTTTAGTTTGTTCACCCACTTAATTTGAAACCCTTTATTGCTTCACCCAAAATTAACAGTTAAGGCATGTTCTTGCAACTCAACAAGCATTACAGTGTACACTCAATTTTGAGTATATTGAAAACACCATCATAAAAGATCTTCTGAGGCATCTATATGTAAAACAATAGCATTTTGTAGTTAAGCCAGCAAATTTGACCACATAGAAATAAACAACTTTCTAGTGAATTAGCTCTCTGATATAAGCTCTAGCTAACTATGTGCCTATTTATCCATTTATTTTACACAGTCTGCTCATTTATTTCAAAAGGAAACCGTCCAGTTTTGGTGCTCACTGTAAGCTCAATTTAGTTTTACTCCCTTACTATACTTTCTTGGCATCTGCTTTTATGGAAATATAGCTTGTCGTTAACACAGCTCTGCCTGCCTTATGACTGTGGTGTTTTTCATGCAAAATAGGCATTTCTAAAATAATTACAGATGGGAAAGCATGCCCCATGGATTTTTTTTTTCCTTCATTACAAAATTATCCTGTTCTTATCATTTTACATCCACTTCATTATAAGTGGAGAACAGGGGGAAATAAAAATATTCCAGTTAGGAAAGCAATCTTCAGAGTACTTTGTTCACACAAAGTGAGAAGTGATAAAATGAATCTTTATGGAAAGATTTGCTTAAGTAAATCACTTCTGATATCCTTCCTTTTCTCCATTCCCGCCATCCTATATAGCAAGAGCTTCCCTTAACCATATATGAGGCTCTTGGTAATACATCCAGATGTATACTCATGGTGGACCAGGCAGCTGAAATCCAGAAGAGGAGGGTCCCCAGAACGTATCATTCATTTCACCGCACTGAGCTTTCCCTTCCATCTTCCGGTAGACGAAGACTGGGATCCACGTATTTCATAGGCTATTCCAACCTACTCTGTACTCTTCTCCATGCGGCACTGTGCTTCACAGAGGGACCTGTATGGACTTGCCTTTTAAGTCTATTGTACAGGTTAATACGCTGACTGCAAGGTCTGTTTGAACCACAAGGTCAGCGGTTCTAGCTTACTAAATACTCCTTGATACCCTATACAGGGTTGCTATGAATCAGAACCAACTCGAAGGCTCTTAACAACAACAATGCCGGAAGGCACTAGTAGGTGATTTCAGAGCAGAGAGAAAGGGAACTTAAGGATTTCTTTCCCCAAGTCTATCGCTGCCAAGCTTCTACTGGCAGTGTCTGAACTCTTTTACTGAAGTCCATAGCTCCTGCCTGGCAGCCTCCTTCTATAGATCTCATTCTTCCAACTTTCTGGCAAGAGTTTCTCCTCTTCCATACTAGGGTGGTAATGACTTCAAATTTGAATTCGTTCCAGAGTGTTCTTCACTTGACTTTCTTTTGTTACATATATAAAGGGATTTCAAAAGTTCATGGAAAAATTCCATTATCTTTTAATTCCATTTTTCCGAAGTCTTTTTGACTCACATCCTTATCCTGCATATATGCAACTAGTCACTTCATTAAGCTGAACTCAACCATCTTTGCTGTGTGTTGTCTCCTGAACAGTAAAGGCTCCTTCTCTTCTTCAGTTTCTATGGAAATGAAAGTGGAGAGGCACAGAAATTTCTTGAGCAATGTGAAGAAACTAAGACCCATAAATATGAAGTAACCTGCCCAATTTGCATAGCTAATTAGCTAAGGAGCTATTACCTTAACCAGTGTCTCCCAACTCCCAGACAAGGGTTTCTTTCAACCCTTAGCAACATCTGGATTTGGTTAACCAAAATCCAAACCTGAGCTGAGTCAACCGTGGTGTACACTGTGATTTGTTTCTTTCTTTTATATCTGTTTGCTTTTTTAAAATATTGTTGCTGAGGAGTTATATGAACAATAGAATGAGAGAAAGACATACAGAACATGGACAACAATAATTGAGGACTACATTCTAGGAATACTGACAGTTAGTTGATGCTTTTTAATTTCAATTATTGAAAATATTCACCTTAGCATCCCCAATATAACTCGATCAAAAAATCATGCTGAAAATAAACTGACCCTGTGCCTCTAGAGAATTCTGCATCTAAAACATTCAATGCACCGCTACAAACATTACAATAAAAATATGCATTACTTAGTGAAATGGAATCAAAAAGGAGGGCTCCAGTGCCAAAAAAGACATATTTTGGTTAAATGATTGACCTCTTCAATATAGACATATTATTGTTGTTAAGTATTGCCGAGTCATTTCCAACTCATAGCAACCCTGTATACAGTTTTCTAGTAGAGGCTGCTGAGCTTGAACCACTGACTTTTTGGTTCAAACTGACCTATGCATTAACCAACAGTGCCACGCCATGACTCCATATAGACATACAATTCCTCCAAACCTAACGTTACTATAAAAAATTACTCTTTTCATATACAAAGTAGTAGTTTTTGCTTTTTTATGGCTTTATACATATTTTAAGCTTTCAGAAAGAACTTCGAGGAAGAACCCTCAACATCTTTTCTTCTCTTATACTGAGGTTCTGCTAGATGATAGTATGACGATCTACTGACTATATGCTTGCCTCTAGGCAAGAAGTACAGAAAGAATGAATACACGGAATGCCACAAGCTACAGAAATCTACACTTCATTTTGTACCGTAACTGTACATGAATGAGTAATTTAACAGCAATAACAAAGAAAAAAACAGAAAAGACAACTTCTAGCAAACACAACAAGTAAACTGTATGTCTTCATTAATTTAGTCATATTTCACTTTTGAAAGATTTAGATGAGTACCAAAAGTAGAAACAACTAGTATAAAATATTGTGAGCTAACAATTCTTCTGGAATAATTCAATTCCTGAATATAGACTTGGTCTAAAGTCAAGGATATGCAATCCTCACTCACTGTAAATTCACAGGCAACATCCTCATCCTACAATATAAGTCCAGGGATGAAGCTGAAAAGTGCCAGTTGATATGTTTAAAACTAGTATACAGTCAAATAATCAACATTGATGGATCCTAGGTCACAGTTTTCATAAAGCCTCTAGATTCCAATGTGGCTGAGGATGTCATTTTAAAAACACCTTCATGCACATCTGAAGCAAAAAATTTTAAATGGGAAAAATATACAAATCATCCAATTAATCAATCAATAATAAAACAGCTGACTGAGAAAGACTTGAGAACCAGGGGAAGGAAACTAGGAATCTTTAGTAACCTGCACATTTCTTCCAGTAGAATGAGGACCACTATAAACAGTGGCAGATGGGTTTACTGAGTGAGATGATCCTATATGCATCACACTGGCTTCCAAATCCAGCATCCCCAGAGCATCATTTACTGTTGTCCAGCTGGTCTTTCTCCAAATTATTTGATTTCATAATTTCAGCTCAGTCTAGGTGGAAAACAATTTGAAAATCATGAAAGAAATCACCTAAGATTACATAAGATGAGAAGTTCCATTTTATGTATTTTCATAGTTCCAGTGTCCCGTATGGTGTTGTTGTTAAGTGCCACTGAGTCATTTCCAGGGCTCCATTGTTAATGCTCAATTGTTGACACTCCATCAACAGTATAGTGACATTAAATGCTGATACTTTATTTAGGTCACTAATTATTAGATGACATGAATAGATTAATTTGAGTTTCATCACTGCTAGTAAACTGTTGGATAAACTTGAACAACATATTTCAACTCGCTGAAGAGCTCTTGTAGCGTAGTGGTTATGAATCGCGTTGTTCACCTCACGGTCAGCAGTTAGTAACTACCAGCCATTCCATGGGAGAAAGATGAGGCTTTCTGCTCCCGTAAAGATTTACAGCCTCGGAAACCCTGTGTAGCGTCGCTATGACTCAGAACCAACTCCACAGCCACCACCAGGCTACAATTCCAACATTGTATCACTACCACCACCAGCAGCAGCCCGCTCTACCCTCCATGCTCTGGATGAAATAAGATAGTACATATGGAGCTCTGGTAGCATAGTGGTTATGAATCTGGCTGCGAACCTTAAGGTCAGCAGTTTGAAACTACCAGCTGTTCCGCGGGAGAAAGATGAGGCTTTCTGCTCCCGTAAAGATTTACAGCCTCGGAAACCCTGTATAGGGTCACCATGAGTTGGAACCGACTCCACGGCACACAACCACAACAAATGAATGCACTGGCCTCTAACCACCATTAACAACTGAACAACTGTGATTGAGCTGCTACTTCAACATTTTAGAGGTTAAAAAGGAGTGCTGATTTTGTCATTGGCATTCCCCTATTGGATACACGCTTAGCTAACAATTACTCTATTTTTCCACCTCAAAAGATTCAATAATATTTTCAATTCCAATGCAAAGTATTTTGAAAACACTTTTCTTC
The DNA here is from genome assembly GCF_000296735.1 of Chrysochloris asiatica. Taxonomy (NCBI): domain Eukaryota; kingdom Metazoa; phylum Chordata; class Mammalia; order Afrosoricida; family Chrysochloridae; genus Chrysochloris; species Chrysochloris asiatica. The sequence goes on along the minus strand of NW_006408550.1, from coordinate 22,902,140 downwards.
TTAGCACATTTAACCTTATAACAAAAGATTGTTCCTCATTATTCCAATGAAAGAGAGAAGAAATCCCAGAGCAGAACTCAAACAACAGAGAGCTATGGACGCTGCATTTCAGGACTTGTCTACACGGTAGCTCTACTCCCATGAGGGAGGTTTCATTTGCATGAGACACTGTTAACCCTCACTAGAGAGAAAATGATTAAACATGTTCATTCTTACAGCCAGCCCCTAGGGTCTGTGACCTGGAATCAGTACAAAAAGGATGTGTTTTTGTAACACAAAGCAGTTCAGTCTTGCCAGCTCAAATAATTTAGTAACAGAAAACTCTCAAGAAGCCGTGAGCAACTTTATCCCTGGGAGAAGATGGGGTCTTTCTACCCACCTCTGAAACAAAGCATAAAGTCTTGTGAAACTATATAAGTGTTAGTGATAACAGAAAATAACACTACCAAGCAGAAAAGTAGCTAGGGATGACAACAGAGAGCTGAAGAGAGAGAGGAGCAATTGAGTAATGGTTGTGAAAACAGAAGAGATGGCACCATGTGGCAAGAAAAAGAAGACAGTAGATATTACTTTAAATGCTCATGAATATTTTTAAATTCCTAACAGATCTTCATCTTTGGAAGTTCAGGTGTGGGGCTGTAGGATAAGCACTGGACTTCTAACCATAATGTCAGTGGTTCAAACCAAGTAGCTAGCCTTTAGAAACTCTATACAGGGTTGCTATGAGTCAGAACCAACTCAACAGCGCTTTCCAACAATATCAACAGTATTCATCTTTGAGATTGGGGCATGAGAAAGGATAATTCCCTAAACTATACGTCATTCTCAAAATATTACTATATCTTTCACACTTTCATCAAGATTACGGATATTTAAAAGCTTTTAATATTTTAATATTTAAAATATTTAATATTTAAAAGATTAAAATATAAAAAATATTACAGTTAGAAGTATTTTTGCAAAGAATTTTAGCTTACAATAAATAGTCAAAAACTGGAATACACTAGCATATGTTATTGAGTTGGTTTAAAATAATGACATTGGTATTCCATGGAAAAATTACTGCCCAGAATCACATGCTGAAATTTCCAATTGAAGGAATGACTGCCTTCCAAACTCGCTACCTCTTGAAATGCCCTTATAAGATTTATATGAAGTGTACTATGCATATTGATGTGTTAATGTTTTATTTTCAGCAATGACTCACTCATGGAAGAAGGTAGGATTACAAATATGTTTACAGCATGGGAACAGCTATGAACTAGACGGACTAAACCACAACCGATTCTCTCCAAAGTGTTTGCTCTTCACTAAGTTTCAGAAATGCCAAGATTTACCTTCTACTCTGTGTGTCCCTCTTTGCTGCTTTCGCTTTCAAGTTGATGTTATGGGTTCATCTACTTATTTCTATGTTGATTAATAAGTTTTAACGCTTTCAAGGAAAAAAAAATTATAATACTTTTTTCTCATGTTAGGAATTTCTTGACTGATTTGTGTTTGAATTCTGGATTCGGAGAAACACAACGTTCCTGAGAATCCTGCCTGGAAACCCTATTCAAAACACACCTTTTTCTGTCCGAGTCTTCCCTATGATAGCAAATGGCATGACAGGTTTGCCATTTCTGGAATCATAACCTGAAGACGAGCTCTTGATCTCTCTTTCCCTCACTCACACCCAGTCTTGTCAACGCTACTCCAAAAATATCCTGACTATACTCTACCCTTCTTGTAGCCTACAAGCCTGCCACTAGCACCTCTCCTCTGGATCTTGTTGTTGTTGTCAGGTGCCATCAAGTCGGTACCAATCCATAGCAACCTTATGCACAGCAGAACGAAACACTGCCCGATCCTGGGCCAACCTCACTACTGTTGCCACAGTTGAGTCCACCAATGCTGCCACTTGGCCAATCCATCTCGTTGGGGGTCATCCTCTTTTTCTCTGACCCTCCACCTTACCAAACATGATATCCTTCTGCAGTGACTAGTCCCTCCTGACTATATGTCCAAAGTATGAGAGACGAAGTTTGGTCATCTTGGCCTTCAAGGAGCACTCTGACTGCACTTTCTCCAAAAAGGATCTATTGGTTCTTAAATACTCTTCTTGACTCCATTCCTGACCCTCCAAAAGCAATTCACCTCTGAGAAGAGTAAAATGCCTAAAATATAAAATATGTCTAAAATATAATTTAGTTCTTCTTACTTCCACATTTAAAACCCTTGTCGATTTTCCATCACACTAGAACAAGCTCCAGAATTTACAGCTTGCTTACAAATCTCTAATGACCTCACTTTCCAACTCTACTCCATAATATTCTCTACTTGAGTTCCAAACCCATCAGTTTACTGCCAAATTTTCAAACCCTACAAGCTAGTTCTACTTGGTCACTTTTGCACTTCCTTGGTCAATTCCTGGATGGCTGTTCTACGACACATCTTTGTTCCATTCAGAGGTCAGTATACAAGACATCCCTAAATGACTTCCATGGTCACTTCATCTAAAGTAGATTAGCACTCACACTTCATACATGATAATCATCTGCACAGTATTTATTATGTTTTCTTTCATTTCTCCTTCTGTTCTTCCACTGCCCCCCCTCTTTCTTTGTTCCTTAAATCATTCCTTCTTTCATGTCTTAATTCCTCCTTTGACAAGAATATAAACTTTATAGTATAAATATTCTCAGTTTTATTCACTGTTATACCCCATGCATATTTAGGTGCTCAATAAATGTTCACTGGGTGAACAGATCTGTGAACAAATGGATAAGCAAAGAAATTACCTAGGTTATTCATAAAACTGAGCCTTTGTTTACCCACTCTAACTTGAGAATAATACTGTTTATCTAGAAAACATTGTAAAGATTATGTATGATAATTTGGTGAAATCACTTGTATAAACTATGAAAATGGAAGCTATGAAGAAATCAATAAAGGCTATAGAGAAAATTTTTAAGGAAAATTTTACATACTTGTTGGGTTTCATCGAGTAATTTCTGACTCATAGTGACCCTGTATAGGGTTCCCAAGAATGCCTGGAGGATTTGAACTGTTGACCTTGTAGTTACCAGTCGGGTGCTTATCCTACAGTGCCACACTAGAGCTCTTACATAGTATGGCTTGTTGTTGTTAAGTGCCATAGAGTCTGTTCTGACTCATAGAGACCCTGTGGTTCAAACTGACCATGAGGTCCAGTGCTTATCTCACAGTGCCACACCAGTACCCCCTTACACAATATAGCTGCCTTTAAAACTCAAGACAAAAACAGAAAAAAATAAACACAGGTAGATTGCCTTTTTAAAATTAAGATCTACCAGAGTTTTAAAATGTGAATGTATTGAAGTTTTCACATATCGAGAGTTGCCAAAGTTATTTACCCTGGCTTAGAAATGTAGGCTTCAATAACTAGAAAGGAAAAAAAGAACAAATAGTTTGCAGTCTTGAATATTTAAGTTGCCTAAGTTTTTGTGTATTACATATCACTGAAGCAGTATGTTGTTGTTGTTGTCAGGTGCCATCGAGTCGGAACCGACTCATAGTGAACCCATGCACAGCAGAATGAAACAATGTCCTTTCCTGGGCCAGCCTCACTACCGTTGCCACACTTGACTCCATCAATGATGCCACCTGGCAGATCCATCTCGTTGGGGGTTTTCCTCTCTTTATCTGACCCTCCATCTTACCCAGCATGACATCCTTCTCTAGCGACTGTTTCCTCCTGACAATATGTCCAAAGTATGAGAGACAAAGCTTAGCCATCTTGGCCTCCAAGGGGCACTCTGGCTGCACTTCTTCCAAAACAAATCTATTGGTTCTTTTGGCAGTCCATGGCACTTTTAGTATTCTCCTCCAACACCACAATTCAAAGGAATCAATTCTTCTACGATCCTCCTTATTCACTGTCCAGCTTTCACATCCATATGAGGTTATTGAAAATACCATGGCTTGTGTCAGGCACACCTTAGTACTCAAGCTGACATCTCTGTTCTTCAACACTTTAAAAAGTTCCTGTGCAGCAGATTTGCCCAATGTAATACATCGTCTGATCTGTTGACTGCTGCTTCCATGAGTGTTGATAGTTGATCCAAGAAGAATGAAGTCCTTGACAACTTCAATCTTCTCTCCGTTGATAAGAATGAAGCAGTACAGTTACTTCAATTATTAAATGAAGAGTTGAACCACGATGAGATTAGGTCTGTGCTGTGGCACTGTAGAATAAGCGCAGGACTGCAAAGTCTGTTTGAACCACAAGATTGGCAGTTCAAACTCACTCGTTTCTCCTTGGAAACCCTGTACTGGGTCACTATGAGTCTGAATCGACTCAACACACTTAACAACAACATCTCCAAATGACTGGTTTTGTGACCGTATTACCTTGCCTTCATCAATCTCAAAGACAAGCACTGACTGTCATCAAGTCAAATCCAATTCAGAGTCATAATATACAGGGTGTCCACAGCTGTCAATCATTGTGGGAGGACAAAAACTCATCTTTCTCCTATGAAGCTACTGGTGGGTTTGAACTGGAGACCTTGTGGTTAGCAGCCCAATGTTACAGCCCCAGCAGGGCCTTTTGATCAGTGGTTAGGAAAATATTCTCTCAGAGAAGCCTCTAATGGTTTTATTGAACATTATATTTTTTGGATGTCCTTTTAGTTTACATTGTTTTTAAGAATCCCCCCTTTGACCCCTGCTGAGTTGTTACTAATTCACAGGTTTCCTGTGTCACCTTAGCCTCCTTCCTCAAATAATTGGGCCAGGTGTGCACATCTGCTCCAAGGGGAATCTTCTGTGACCTGGCTTAGGAAAAATCATCTCTTTTGGCCTGATTGCTTTCTTGGGAACTCAAATTTTAAAAATGAGAGGCAAGCATCTACTCTCTAGGGGTTTTGAAGCAGAAAATTTATGAAACTGAGTTTTGGGAAAATAAGCTGAGTTTGAAAGATTTACGAAGCAGAGTCAGGCACAAGGTTGATACCCAAGCAAGCCAAAGCCACCTGCAAGGTGAAGTTATTAAGGAGTAAAAATTTAAAAAATACGTAGCAAGGAGAGACAAGAGCTAGGAGTACACCCGCTGAGATTAGAAAAACCATGCAGCCCTGGAGAGAGGACAAGCGAGTCTTTGATTGCCAACTTCTGACTTTCAGCTCCTATGAGACTTTGTCCCCTGTCTATGGATATAAAAGTTGCATTGTCAAAAGAAAATACGTTCCTACCTTCCTTTTGCCAAAGCCAGGTAGGTTGGCTGTTCTTTCTTAAAAATAAAAGGATTAGAATTAGAATAGATTATGTTGTTTTTGTTGTGGTTAATTGCTGTCAAGTCTGTTCCAACTCATAGCAGGATCATAGAATAGATTATAATGCCCCAAATCCCATTCTCCTGTGTGTATGTGTGTTTATTTTTAGCTCAAATTATGCATTTTTGGTTTACTTTGGATACACTTTAGTTCTAAGAAGAAGAAATCTTGTTTGTAATTTCTTGCGTTTAGGAAAAATAGTAAAAACGTAGAATACAAAGTAACAGAAGTCATCTTTTATTTGTTACTTGCTCCTACTCTCAGACAGAAAGCCTGAAAACTCAGTGTTAAATGAGAGCCACATTTACCAGGGCTACAGCAATCACAGAAGAATTGACTTCTAGGGAAAAGAAATTGATCAAAATAAGCATAAATGAGTATCTCTTAAACATATATGGAAGCTTATACGCCACACCCTTATCAATTAATGACATTTTTATTGAAATTGTTAACATTAATTGATTTCAACTTAGCATTTTATTTTAAATGAAGGTTGCACAATTCAAGGTGTGCGTGTAAGTTATTGTCCTGATAGCTGAACTGAAGTTTGGGTAGATAAGGGTCTTCATATAACAGAAATATACCTATGAGACCAATGAGCTATGGTTGACATTAAACCAAAATAAATTGTGAATATTCGACCTTACTCAGAAAAGCATGTTAATTTTGTGCAAAGGCTCTAAAAGAATAAGAGAAATGTCCTTACCTAACTTATGAAGTCCAATTTCATTATTTCATAGTCACACTTCAGTACAAATTGTAAATTGCTGTCATTGTAGTTAATAAAAACTAAAGACATGTTTTCTTAGTTTTTAGGCATTCTTGGGATAATTGTAGTTATATTTCTGTATATGGAGAGCTAGGTCAAAGAATGCAAAAGAGGTTTAAGTGTTTGAGCAGGAAGAGGAAAAATTGCTACAAGTTAGCTTGACACCACACAGTTGTAAGATGACTGGAAGAGATAGTTTTTAGAGATATTGTATCAGTAGTTTTCATGTGCCAAGTACAGAATTTCAGTTCTCTGTTAGGTCTTTCAGTAAATAGAGAGTAGGCTGTGTAACCTTAGGCTCTTTACTCCAGCAGTTACTCTGTTGTACGTCTGATCTATTCCCTTCACTTTCTACATGAACCTAGAGATCACTGTCAGATGGATGCCAATGCCTCTGATCATTCAAACCAACAAGGTTTGGCTGAAAATCCTATGAAGGCTTTCCTGAAGGCCAGAGCTGTGACTATCAATATCTCTTCTCCATTTGCTTCCATATCTTCTCTATTGCCCTCTCTCTCTGGCCAGTGGTGAGCATTTTCATTTACTTGTCTTTAACCACAAAGAAAAAGCCATGGGAGAGTTGCTTGTGCATCTAGCTTTAATCCATGAACCTTTATTCTTTCCTGGATATAGTGGTATTCTAGTGAAGGAAGAGGGAACTGGACTGAGCATGGTCAATGATGATTTTCTCTAGTGCCTTCGGCTTAGGATGGTCTATCCTACTAGTCTTAATTTTCCTTCGCTTATGGCAATAGTCTCTCAGGACGGCCAAGGACACTTCTTTTATTGAGACTTTTCCTTCTTCTTTTTAAAACATATAACTCTGAATCTGTTAAGTTTGTCTGAATATGCTGATACTTCCCATCATGAATAACTACTAGGTATTTTACATGGGAATGCCAGAGTCTATATAAATCATGAGACTATGTCAATTAAAAGTGTTCTTGCAAGAATTTCATGACAGTTAAAGATTCTGCTTGCCTATAGAAAATTACTACAAGTGATGTGGAGGTAGGTGTGATAAAGAGAGTGATATTGTATATCGCGTCTTCATTTCACATAGTCCTTTCTCTGAGTATCAATTTTTGGTCCAGACAAGAGACTAGAATCTAGGCAGTAAAACACACATTGTTAATTTCACACTTCTGTTTACACTATGGCTGGTTCTTTTTTCTACAGTTGATGAAACGTGAATTTGAATATTTGGGGCTTAAGTGTTAAGAGGAGTCCTGGTGTGGTGCTGTGAGTTAATGCGCCAGACTGCAAAGTCGTTTGAACTACATGGTTAGTGGTTCAAGCTCACCAGTCGCTCCTTGAAAACCCTATACAGGGTATCTTTGGGTCAGAACTGACTCGACAGCACTTAACAAAAGCAACAACAAGTGTTAAGCATAAGAAATGCTATTATCCCTGGGAATTAAAAATAGGAGTTAGATTTCTTCTTAGTTTTCCATTTGTTTACTTTCACCTGCACCCTTCCTAGAACCTGAAGATAGGTTGATAGATCTGGGGGCTCTAATTCTGGATCTGAGTATGCAATAGCTTAGCAAGTAGTTATAATTAGCAATTTATTTAAAAATTATTGTTCATTATTTCATTATCTGCTTGTTGACATTAACCAAGATATGTGTATATAAATGTTACTAGGAAATTATTAAAATATTAGTTTTGAAGTTAAACAACTGCTCCCAGTTTGATACAAAAATAGACATAGACAAATCAACCATCTACAACTAGATTTTTGTTTCAGTAAATTAACATAACCACAAGGTTAGCAGTTCAAATCCACGAGCTGCTCCTCAGACACTCTATACAGGGGCACTATCAGTTGCGACAAGCTTGATGGAACTTGACATCCAGAACAATAAAACACAAATTTGGCAGCTTGAGCTAAACAGCCAATCTGCAGGAGAAAGGTGAGTATTTCTGTTCCAGTAAAGATGTAAATTTTATAGAGTTAAACCAACTTGATGGCACTTAACAACAACCACAACTTTCTACGGGCAAAAGACTGAGCAATTAATAAAGCTACAGAGGATGAAAGGAATACATAGTGACTGTACCAAAAAAAAAAAAAAACTGGCTGATGTTCAACCATTTCAAGGATAACATATGATCAAGAACAAATAGGATGGAAGGAAAACGTCCAAGCTGTACTAATGGAATTAGCAAAAAACAAGGCTCCAACAATTGACATAATGTTAACTGAAACATTTCAACAAAATGATACAGGGCTGGAACAGGAGTCTATAGAACATGGTTGGACTTAACCCACGTCTTCATTGCTGCCTTTCCCCTACTTCCACTTACCAATAGACCAATGTGGTTACCAACAAGCTTGCATGCCTGCTCATGTGTTCCCTTTGAGTTTCAGTCTTGTATGGGGTGGGGTGGGGGGGTTGTCCTAAAGGTACCTGACTGCTTGCCTTGATGGATCCTCTGAAAACAACTTGCTTGTTCTTGTAGTAGCCAATCATACTGCCATTTTTGTTTTGGATTTTTCTGGCCAATCTTTCTTTCAAGAAATACCTTCTGTTTTTTTTGTTGTTCCAGGCTGGTCTGCTTGTCCTTTCTAGAGGGAATGGCTCACCCCTAATGCTCAACAGTCTCTCAGAAACCTTATACAAGGTCATTATGAGTTGGAACTGACTCAATAGCTCTTAACAACAACAACAAACATATATCTACAGTGCCACACCAGGGTCTTTATGAGTTGGAACAGACTCGAAGGCACTTAACAACAACAACAATCTTCACATGAATCCTGATGTGGCGCTGTGGGATAAAACACTGAACTGCAAAGTTGATTTGAACCACAAGGTCAGTGATTCAAACTCAACAGCCATTCTCTAAAAACCCTATATGGGGTCACTATGCATTGCAATCAACTCAACACACTTAACAACAACAGCAACAACTCTGTCACTGTGAGTCAGAATCTACTCCACAGCGGTGGAATTGGTTTGGGGATAGAAGCGTTTAATAATATTAATTATAAAATGAAACCTTTAGCTCAGTTCATTACAATACTTTTCTCACCTAACAAGTATAAAATATAGAAACATTCATTGATTCTTTTAGACAAGCTTACACATTTGTAATTTCAACTCAGCCCATTTGCACCTATCTTGAGAACCTACATATGTTCCTGTATGTATTATATATTCATATATATAACATACAGAGTTCTGGTGTGGTGCGGAGGATAAGCACTCGACCTCAAATTGCAATTCAAACTCACCAGCTGCATCTCTGAAGCCCTATACAGGGTTGCTATGAGTCAGAAGTGACTAAACGGCACTTAACAACAACAATAAAGTCATTGCTGTAGGTTTATGCATGGTCTTCTTCAGCCATACTAGAAAATTTTGCAGTGGATTTTTCTTCAGAATGTGTTATGTTTTGTCTTGTACACATTAATCATTGAAACTGTAATTAATGCTTGTAATCCCAGATGAATCAATGCCATAAAGTGTTCTATTAAGTGAAATATGCTCTGACTTAAATTTGGTTTATTATTTGGAAAAATGAAGCTCAGAAAAGTTATATTTTGTTTAAATTTTAAAGTATTTTTGTCAATACATAAACCTATTGCTGCTATAACAAGTTACTATAGAGTAGTTGGTGGTTATGTGCCATGGAGTTGGTTCTGACTCATAGCGACCCTGTACAGGGTTTCTGACGCTATAAATCTTTACAGGTGCAGAAAGCCTAATCTTCTCCCATGGAACAGCTGGTAGTTTCAAACTGCTAACCTTGCGGTTCACAGCCTAATTCATAACCACTACGCTACTATACAGTAACCTCTTGTGATTAAATGGCATTGAGTCAGTTCTGACTCATAGGGACCCTCTATCTGGTTTCCATGGATCAACTGATGAGTTAGAACCAAGACCTTATGGAGCCAACTGACATTTCCACCCGGTGTTTATCCTACAGGACCACATTAAGACTCCATATAGTAGCTTAAAACAACAAAAGTATTATTTTAAGAGTTCTTGAGGTCATAAGTCCAAGAGGAGTCATGCTGAGCATCAATCTGGGTGTGACAAGAAATGCTTTCTGTCTTGAGGCTCTAGGAGAAAATCCATTTCCTTGCCTTTCTCAGTTCTTAAAGGCTGTTTTTATTTACTTGTTTTTTTCTTTTTCTTTTTTTCATGGTAGCAATATAGTCGCAAAGCATTGGTCATTTCAATCATTTTGGCATGTACAATGCTTTTATTTCTTTTGTTTGTCCATTAGCTCAAGTTTTATTACTTGTTTATTCTAACTTTTTTGAATTGAGTGAAGGTTTTCAGAGCTGATCATCAGTTTTACATTCATCAAAGGCTTTTATTTCTTGGTGTGTGGATCCTTTTACCATCTTTTAAGCCAACAGCATAGTATCTTAAGTGTCTCTCTCAATCTAACTCTTCTACTCATAAGAAGCTTGTGCTTAAATTGCACCAGCTCAGAAAATCCTGGATAATTTCTTATCTCAAAATCAACTCATATGCCACCTTGATTCCATCTGTAACATTAATTATTCTTGGTCATGCAACCAAAATATTCATAGGTTCCATGGACACTTAACCACATCTAGTTGCTAAGAAAATTAAATTTGCTTCAGTTTCCAATCATATAGCTCTGATTTCAAGCTTATGTAGTTCACCATACACCTGTATTCCCAGAGGCCTATTCAACACATTTTTATGTTTGGATGGGATTCATTTGATTTTATGTTAAAAATTCTGCAACATGCTTCAAAATCTGGGGCAATATTATATGATATTTCCAAATTGTAGGTTTGTATATGTAGTTTTGGTAGCGTAGTAGTGATGAATCGGTCTGTGAACCACGAGGTCAGCAGTTCAAAACTACCAGCTGTTCTGCAGGAGAAAGATGAGGCTTTCTGCTCCTGTAAAGATTTACAGCCTTGGAATCCCTGTACAGGGTCACTATGGGTTGGAACCGACTCCACCGCACTTAACAACAACAATGTGTGGTTCAATTTACCCATAAAATTGGCTGGGGCCATGGCTATTTAATGCCCATAAAAGATAATTTTTGTTAACCCCCACTCTTTTGACTATACAAATGATGCTGTGTCAGAATCTGCTATCTACAACTTATTTTTAAAATCTTCCTTTTCATGGTACTGACGTTTAATAGTCAGGGATCCCAAAGAACAGTATTAAACCTTATGAGCAACAGTAGCTTTCAAAATAATGGAATTTTAGTATTGACTTAATAAAATGCCACTACATTATAGGAAGTTTTTTATGATATTTGTTGTAATTCTATATTTCATATTTGGCATTTACAACTTATAACTAGAAGAATAAATTTATTTTAAGTTGCCATCCACATTGAATTTATATAGTTCAATTATGCCTAACATCAGACATTAGTCTCAAAGCACAACTGACAAAATAATTTTTCACAATCCTTTATAAGTCCTAGAAGGAATATAGCATATAGTGAATTATTGTTACGTAATAACTTTTGTGATCAATGTTCTATAGATTAATACTCTGAATGTCCCCACAATGGCTATTTGGGAACAAGCAAAGTTAAAAATATTTTTGTGAGTACTGAATTTCCTGCCGTGAGTGTACTGGGTTTAAGAAGACAAAAGCTTTTCTCTGTGGTATACAATTTAGTTAATAAAGTCCTGCAGTAAAATAGCCTTTGGTCTAACTTTATGTTAGGAGTTCTGTTTACTGAATGAACATGCTTACAGGGCATTTGATCAAGAAAAGCTATATACACACAAAATGTTGTTGTGGTTATGAAGTGCTGTTGAGTCAGTTCTGACCCTAGCGACCCTGTATAGGGTTTCCAAGGAGCAGTTGGTGAGCTCGAACCACCAACCTTGCAGTTCAAACAGCTTTGCAGTCTGGCACGTTACATGACTCCAAACATACACAATGTTGTTGTTGTTGTTATGTGCCGTGGAGTTGGTTCCGACTCATAGCGACCCTTGTACAGGGTTTCCAAGGCTGTAAATCTTTACAGGAGCAGAAAACCTCATCAAACAGCTGGTGGTTTTGAACTGCTGACCTGGCAGTTTGCAGCCCGATTCGTAACCACTACACTACCAGAGCTCCTTACACAATAGTAGCTGTTAATGAGTCCCTGCACTTTACAGACCTGAAAACATATGGACATAAGACTCAGGCAGGCCTGGATTCACACCCTAGAACTGCCACTGATGAGATGTGTGGTTCTATAATTCAGTTTTCATATCTGCAACTATCGAGAATAATGTGAATTTCCTAAGATTCATTGAAAATTAACTAGCAGTATAAGTAAAATATGAGTGCTTAGCATATGCATGTATATTTTACTTGTCTCAGTGAATCATAGCAATTATAATAATCAAAACTCCTTTCCCTACATTCAGTTGGATAGTTGGTAACAAGCATTAAGAAGTCTGGATAAAAAAATACATTTGGCTTTCTTCTCCATTATGTGGAAGCTAATAGTAGACTAGTCCTCCCATCAAAAACAAAACAAAACTAAACTAAACTAAAGAGGGTAAGTTACCAAAAAGCATATACCCCAAACTCAACCACCTAAGAAATAGGAGAGAGTGAAGCCCATCAATACTGAGTTTTCTGCTTCAAGCATTTACTGACTGTGGTACACACCATGTTGAAGTTCTAGTAAAAACCAATGTCTCCATTGAACAATGGCCAGAAATTAGGATTGGTGTAGGTGATGTGCCTAAATTTGCAGGTTAGATCATTGTAGAGTAGGGGTCTGTATTCTAGAAACTATGATTTCTTATCTGGTAACTTGGCTGTATATATTAAGGGGAAGATTATTCAAGGATTACATCTAAGGGTCAAATTTGCTATGTGTTTTATTACAACATTTAGTCTGTAAATACATAAAGAAAATATTGTATATAATATTTTAATTACTTGAAATTCACCACTATCAGCACACTGAAATTCATGCCACCTAGTAAATATTCAAACTATGTATCATATTTTCCTATGTTTCCCAGTTTTTAAAAAATTTAAACTATATCATACATGACCATAACATATTTTTTCTTTTCTCAAAATTCTGGCCTACAATTTTATTTTTACAAAGTAGAATTCTCATAAACTGTCATGGAATTATTTTAAATAAATGTCTAAAACTGAAACTTCCAACAAGTACTTCAAGCCAAGACAAAATGATGTAGAACATCTCCCCACTCACCACAACTATCATCCCTGGAGACAATTAAGAGACAACCAACAGATAACTCTGGAGTATGGTAGAAAGCAAGCAAACTGGGACCCTAGAGCTCAAGGCACAACAAAATGGCAAGGCATTAAATGTTCTCCACCTAGACCTGGCATTTCATGACCCCAATTTAGCTGTAGAAGGAAGCCCATATATAACTCCCAGGTGTTAAAGGCAGTTGCTCTGAAGACTTCTGGTGAGTCCAGAAGCACTATTAAGAGAGATCAATCAGGTGCTCCAGCAATAGCAGGTTACCAGAGGAAGTGTTGGTCTGAGACTCCTCTCCTCTGAATAAAAACTCTAGAGTCAGCGGGGCAGAACTGGAAAGAAGGATAAAGTAGAGAAAATGGCCTGGTCTGAGAGACGTGTTTTCCTAACAGACCCAAGACTCTCTTCTCATGCCCATATATAAGATAGCATTCAAGCAGAATTGACAACGAGTTCCTTCTCCAATAATTGTTCTGACACAAAAATCATGTTTGAATCAGTGGGCATGAAACTCCCATTCCTTGTCCAGAGAACCCAAGGAGGCTGGAGTCACGGGTAGAAGGAAGCCACCATAGAAGGAGACATTCGGTGATGTAGCTTGGCAACACCCATCTGTCTCCTCAGGCAGCACCAATAGGAAACAGTAGAAACTTTAGAAGTACCAGATAAACCAAACACAGGCTCTGAAAATTAAACTTATTACAACAGCTCACATTAGATCCCCACTTGCATCCAAAATCTAAACAAAATAATCTAAAATGCAATATTTAATAAGATTCATAGTATCCTAAAATAATAAATACCATTTCCAGGATACATAGAAAATCACTCAAACCAAGTACCATGAAAATCTCAACTAGAATGAGGAAAAAAGATCAACTGATACCACACTGAGAGGAATTAGATGTTGGGATTACCTAACCAAGGTATTCAAGCAGTTATCATAAGGATGCTTTAATAGTCAATTACAAATTTTCTTGTTGTTGTTATAAGTGCCATTGAATTGGTTCCTACTTATACCGACTCTGTATAGGACTTCCAAGGAGTGGCTGATGAGTTTGAACTCCTGATGTTGTAGTTCAGTCTAGTGATTATCATATAGAGCCAGCAAAGCAATATTGTTGTTAAGTGCCATTAAGTTGGTGCTGATTCATAGCAATCATGTATAGGGGTTCTAAGGAATGGCTCTTGAGTTTGAACTCCTGACATTGTGGCTCTGACCGACCTTTCTGTCCAGTGTTTATCCTATAGCACCATACCAGGACTCCAGCACAGAAATAGAAGTTATAAAAAAATTCAAATAAAAATCCAAGAACTGAAAATACACACAATTAAACTTATAAAAAGTAAAAACAAAAAAAATATATCTTCAAGGTAGTCAGAGAGAAAGAAATCCTTACCTGTATTAGAATACCAATTTGAATGAGAGCAGATATTTCATCTGAAACCATAAAGTCCAGAACCACAGGCTAATTCAAGTTCTGAAGGAATAAAATCATTCACTCAGAATGCTAGCTCCAGTTGAAAATATCTTTCAGAAGTAAAGAGAAAATTAAAGTTTGTGAAAATTTGTCATCATAGTTATATGCTTTAATGACCAGCTAAAAGAGGTTTTCTACCTGGAAGTAAATAATAAAAGAATCTTTAAGCATTAGAAAGAAAGAAGGAACGAACAAAAGGTACAATGACAATGGGTACATAAAATATTATCTTTTTTTAATAATTTCAATAAATTAATTATTGAAAATATATACAACACAATGATATTTAAGATAAGAAAACTTAAATGTGAGAAAACTTAGAGTAAGGTTTCCACATTTCAATCAAAGTTATAAAATGAAACCAGTAGACTTTCATAAGTCACGTGTGCATATTGCAAAAGTGTATAATGTAATATCCAAAATAATTACCACGAAAACCATGCAAAGAGACGTACTCAAATACATGCTAAGTAAATCAAGATGTAACCCTTAAAAAATGTTCATGTAGCCCATTGGAAGGAAAGAAAAGAAAAACAGATGAATAGGAGCCAGAAGAAATAAAAAGACTGAAGAATTCCCTTTACTATTTCGTATTAGTATTTTAAGTTATTGCATACCTGAAAATAGCTTTCATTTTTGAAAAATAGGTATGCTACATACAATTTTCCTAGTTTAAAGTGTCTTTCTTTGAGCATTTTTAATACATCAGTTCACTGACTCTGGTCCCCATTGTTTCTGCTAAGACTGTAGCTGTTAATCTAGTTGATGGAGTCCTGGTGCGGCACTGTAGGATAATTCACTGGACCACAAGGTAGATGTGAACTGCAAGGTCAGTGGTTCACCAGCCACTCCTCAGAAACCCTATATAGTGTCACCATGAGTCGAAACAGACTCAATAGCACTTAACAACAACAATCTAATCTATATTTATTTGTAAATAGCCAGTTATGTTTCTTTCCCTGCTTTGAAGACGTTCTCTTTGGCTTTGCCTTTCTGCATTTGTCGATGTCTTTGTGTTTAACCTAAATGGATTTTGTTGAGTTCCTTAAGTAAGTATACTAAATATTATTCTTAATCAACTGCACATTTTCAGCCATGATTTCTTCAAATATATTTTTTCTGCTCCTCTCTCTCCTTCTCTTCTGACATACCCATAACTCCTATTATATTGGTGTACATAATTGTGTCTCTCAGACTGTTAACGGAAAGGTCAAGTGGTTCAAACCCACTAGCTGCTTCTCAGAAACAGCATCTCTTATGAGTTGGAAACAAGTCAACAGCACTTAACAACAATGCTGTTTCTCAGCTTCCTGAACAAACATTAAATATGAAAGTAAATATTATAACAATATACTGTTGCATTTATAACAGATGTAGTTTAATAAGTATAATGGTGGCGGTTTTCTTAAGTGCGTTGAGTAGGTTCTGACTCATAGTGACCCTCTGTAGTGCTTCTGAGGAACAGCTGATGGATTTGAACCAACAACCTTGCAGTTAGCAGTCTAATGCTTATCCTACAGTGTCACAACAGGACTTCATAGCTTAAGGTTGTTGTTGTTAAGTGTCATCGAGTCAGTTGTGACCCATAGGACCCATACAACATTCCCGAGGAGCCACTGGTGAGCTTCAACTACTGACCTTACAGTTCAAACCGACCTGGAAGTCCAGTGCATTAACCCATGGCACCACACCAGGACTCCTAGCTTAAGGTAGAGATGGTTATATAGAGAAATATTTGTAGATGTGTATATGATTGTGGGTTAATGAGTCAGATTGCAAAGCCATTTAAACTGCAAGGTGGAGGTTAAAGCTCACCAGCTGCTCCTTGGAAATCCTATACAGGGTCGCTGTGGATTGGAACCAACTCAACAGCACTTAATTATAAACAAATATGATAATATATACATATATGTATTTATGCTTTGTTAGCTAAGAGGATCCCCAAACAGCAAAATCTCAATGACAAAAAATGCACCCAGATCTTGGATTCTAATATCATTCTCAATAAATGTAACCCTGGCTCTTTAGAGAAATGGATGGTTTGAGGGATGGGTTAGGAGTCCTGGTGTGGTTCTTCAGGGTAATGCACTGCACCTCATGGTAGGTTGAACCACAAGGTTGAAGTTCAAAATCATCAGTGATTCCTCAGAAACCCTAGACAGGGTTGCTATAAGTTAGAACCAACTCAACGGCACTTCACAATAGAGCTGGGGCTAGACTTATACAACATGAATCTTGAGAAACTTGTAGAGCCAGAAATTAAGGAAGCCCTCTTTAAACAAAGAAAAAACTTACAATAATGAGGCATATCTTCAAGAAACACATATACCAACTGAAAGAGCTTTCAATGGCCAAAGTCCCTATGAATAAAATAAAGTAGCATTAGAATATAATCCAAATATCCATAAGTATAAATGGTTATAAATACTGACTTATTGAATGAATTAATAAATAGGAGAATAGAAAATTTAGTCCAGATAATCTCAAATAATCATTTAGATCTTCCATCTTCAAAGTGGTAGAACCCAGCAATTCATTACTTAAGTCAGAGGTGTGAATAATGACTTTCTTTCCAAAAGTACACTATGGAAAAAAGAAGAAAAAGTAACCTGACAGTAGAGACACTTAGCAAATGCTACCTCAGATAACTGCTTAATGCAGCTGTAAGCATATTTTGGCCACAGATAGAAAAAGTTCCTAGCAGTAGTTTTTCTCTCCTTGTAACCCATCCCCTTTCTCTTTCAAATCAGTCTCCTGGTCAAAAGCTAAGAGTATATCATTAAACACTTGTAAAATATTCCTTGTGTCAAGCAAACTCCTTGACAACGAGTGAGGAGCATGTTCGATTGTCCTAGCACCAGTTCCAACCATGGAAACTACAAGCCAGTAAAGCATGAAGAATCAAAGTGCCCACTGAAGTTGGATCCAGTACACAAGAAACCATCATGTTTACCATTACAGAATTGTGATTTGTATCCATGTTCTTAGCTTGTGACAGGCTTCCACAATTTTGATGAATAATGATTTACCCTTGTTTATTCTATGAAGCCATCCAAAAGCCCTATTTAATACCCCTAATCCCTCTCCTCAGAGAGACAGTTGGTGGCAGAGATCCCCTGTCTCCTTGCATTTCCAAGTTTGCAATAAAGCTGATCCTTTCTCCTCCAAAAAACCTGTCTTGGAGTCTTCATGGTCTCACAACTGTAGCAGGCAGAGAGTTTGGGTATTGTCCAACATGAATATTAACAATAGTAAGACTTATACATTTAATATGATGTGATTGGCACTTTATTTCTATGGTCTTCCTTCCACAAACCCGTGCTTTTATTGTTGTTATATGCCATCGAGTTGGTTCTGACTCATAGCCACACCAGGACTCCCCCAAACCCCACATCGCCTATATAATCATGAGAAAAACATCAGATAAAACCTAAATGAGGGATCATCTATAAAATGCTTGACCAGTTGCTGTTGTTGTTGTCAGGTGCCATCGAGTCAGAACCGACTCATAGAGACCCCATGCACAGCAGAAGGAAACAATGTCCGATCCTGGGCCAACCTCACTACCGCTGCCACACTTGACGCCATCAATGATGCCACCTGGCCAATCCATCTCATTAGGGGTCTTCCTCTTTTTCTCTGACCCTCCAACTTACCCAGCATGACATCCTTCTCCTGCGACTGTTCCCTCGGACAATATGTCCAAAGTATGAGAGACGAAGTTTAGCCATCCTGGCCTCCAGGGAGCACTCTGGCTGCACTTCTTCCAAAACAGATCTATTGATTCTTTTGGCAGTCCATGGCACTTTCAGTATTCTCCTCCAACACCACAACTCAAAGGCATCAAGTGTCTATGATCTTCCTTATTCACTGTCCAACTTTCGCATCCATATGAGGTTATTGAAAATACCATGGCTTGGGTCAGGCGCACCTTAGTCCTCAAGCTGACATCTCTGCTCTTCAATACCTTAAAAAAGTTCCTGTACAGTGGATTTGCCCAGTGCAATATATCGTCTGATCTCTTGACTGCTGCTTCCGCGAATGTTGATAGTTGATCCAAGAAGAATGAAGTCCTTGACAACGTCAATTTTTTCTCCATTGATAAGAATGTTGTTTATTGGTCCAGTGGTGAGGATTTTTGTTTTCTTGACATTGAGATGCAATCCATACTGAAGGCTGTGCTCTTTGATCTTCATAAGTAAATGTTTCAAGTCCTCCTCACTTTCAGCAAGCAAGGTTGTATTGTATCATCAGCATATCGCAGGTTGTTAATGAGTCTTCCTCCAATCCTGACTTCACGCTTTTCTTCACACAACTCAGCTTCTCGTATTATTTGCTCAGCATACAGGTTGAATAAGTATGGTGAAAGAACACAACCTTGTCGCACACCTTTCCCAATTTGAAAACACTCGTCTGTCTGTCTGTCAGGCTGTGGTGGTTTGAGTTTGAGTTGTTTGACCAGTAATCCTCAAAATTGTCTTGTTGTTGTTGTTAAGTGCCGTCGAGTCGGTTCCGACCCATAGCGACCCTGTACAGGGTTTCCGAGGGTGTAAATCCTTACGGGAGTAGAAAGCCTCATCTTTCTCCCGCGGAGCGGCTGGTAGTTTCGAACCGCTGACCTTAAGGTTCACAGCTCAATTCGTAACCACTACGCTACCAGAGCTCCTTTGTCTAGGCGATCAAAAAGAAATCTTAGAAATGGTCAGAACTAAGAGGAGTCTAGGGACAGTTAACTATGGAATGTGAAGTATGTGGGATGGGATTCTGGATCAGAATCTTCTCTTCTCCACACCTATGGAAGGAGGTAAAACCTAAGGACATCTGAATAAAGTGTGGGCTATAGTTAATAATAATGTGTCCATACTAGTTCACTAATTTTAAGAAATGTACTCTACTAATGTACGATGTTTAAGGAAAACTGAGTATGGAGTACATGGAAATTCTGCATCAGTTTCACAATTTTTCTCTAACCCTAAAAGTGTCCTAAAATAAAAGTTTATTTAAAAATCATATATCCAATACACATTTTTAAATGTAATGCAAGCTATAAATGATGTTTTTGCATTTAATATGAATTAACAAATGATATAATTGGCTTAAAGTATCTCCTGTCTTTTGTATCTGATGTGTACATATGTACAAATATATGTAAGCTTTATTATTTAAGAGGAATATTAATTGTTGAGTCCTCTAAAATATCTCCCACCTGCCATATGCAACAGTTATTCATATCTCTGGGAGCCACATATAGGAAATTGACATTTGGCATTTCTGGGGAGTGATGTTTTGTTATGCATGAATCTATTACCGTCATGATAACAGAGAATAACTCTTTGACAAATTGATTGTTTTTTCCTCTTATCTAAATGCTCTCTCTGTTCATATCCTTCCCAAACTCCAAAGCAGCGTCTGTCATGAACGTTGGTAGCAAAATAATATGCAAGATTTCATGACATTTAGCTGTGCTTATCCCCTCCCTCTCTGGGACTAAAGTCCACAGCTGTAAGAAGAGATGATTTCTGATAGGCTTGAATGATACCATTGAGAGTCGATGTTTAATGTTATGCGCGCCAGATCTGATGACAGCAGTATTAATATGTTCTTTAATAAATTCACTGATTTAAAAAAAAAATTGTGCTTGTGATATGCAGAACCTTCTTAAACAATGTTTTTAAAAGTGTAGTCTGCAGCAATGTTTCAGTTCAGAAACTTTTTGTAATCTGATAACTAGAAGCAAATATGGAAAATGAGAATAAGCATTTAGAAACTTTAATTACACTTTGAAATTGCCATGCATTCTTATGATAATTTATTCAATGATTTGTCTCTGCTGTTGTTGTTCAGTGCTGTTAAGTCTGTCCCATTCATAGCAAGGTGCAGCATAGGTTTTCTGGTTTCAAAACCAACCTTTTGGTTTGCAGTCCTATGTTTATCTTACAGAGCCATACCATAAAGTGTTGGAAGTATAAAAATAGCTCTTGATTACAGATAAATTGAGGGGCACCGATCACAGTGGCAGGAATCCTCTGCCCAGATCTTAATGTGGTACTACTTATGGGAAAATGGAAAAGTATCCCAGATGAAGACAGATCACCTTTGTCTACTCTACAATCTTGCTGACGATGAGGTCTGATCATTTAGTGCTATGACAGCAGAGATTATTTACTTACATGCTTTATTCTCCCATGGACTTCATTATTCTTATAAACAGTCATACACTCTAACCATTAATTCTGATAAATATAGAATGTCATTGTTGTTAAGTACCGTGGAGTCAGTTCCAACTCATAGTGACCCTACATAGGGTTTCCGAGGCTGAAAATGTTTACGGGAGTAGAACACCTCATCTTTCTCCTGCAGAAACGCTGGTAGTTTTGAATTGTTGATCTTGAGGTTGGCAGCCTGACTCATTACTACCACGCTACCAGAGCTCCTTAAATATATATTAGGTGAGACATATTTCATTCGGTGAATGAATATGTTTAAGGGGAAAAATAAGAAACTATAAGGTTGAAGTGTTGATTGCAAGATCAGTAATGCTTATTTTTCATAACTTGGTTTAGGATTATTACTTAGGAATAATGCTTTGACTGAAGAAATGTACTAATGTCTCTACAGTTATTGGGAACTATAGCTATAAAGGAAAAAAAGGTTGATTTTTTTTTAGGCACCTGACAAATTGCAAAACCAAAACCCCGCTCTCATCCTGTCAGTTCAGACCTATAGTGACCCTGTGAGACAGAATAGAAATGCCCCATAGGAGTCCTGGGCTTCTGCAAGGACCACAAGGTTGGTGTGAACCGCAAGGTCGATGGTTCAAACTCACCAGTAGCTCCTCAGAAACCCTAGACTGGGTCACTATGAGTTGGAACTGATTTGACAGCACTTATGAAAACTAACATAAGGAGCTATGATAGCGTAATGGCTATGAATTGGGCTGCGAACCTCAGGGTCAGCAGTTTGATACTACCAAGGGTTCTATGGGAGAAAGATGAGGCTTTTTGCTCCTGTAAAGATTTACAGCCTTGGAAAACATATCCAGGGTCGCTATGAGTCAGAACCAACTCCACAGCACTTAACAACAACAACAACATGAAAACTAACAGGATTTTCCAGGCTGTGAATCTTAAGGGTAGCAGACTGCCACATCTTTCTCCCATGGCCCTGGTATATTAGAGGTTTAATTATTATGTTCTTTCACTTTGAAGAATGTCTTAGTCTGAGTTTTCTAGAGAAGCAAAACCAGTGGAGCATATAAATGTATATACAAAGAGATACTTATGTCAAAGAAATGGCTTATACCGTTGTAGAGGTGGGCAAGTCTTAAGCGCTTTAGTCAGATGTCAGGCTGCAGGCTTCTGACTTGTGAAGCAGCAGAGCTGATGAACCAAGATCATCATTCAGACAGGTGGGACAGGCAATAGAGCAGACCATGGGTCAAGTCCCAAGAACCAGAGGTTGCATGATGAGGCAGATACAGAATCTAGACCCAGCAAAAAAATGGAGGGCACTTTGTCTGATTGCCTAATATATTGGAAGCTTCCTTTCAATGGATTGACCACTCAGAGTAGAGCTACCTTTTCTGGATATATCCTCCAATTAGGTCTATGCACTTCTGATGGTGGTGTTCCTATCTTTCTTATCCTACCCCCAATGAATTCTATTTCCACCATGCTAAAATGACAGTTTTGGTGTCATCTATGGAACAAAGAGAAGTGGCAAGAGTCAAGATCAGGTCTGTAGGCTAGGAGGAGAAACGTTTTCCAACAAAGTTCTTATAGGCCAGCCTTTGCCACCCTTGAAAGAATGAGTAAGTGTATTGTCATGTTGGAAAAATAGTTTTCAGTGTAACTTTTCCAGCTCTTTTCCTTTTCAATGCTGTTTTCAATTTTCTTAAGATCTTTTCATAATAAGCCACAAAGATTGTCCTGTGTTCTTTGAGAATATCTATCAAGATTGCCTCTTGGAACTCCTCCCCAAAATAATTGTCATAACCTTCTTAACTGCCTTCTGCACCTTGAATTTAATGTCCCAACATATCCCTTTTTCTGACCTTATTTGAAGGCATCCTAATGAGACTAAGACAAGTGATTGTGGAGACATGTTTAAACATAGCTTGTTTTCAATGACTCTGCACATGTGTGAACTGGGACTCTAGTAACAATACTACTTTACTTAACTCTCATATGTGAAAATCCTGAGGCAAGAAAGGGCTTCTAATGGTTAAGAATCTAAAAAAATATCTCTGGGGTTATAGAGTGTAGTGAGTGAGAAGTACGTAGTTATGTGATGGGACATCAGAGATGACAGGGTTTCTGTCTTCTATAATTCACCTACTCATCCTTCATCTGCTTTAATATAATTTCTCTCAGTTTTTACCTACACTCTGACAAATTTGGACAGCATGAACCCTCTATTACCTACCTAAAGCAGTATCAGCAAGAAAGTGTATTGTCTGTAGCCTTAATTGAGGTGACATTTGTTATCAACAGTAATATAGTATAATAGATGACTTTAAGGATTATGAGAACATCTAGTTAAACCTCTCCCACTCACAAACAACACAGAAAATGCTAATCAAAACAACACAGAAAATTCTAATTTGACCATAAAAGATAAAATCTGAGATTCTTATTTATGTAAGCATACATTTTTATCTCGGCTAAAAGTATTTGTTTTACTTTTCTTATTCTTGCCTTCAAATAAGAAAAAACCTCAGAGCAGGTCTAACTTTGGAAGAAAAGAAACAGAGAGTGAAGAGGACAGATTTCTGAAGAGCTTCAATAGAGAATCAAAACTCTTCCCAGAAAGATATGGTATGTATGGGAACTGTACGTAATTTAAGTTGTTTTATGCTTGACATGATTCCTAATTCCTTCACAAGATGCCCAAGAATCTCCATGAAACATACTAGCAGTCAGTTTTCCTCTGAATTTTGACTGAAATCAGCAGTTCAATCAAAATCCTAAGCATCTTTAGCTGATGAAACTTCATGGTCAGATGCTTAGCATTGATGTCCTATGATGATTAACTATAAAAAATACAAAGGAAAAATAAGCCAAAATAATGTTCATATGTACAAATTGTATCATAACATTCACTTGGTTGAGAGAAAAGAGTTGTGGTCTTTATTGCCAACTGATAAATGTTCAGCTGCTTTGAATACAGCTTACCCAAAGTACTGTGTAAACCTGTTTTATGAACAGTAACCAAACTTTTAATGCTGGAAGTAATAACACATGCCTACCCTGTCCATTAGAAAAGAAGATGTGAGTGCATCGGACGTAGAAATGCAAACTCATCCCCACCTGCACGAAGCTAGAGGGAGTAAGAAGTCATCTTCACAATTGCAAGGCAGAAATATGGTATCATAATGTCATTGGAAATGTGTGCATAAATACAAGCACATAATATGTATGTTGTTGTTAAGTTCCATCGAGTTGGTTCCGACTCATGACAACATAAAAGCTTTTATGTTTGCAGCAATACTTTTTGACTCATCTTCATACACTCTTCAGTCTCCATGAATTACTTTTTCCCTTAATTTTTATCTAGATTCTTTAAAAAAATTGCTGGTGAGGACATAATGTACTGGAGATTCAACATAGAACTAGGAGTTAAATTGATGAAGGAAGATAAATGCTCCACATAGAGATATTTGTAGCTTGTTTCTACAAAAACTGCTCTTTCATCTTAAAACACATAGTCTATTTCACATGATAAGAACCTGTTCTTTTAGTTATGATTTTGAGCTCATTTATTTGGAATGAAACAATACTACCAGGGTTGATGAAGGCTTCTGAATTTCCATGCAGGTTGAGTTGGGCTTGTTAGTGTAGCTTTCCCTGTGTTTGCTGGTACTTCAGCATGGCACACAATCTAAGAATGCATGTCAAGAATGCAAACCTTCTTGCATACTGCCTCCATTCCTTAAAGAGGCACCCAAGTTACAATGTTACTTGAAAAAAGGTCTGTCAGATCATAGGAGCCCATGATCTTGAAACCTTATCCCACCTCCACTTATTGAAAAGAGATGGGGAGAAATAAGTTTTCAAGGGCCAATTTTTATTAAAACCCTAAGATGAACTGTTTGGTATAATGCAGCTAAAAATACTATAGTTATTTTTTTGCTATCCCGCTGCACCTACTCAACATTTCAGTCAAGAAAAGAAATATTTGAAAAGGAGAGAGCAGTCACTCGTATACATGTTGCCAGTAATGGCCATAGAGATCAAAAGCATTCATGCTGCAGGAGGGAGGATGTATACCTTATTGGAGTGCTCTGAGAGAAGAATTGTTGTTGTTGTTGTTGTTGTTGTTGTGTGCCGTAGAGTCGGTTCTGACTCATAGTGATACTGTACAGGGTTTCCAAGGCTGTAAATCTTTACTCTGTATCAATTGTCAGGGGTCTTCCTCTTTTTCGCTAAGCCTCCACATTTCCAAGGACAATATCTTTCTCAGAGACTGCTCCCTCCTACAATATGTCCAAAGTATAAGAGACAAAGTCTCACCAACGTTGCTTCTAACGAGCCTCTGTCTGTATTTCTTCAAGGACAGATTCTTTGTTCTTCTTACAGTCCATGGTACTTTCAAAATTCTTCTCCAACATCATAATTCTAATGCATTGATTCTTCATAGGTCTTCATTATTCATTGTCCAACTTTTACTTGCCTGTGATACAGCTGAAAATACCTTGGTTTGGGTTTAACACACCTCAGTCCTCAAACTGATATCTTTGCCCTTTAACACTTTAAAGATGTCTTTTGTAGCAGATTTGCCTATGGCTATGTGACTTTTGACTTCTTGACTGCTACTTCCAATCCATGAATGTTGAGGGTGGATCCAAGAAGAATAAAATCTTTGACAATTTCAACCTTTTCTCTGTTTATCATAATGTTATTTATTGGGCCAGTTGTGAATATTTTCGTGTTCTTTGTCTTCAGCAAACTAAGTTGAAGGCTATAGTCTTTGATCTTTATCAGTTACTATTTTAAGAGTCCTCTTCACTTCAGGAGCTATGGTAGTGTAGTGATTATGAATCAGGCTGATAAACTCAAGGACGGCAGTTCAAAACTACCAGTGGTTCCGTGAAAGAAAGATGAGGCATTCTGCTCCCGTAAAGATTTACAGCCTCGGAAACCCTGTGCAAGGTCACTATGAGTCAGAACCGACACCACGGTACTTAACAACAACTTCACTTCAAGCATCAAGACTGTGTCATCTGTATATCACAGACTGTTCATAAGTCTTCTTCTAATTCTAATGCAACATTTTTCTTCACATAATTCAACTTCTTGGATTATTTGTTCAACATATAAATTGAATAAGTATGGTGAAAGGATACTCCTGGCATATACATTTCCTGATTTTAAACAATTCAGTATCCCCTTGTTCTGTTCTAATTACTGCCTCTTCATCTAAGTACAGGTTCTGCATAAGTAAAATTGAGCATTCTCGAATATCCATTCTTCACAGTGTTTCCATTGTTTGTAAGGAAAGATATTTAATATTATGTCTAGCCTTATATACTAATGCTGAAGTGCTTCTAAGTCGGGTTATTATTATTATTTTACAATTAATTATCAATGACTACACACATGTCCACCAGAATTATCCTGCATACGTAAAGTTACCTGATATCACAGGTAAATTTCTTCGTTTGTTCTTTCATTTCTTTATCCATTTGAGAGACAGGAATGAAGTCTGGTATTGGTTTATTCCATGTCTTAGTCTGTAGTCTAGTGACTGACTGTCTTAAGATATAATGTGAAAATTTTCTTAATAGGAAGAACAGATGGTTTTGCTAGTGGAATTGAACCAATATGTTAAGAAGACAAGACCAGAGTTGAGGTGTCCATCCTCTCTACCTTTTCTGTCAACAATAAGTTGTAACTAAGGCCCTCCTTATTTGGAGGAGACTATTGAAGGTACCTTGGACTGCTAAAAGAGTAAATAGATCTGTGTTGGATGAAGTACAGCCAGAGAGCTCTTTTGAAGTCAGGATGGCCAGACTTCCTCTCTCACACTTTGGACAGGAGGGACCAGTCACTGGAGAAGGATATCATGTTTGCTTAGGTAGAGGGTCAAAGAAAAAGTGGAAGATCCCCAGAAAGATGAATTGGCAAAGTGGCAGCATCAATGGGCTCAAGCATGACAACAATTGTGAGGTTGGCCCAGGATCGGGCAGTGTTTCATTCTCTTGTGCACAGGGTTGCTATGAGTCTGCACCGATGGCACTTAACAACAACAACAACAACAAGGTCCTCCACAATGGAAGTCTAAGAGAAGTCTGGATCAAGAGAGTGTCTAGTTATAAATACTGGAAGTCTGGACCAGCAGAGTTTGCAAAGCACAGGAAGGAACATGAGTTTGAATACCAGGGAATGGAACAAAGCAACTAGATTGAGGGAGAGCTAAACATTAAAAAATAAGCTCTAGTAGGAATATAAAGGGAACATCCCTAAAGGAGGGTGTTTTCTTCTCCTATATCTCCATCCTGTGGCACAGAAGAATAAAGAATGAATCAGCAACATTTGTATTTTAGTAGAGTGTTTTAGTCTAAGAGAATGAGTTTTCCTAAAATATTTAAATTTTTTCTACATATGCAGAAGCCTGATTCTAACCTAATATTCATCATTAGTGTTGAAGAGTTTTATGAGACATAGAAGATATGGCTTCTGCTATCTCAGAGGATATAATGCAGTCAGGATTAATATCAAACAACGAAGAGGTATTTCTGCCATATTCTGCTGTTATTATAAATGCAACAACCTCAGCTGTTCAAAAATACCCAAGTTCTGAAGGGAATTGTTAGAGGCACCAGACACAGCTTATTTGATCTTAGTCTACTGACTCATTAAGTGATTTATCCTTTCTCTACATCCTGGAGGTCCTGACTCTTATTTGAAATTTAACCTTAGTGTCTCCATTACCTTTTGTCCTTTAATATACACCTTTTTTAATTATGAAAAAAAATTCATAATGGAATCAAGACTCTCAGAGATTTCAATATTTTTGTCTTATTTTCCCGATTCACTGAGTCCAGTCCACTTTATGGATCATCCTTTTCACAAACTCTGTTTCTCTTTACTTATTTGAATGTCAGTCATCTAGGGGGTCCAGAAAGGAAGTTCTGAAGGAGAGAAGTAAAGTTGGAGAGACTGAGGTATAAACCTAGAGTAGCGGTGTTGCCATGATCCTAAGTGAGCATTCCAGAGAAATCCCACCCATTTCAGAAAAAGTGAGAAATAAAAACTTTAAGGAAGAAAAAAAAAGAAAGGCAAACTATGATAAGGTTTCATAGCTAGGATGCTAAGACGGAAATCACTATCTATCTCCCAGGTTGCACCAAATCTTTCCCTACAAGCACTAAGGCATACCATACATTCACTGATAAAAGAAAAATATTAACATTCTTCCATGTCCCAGGCACAAAGTTTGAGGTTGAGAATACAAAAAAATAGCTGAAAAGTAACTTTGCTTCAAAGCATTCATAAATTTGTCACAAAATATGATATGTATACATCATTAATTTTCTACCAACTCTACTTTGATCTTAGAAGTACCTTTATCGTAAGTAGCTTACTTTGTCTTTTTCACTAATTGTTCTCCCTCCTGGCACTAGCCCAACCTGTTTTATTGACATGTTCTTTCTTGTATTCATAAATGTGTCCAATTTCTATTCATTTATTTGTTGATATCATCCCTGCAGTGACTAACCGGACACGCAGGGCAACAGTGAACAGAACTGGCATAGTGGCTACATTCATAAGTTTACACTTAACTGGACTAGATATATTTTAAATTATTGTACAGTGAATAATGCTATTAAGTGTCATCAAATCAGTTCCGACTCATAATGACCCTATATGTTTTCCAGGGAGTGACTGGTAGATTTGAACCACTGACCTTTTGGTTAGTAGTCCAATGCTTATCCTATAGCACCACACCAGGACTCCTAAATAAATAGTACTATTACCAGATTGAACCAATTCCAAGGCACACCACCACCACCATTACCATATTGTGAATGAGGCTAACTGTAGGCCTCTTCTTCAGGTCCTTTAAGTGGTTATCATGCTGACTCCACAGAGATGGTTGTGGTGGTCATGGTGATGACAGTGGTGTGGTAAAGGGTAAGTCAGGGTCATTTACACTATAGGAATGTAATATCTACAAGTAAAAAGACATCCGTCTCAACACCCATTGGTAGCTGTTCACTGACACGTCAGTGTCTTATGATCCATCTTAGTCATTTTCCTCATGCTATCCATGAATGACTTCACTTAAACATGACTTCATGCAGATAATGTCATCTCCAAGTCAAATTTACTTTAAATCATTCACCTCTCTGTTCTTTCATTCAAAGAATTCTCTTCAATGACTGCGCTATATAACTTTTTATACTTGCTGCTTAGGGAAAGAGTAATAACTAATGCCAATCAAGTTCTTATATTCTGTAGCTTGTTTTTGTTGCAGGGGAGGGAAGAAATAGACATTAAGTAACTACAGAGAGGCTGAACTCAGTGGGAATGGCTTGTTTTTTCTGGTCTGGAAAGTGTTCCTTATTTGTAGGGGAAAATTTACCACTTTTCTGGAGCTGATATTGTTGTTGTTGTTGTCAGGTGCCATCGAGTCGGAACCGACTCATAGTGAACCCATGCACAGCAGAACAAAACAATGTCCGATCCTGGGCCAACCTCACTACCACTGCCACACTTGAGTCCATCAATGATGCCACCTGGCTGATCCATCTCGTTGGGGGTCTTCCTCTTTTTCTCTGACCCTCCACCCTACCCAGCATGATATCCTTCTCCAACGATTGTTTCCTCTGGACAATATGTCCAAAGTAGGAGAGACGAAGCTTAGCCATCTTGGCCTCCAAGGAGCACTCTGGCTGCACTTCTTCCAAAACAGATCTATTGGTTCTTTTGGCAGTCCATGGCACTTTCAGTATTCTCCTCCAACACCACAACTCAAAGGCATCAATTCTTCTATGATCCTCTTTATTCACTGTCCAGCTCTCGCATCCATATAAGGCTATTGAAAACACAATGGCCTGGGTCAGGCGCACCTTAGTCCTCACGCTGACATCTCTGCTCTTCAGGAGCTGATATTAGTGAAAACATATTTGCGATTTTATTCTCCAACAGATTTCTGCCTTACACACATTCCAGTTTCGCAGGTCTTTTTATAAGTAACACTGCTAATTATGTAAGTGAAATTGTGAAAGATGATACAAAGGATAAATACAGAGGACCAATAATGATTATAATTAGGGCCACTGACCTAGTTTGAAAAGGAGGCTAATAGAAGTCTTCGTGGAGGAAGTGATATCTAAGAAAAGTAGCTAAGTGAAGACGTAGGAATGTGAGAGATGATCTAAGCTTTGAGATTTTTTTTTGGTAAGTGCCTGTCGTGCTGGTTCCAACTTATAGCAATCCTACATAGGGTTTCCAAAGAGTGATGTGTTTGAACTGCTGACCTTGTCTTTCAAACAGACCTTGCAGTCCAGTGTTTCATCCCACTGTGCCACAAAGGAATAAATAGTATGAATATAAACTTTATGATATAAATCTGGATGTACAGGGAATATTACTTTTATATGTCAAAATGAAAACTGATCAGCTTCAGGACTCTGGAGACACTATTTAAGCACTTTAAAAAGAACCCCTAGTGGCGCAGTGGTTAAGTGCTAGGCTGTTAAGTATAAAGTCAGTGGGTTAAGCCCACAAGCAGCTCTGAGAAAGAAAGATATAGCAATATATTTTCATAAAGATTGGTGGTGGAGGTGGTGGCTGTGTGCCGTGGAGTCGGTTCTGACTCATAGCCATCCAGTACAGAGTATCCGAGGCTGTAAATCTTTACAGGAGCAGAAAGCCTCATCTTTCAACCATGGAAGAGATAGTAGTTTTGAACTGCCAACCTTGAGGTTCGCAGCCCAATTCGTAAAGATTACAGCCTTGAAAATTCTGTAGGGGCTGTTCTCCTCCTCTATAGGGTCACTACGAGTCAGAACAGATTCCATAGAAATGGGTTTGATTTGATTGTTAAAATTAGGTGCCATCCAGTTGGTTGTGACTTGCAGAAAACTATGTGCAACAAAATGAATCACTGTCTTGTACTGACCAGTCCTCAGAATTGTTACGTTTGAGTCCATTCTTATATATACTGTGTTAATACATCCTGTTGAATGTCTTCTCTTCTTCACTGACCCTCTCATTTTACCAAGTGTTATGTCTTTCTCTGGGGGACTGGTCCCTCCCTGGAAGATTTGGTTTTGGAATCTTGAAAAATCTCATGTCTGACTTAGTGGGTTAAATGAGAAAATGACTTTGAAATATTCAACATGAGAGTATGAAATAATATTTTATTATTATTACATCTGTGTGTTAATATGGAGTCCTGGTGTGGCACTGTGGGTTAATGCACTGGGCTGCAAAGGTGGATTGAACTGCAAGGTCAGTGATTCAAGCTCACCAGATGCTCCTTGGAAACCCTATACAGGGTCGCTATGGGTCATAACTAACTTGAAAGCACTTAACAGCATGTGTTAATATAAACACTACAAGATTGTGTCTAAATCTATGTGTATATGTGTATGCTTAATTATTGAATTTCTGAAATTAAAAAAGAAGGTGTCTGTTCACTGGCTGGAGTGTATAGATGTCTTTGTTAAGTGTTGTTGAGTCGGTTCAGACTCATAACCACCTTATATAAGGATTTCAAGGAACAGCTAGTGAGCCTTGTGATTCACAGTTCAATGCTGCTGTCAAATGTTGTTGTTGTTAGGTGCCACCGAATTGTTACTAACTTATAGTGACCTTATGCACAGCAGAACATCCTGGGCCAACCTCACTTCTGTTGCCACATTTGAGTCCATTGATGCTGCCCCTTGTCAAATCCATCTCAGTGGGGTGCTCCTCTTTTTCTCTGATCCTCCACCAAACATGATATCCTTCTTCAGTGACTGGTCCCTGCTTACAATATGTCTGAAGTATGAGAGATGAAGTTTGGCCATCTTGGCCTCCAAGGAGCACTCTGGCTGCACTTCTTCCAAAACGAATGTATTGGTTCTTTCGGCAGCCCACGGCACTTTCGATATTCTCCTCCAACACCATAACTCAAAAGCATCAATTCTTCTACAGTCGTCCTTATTCATGTCCAGCTTTCACATGCATGTGAAGTAATTGAAAATACCATGGCTTGGGCCAGGTGCACCTTAGTCCTCAAGCTGACATTTTTGCTCTTCAGCACTTTAAAAATGTCTTGTGCAGCACATTTTCCTAATGCAAACGTCATTTGATTTCTTGACTGCTGCTTGCGTGAGTGTTGATAGTTGATCCAAGAAGAATGAAGTCCTTGGCAACTTCAATCTTTTCTCCATTGATAAGAATGTTGTTTATTGGTCCAGTGGTGAGGATTTTTGTTTTCTTTACATTGAGATGTAATCCATACCGAAGGCTGGGCTCTTTGATCTTCATCAGTAAATGTTTTAAGTCCTCTTCACTTTCAGCAAGCAAGGTTGTATCATCTGCATATCGTAGGTTGTTAATAAGTCTTCCTGATGCCACGTTTTTCTTCATATAACCCAGCATCTCAAGTTATTTGCTCAGCATACAGGTTGAATAAGTATGGTGAAAGAGTACAACCTTGTTACATAACTTTCTTAATTTTAAACCATTCAGTGTTCCCATGTTCTGTTCAAACAACTGCTTCTTGGTCCAGGTACAGATTCCTCATGAGTACAATTAAGTGTTCCAGAACACTCATTCTTCGCAATGTTGTCCATAGCTTGTCATGATCCACACAATCGAAAGCTTTTGCATAGACAATAAAGCACAGGTAAACATCTCTCTGATATTCTCTGCTTTCAGCCAAGATCCATCGGACATCAGCAATGATATCTCTTGTTCCACGGCCTCTTCTGAACCTGGCTGAAACCTCAGGCCCAGTTACATAGACACTGTGCGCTTGACTGCTTATAAAGCACAGAACTGTGACAAGCACATATTTAACAAGAGCCTACCAGAAACCAGGATGATATGATAGTGTGCAAATAACAGATGAGTTAAGCAGTAACATTTTTACTATTTTCAGTAAAGCAACAAATGTGAAATTTTTTTCTTATAATTCATTGAATTTTTTTTTTAATTACCATGCTTTGGATGCTATAGCTAAGATGATAAATTTGCTTTTATATTATATGCTATTTTAATTATATATATTAAAAGCATTTTGAACAATGTTTTGATTCTTTTTTGAAAATAGTATTCAGCATTGATGATGAGCTGGAGCAACATGCTACTCTCTGATATTTCCTTTAACAGTGTTGAAATGCATACTGACAATAATATTAAGCACTTAAAATGATGAAAGGTCTCTTTCATAATAAGCAAAGGGAATATAATAATTGAAAGTTCTGATCTCAATACTTGCATGTTAACATGATGAATATCCTTAATTTACATTAAATCAGATTTGATTGTCTCTGATAAGGAGCACAAGGGTTAAACACTTGGCTACTAATCCTAGGGCTGATGGTTTGAATCCATCCATAGGTAACTTAGAAGAAATGTTATGCTCTGGGACACATGGAGTTACCATGGGTAAGGGCCAATTGGAAGACAATTGGTTGGGTATTATGGTTTGGTCTCTGATAAAAGAAAGTTATAAAGAGTGTATTTACATTAAACCGGAAAAAAGGAATCCTGAGAGAGATGTTTGAAAGAAAAACGTTGTTGTTGTTGTTGTTAAGTGCCATCGAGTCAATTCCGACCCATAGTGACCCTGTATAGGGTGTCCAAGGAGTAGCTGCTGAGCTTGAACCACTGATCTTGCAGTTCAAATGACTTTGCATTCTGACGCATTAGAATACAGTGCCACACCAGGACTCCTGAAAGAAACATAGTGAAGGAAAATTATTTGGACTAGATGGACTAAAGAACCACTCTTCTTTTACATCACTGTGTCTTGAAGTACTCCCCTATATAGTTATCATACAACATACCCATAACTCAAAGAAATACTTAGCTCAGATGTGTCACGATTCTGAACATTTCATCTCAGAAACCAGACCATAGCTCAGATTTGTGAGGACCAACATTACCAACATTAGGGAGTATAAGTAAAGAAAAAGAGTCAGTCACGAGACATCTGAGAAGACAAGCAGACGATAAAAGAATTGGAAAGATGGAAAGGGAAGCAAAGTTATATGCATTTAGACTTACATCCAACTTTTCTATCTGCCCTTCCTCCTACCACCAATAACCTTCACACTTGTTTCTATCTGGAGTCCTGGTGTGGCACTGTAGGATCAGCACTGGACTGCTAACCAGAGGTCATTATTTCAAGCTCACCACCTGCTCCATGGGAGATGAAGCCTTCTGTTCCCAAAGGTTCACAGACTCAGAAACCCTATCCAAGGTGACTATAACAACAACAATCTTTATCCAAACCAGATGTCAGGCACATGAGACTTGTTGTTAAGTACTGTGGAGTCGGTTCCGACTCATAGTGACCCTGTACAGGGTTTCTGAGGCTGTAAATCTTTACAGGAGCAGAACGCCTCATCTTTCTCCCACGGAACCTTGAGGTCAGCAGCCTGACTCATAACCACTACACTGCATGAAACTAGAAGGGCTGAATATAGTCCAGGAAATGGACTGCTGAGGTCAATGAGAGGAAGATTAAGGAGGACTCCGAAGTGCTAAGTGATACCAATGGGAAGCCTGGAGTATTCTGTGTGTTTACACACACACACACACACACACACACACACACACACACATTTCTATAATTGTTGCTAAGTGTCATTGAATTGGTTCCAACTTACAGTGACCCTGTATAGAGTTCTCAATGAGAGGCTGGTGGATTTGCACCACCGAAATTTTGGTTCAAACCTACCTTGTGGTCCAGTGCTTATCCTACAGTGCCACACCAGGAACTCCATATCTACAATAGCAATGCTAAAAAAAAAGTTTCTACCATCATTAATTCTGTCTCTCCAAGGAATTATTCAAGTCCTGGTATGGCACTGCAGGATAATGTGCTGGATCGCAAGGTCAGTTTGATCTGCAAGGTCTGAGGTTCAAACCCACCTGCATCTCCTTGGAAACTCTATATAGGTTTGCTATGAGTTGGAATCTACTTGAAGACACTTAACAACAGCAACAATAAGGAATTATGTGGTGTGGTGCTGTAGGATAATCACTGAAATGCTGTCCAAAATGTCAGTTGTTCAAATCCAGCAGGTCCTCAGTCACTATAAGTTAGAACCGACTCAATGGTACCCGACCATCATCACCAATATATGTATATGCATATAAATACACACACACACACATATATCTATATAGATATATCTATATATAGATATATATGTAGATATAAGGCGCTCTGGTAGTAGTAGTTACAAATCCGGCTGCAAACCTTAAGGTCAGCAGTTCGAAACGGACTCAACGGCACTTAACAACAACAATAACAACAACAACTGACGTTTTGAACTTCTCAGAAATATTATTAACATTTTATACTTAGTCTCATCTGTATATATAGCGTAGTGCTTACGAATGGGGCTGCTAATCTCACAGTCAGCAGTACGAAACTACCAGCTGCTCAGCAGGAGAAAGATGAGGCTTTCTGCTTCCATAAAGATTTACAGCCTCGGAAACCCTGTGCAGTTTCACTACGAGTCGGAACCAACTCGACAGCACTTAACAACAACATATATATACA
>NW_006408550.1:22859205-22866466 GCF_000296735.1 Chrysochloris asiatica | reverse complement strand
ATACAGGGTCACTATGGGTCAGAACCAGCTCGATACAACAACAAGGTATAGACAATAATCTCCCAACAAACTCATGGTGCTATTTTTGGTTGTCCTTTTCTTGATGAATGGGATTGTTTCTGAGACTGTTTGAAGGAGGATGAGACTAAGTATAAAATGTTAATAATATCTCTGAGAAGTTCAAAAAAGTCAGCAAATGTTAATTCATTAATTCTCAATATCCATGAGTAATGGTAGGAAAGAAGTATTATTAACCGTAATTCACAGAGGAGGAAACTCAAGTACACCTAGCTAATTAGCTTTTCTAAGGTCAACTACCAGAGGTGTGTTTACGACAATGGAGTTTCAGGGAGCAAGTGATCCTCTCAATGTGATTCCAATCTCAACCAACTCTTCTCATCTGTCATGCTGGAAGCAAAAGCTTATACTCTTTGTCATGTGCTGGAAGTGCAATTTTGCAAAAACATACAAAGGGGCTTCAGCATTGAGGAGATTGCAATCCTTGAGAAAAAGTGAAGGGCATGATGAGTTCAATATAAAACTGAGCATTGTAAGCCCACACTCAATTCACAATAAAAAGGTTTTTAAAATATAAAATTCATGGGAAAATCCCATAATCTATTAATTCCACCTTCCCATGGACTTTTTGAAGCATCCTTATATATTCACCTGCCATCTCCCCTAGTAGAACTTTGAGATGACTGCTCAGTTTCTTGATTGCAGCTTTGTAAGAGATCCTAAGCCAGAGGACCCACAAACATGCACCAGGATTTCTGACTCAGACATTGTCAGGTTATTGATTATCTTTGTTTTGAGCCACTACGTTTTGGAAGAATGTTTTATGCAGCGATCAATAAATGTAAGAATTAAAATCATAGAGCTCTTTAGAAAAAACATAGATATTTCATTGGGACTTATCTGGATTTTAGCAATGGATCCTGAGATATAACACCAAAATCACACACACACACAAAGACAAAATTGATGTTAGACTTCAGAAAAATTCTAAAGTTTTATTCATTAGAAAACTTTACTAACAAAGTGAAGACATGAGCTAGAACTGGGAGAAAATTAAGGGAAACAATATATCAGATTAGGGTTTAATCTAGAAAATATAAAGAATTCTGACAATTTAGCAGGAACAACAAAAAATCTCAATTAAAATTTGGCAAAGGATTTAAATAGACATTTCATCGATTAAAATGTAGAAATGGCCAACAAATGCATTGCTATTGTTGTTAGGTGCCATTGAGTCAGTACTAACTCATAGCAACCCTATGCACAACAGAATGAAACACTGCCCAGTCCTTGGCCAACCTCACAATTGTCATGCTTAAGCCCATTGATGCTGCCATTTTGCTAATCCATCTCGCTGGGGAATTTTCTCTTTTTCTCTGACCCTCTACCTTGCCAAACATGATACCCTTCTCCAGCAACTGTTCCCTACTGACAGTATGTCCAAAGTATAAGAAACAATTGCAGATTACAGACACTAAATTTTTTTCAAATTATCTATTGTTGTTGTTAAGTGCCGCTGGGTTGGTTCCAACTCAGAGTGACCCTGTATAGGGTTTCCAAAGAGTGGCTGATGCACTTAAACCACTGACCTTGGTGATCAAACCAACTCTTCAGTCTAACACATTAGCCCACAACACCACACGGGGAAGATGCAAAGCAAAGCCACAAGGAGCTACTACTTCATTCCCACTATGAAAGCAAGATCATAAACAACAAATACTGGTGAGATTTTGGAAAGATTGAAATCCTCATCTATCATTGATGGTAATGTAAATGTTGAAAGAGCTTGGTGGTTTCTCCAACATTTGAACACAGAATGACAAATGAGCAAGTAATGACATGTACTGGAATATACCCAAGAGACTTGAAAGAAGCAACACAATCAGACACATGCAATCAGTGCTCAATGGAGCACTTTCCACCGTAGTCAAAATGTGGCAATGACCTAAACACCAGTCCACAGATGAATGGATAAATAAAATGTGGTATTTTATTATTTAAATTTAGGCATCAACAACTGAAGCCAGGATAATGAAATGGAAGAATTCTACCAATTACTTCAGTCTAAAATTTACCAGACACGCAGTCAAAAGGTATTGATAAATACTGATGATTAGAATGTGAAGGTTGGAAGCAAAGAGAAAGTCATTGGAATTTTTGGAAAATATGATCTTAAAAACAAAATTGATGCTGGAGAATGCATGAGAGAATTTTGTGAGACCAATGACTTAATCATTGCAAATGCGTTTTTTAACAACATAAAAGGAGACTATACATAGAACCACACCAGATGGAATAGACAGAAACAAAATTGAATACATGTGTTGGAAGAGACAATGGAGAAATTCAATATCATCAGGGCAGACTGTGGAACAGACCACTAGTTGCTCATATGCAAGTTCAGGCTGAAGATAAAAAAAATTAAAAGAAGCCTATGAGAGCCAAAATATGACCATAAATATATTCCACATGAATTTAGAGAATGTCTCAATAATAGATTTGGTGCACTGGATACTAATAACCAAAGACTAGAAGTATGGCATCAAGAACATCATGCATAAAGAAATCAAATGATCATTATAAAGACAGGGAAGAAATGGAAGACTAAAATAGATGACAGATGAGACTCTAAAACTAGTTCTCAAGCACATAGATGCTAAAGCAAATGCAAGAAATGAGGAAGGAAAAGAACTGAAGTGAAAATTTCAAAGGGCAACTCCAGAAGACAAAGTCAGGTATTATAATGAAATGTGAAAAGTCCTTGAGATAGAAAACCAAAAGAAAAGAACATGCTCAGTGTTTCTCAAACTCAAAGAAATGAGGAAAATATTTAAGTTATGACTTGCAATATGGGAGGATTCCATGGACAAAATATTGAATTAAAGCATCAAAAGAAGATGGAAGGCATACACAGAGTCACTGTACCGAAAAGAAATGGTAGATGCTGAACCATTTCAAGCAGTTGTTTATGATGATGGGAAACTTGGCTATGGAAATCGGTGATGGTTGCCTCAAAAAGAAAATCCATTGTCCTCAAGTCTAGTCGAACACTACAGAACAGAGTAGAACTGCCCCATAAGGTTTCCAAGGCTCCCAAACTTTACACAAGCAGAGAGTTACATTTGTCTCCTACAGAGTGGCTGGTGGGTTCAAATCACTGATCTTTTGGTTAGCAGCCAAGTACTTAACCACTGTTGTTGTTGTTAGGCGTCTTTGAGTTGGTTCCAACTCATAGCAATCCTAAGGACAACCAGGCAAAATGTTGCCTGTTCCTGCTTCATCCTCACAATTGTGTTAGGTTTAAGCTCATTCCCGCTGCCACTGTGCCAATCCATTTCATTTAGGAGTCTTCTTCTAGCATCACCAAATTGCACATGTAAAAAAATGTTTAATTGGAAAATGTGTTGCACGTGCAGATTGTTTAGAGCCCTATATAAAAATAAATCAATCAAAATTTAAAACAAAGATGACTGTCATTAGTGTACACAAGGAGAAACTCAAATGCTTTAAAACGTTGACATTTTCAATGGCAGTAATGAGGATCTAAAGTTAGACATGAACTGGAAAGGCTTAGCATTAGATTAGAAAAAGAAAATGTCTGTGAAATTGTCAACAGAGAAACAAGCATTACTCTATCAGAAAAACTGAGGAATAGAAAGACTGAAAAAAATAAAAAGAAGCTCAGAGATTTGTGGGAAGACATAAAGCAGCCTAAAATATATGTAAATGCACTAACAAAGAGGGATTTAAAAGATGGGATGTCATTAAAAAATATATGAAAAACATTAAGTGTAAAAAAAATGAAGTAAAAGCCAAAAAGTGTGAAAAAACTAAATGCATTGACCAAAAACATCCCTTAAACCTGTAGCAGGTAAATCCAAAGAAAATCACTATTGGCATACCATCATAAAATTTCTGATAAACAAAAATAAATAAAGATGATTTAATCCAGAGAACAAATGGTACAACACATAGCATCAAATTAATAATGTGATGGCTTACTTTGTATCTAATCCAATGTCATCAAGAATATGAATAAAATGTTAAGGTTTTGCCATCCTGCTAAAACAGTAAAACTGAAACTATAAACTGATAATTTTATGTCCTGAAAATAATATCCTGGTTAAAAAAAAAAAAAAAATATATATATATATATATATATATATATATATATAGACACATTTCATACAAATGTGTTAAGACTTATTACTGCAAATCTATAGTACTTGAGATAGTGTTATTCAGTTCTAAGGTTTAAAGTTCAATAAAATGGAACAAATTTTCCAAAAATAGACCAATACATATGTGATCAATTGATTTTCCACAACATAGAAAAGGTAAATTATTGAGAAATGGGTACTCTTTTCAACAAATATTGCTGGGATATTTGGATATTCATAAGCAAATGTGAATGAACCCCCACTCTTACCACCATAGAGAAGAAACAAGTTGGAATGGATTACATAGCTAGAGACAAGAATCAAGGATATACATTCTCAAAGAAAGAAAGAAATCTGTATCTAATCTTAATCAACAAGTCATTATTTTAGACATATAAATTTCTGACCATAATATCCATAACTATCAAGTCGATTCCTACTCATTCAGACCTTAAATAGAGGACACAAAGTCAAATTGTCACATAGGGTCTCCAAGGCCACAATCCTTAGGGAATCAGAATGCCACCACCATCTCTCTCCCTCAAAGTGGTTAGTGGATTTGAAACAGACTTTCAGTTAGCATCCAAGTGCTTAACCACTGCATCACCAGGGCTCCTTCTGGTCCAAATATATCTTCAATAAAATGTTAAATTTCTGGCCTTGAAAACACAGTGCTATGAAAAAAATTTGTAATCAGGCAGTGAAAGAAAATAGCCAAGCTACGACATTGAAAAGGGGTTGGTGGTTTCTGTTGTTGTTAAGTGCCATTGAGTCAGCTTCAACTCATAGAGACCTTGTATAGGGTTTCAAATAGGGTTTCCAAGGAGCAGCTGGTGAGCTTGAACCACCGATCTTGCAGTTCAAAGAGCTTTGCAGTCTGGCGCATTAACCCACAGTGCCACACCAGCAGTTCCTTACAAATAAGGTATATGGAACCCTAACATGGAGATTGATCAGTTTTGTCATCCTGCTAAACTTAAAATGAGCCATGTGAGAGTGGAAAGAGAAAGCTCACAAGCACCAAGAGAGAAGAGCCAGTAGTGGAACACATCATTGAGACCTACCCTGGGAACCTTCTCAAACCAGAAGACCAGAGTGAGAGTTGTACCACCATGCTGAGATGACAAGAGCCAGAAAGACCGAGCAGTAGAGAAATAAAAGCAGCAGATCCAGGGGACCTGCAGGAGACTGGAAAGTGATGATGATGTGGACCTGCAGATTCAGGGAATGAAAAAGCTGAGTAACTTTGAGCAGGAAGCTTGCTAGTGGAATTGATACTTCCCTACACTTGATGGAGCTATGTTTGCCAATCCATAGAGCTAGAGCTGAATGCCTTCAGGCTTACACTAGCTGGTGGTGTAGGCGATGTCTGGGAATTTACCAGTAGAGCTAAAAGAGCTTTATAACACTTGACTTAGTAGGGCAGAGGCTAAGGGAGTTCAAGATCAAGAGGCCAGAGAAAGATGAGGCTGTCAGCACTGTTGAGAAGCAACTGTTCTACTCAAATAACTGTATCCTGAGTCAGTTCTGGTTCTTAATTGTAACCTATTACATCCCTAATAAATCCTATGATCAAAAGTACTGTCTGAGACTTTTGGATGATCAATGCAAATAATTATTGAACCCACTAGAGAAGTAGAGCTATGGTGGGAAGAACTGTTGAAGTGAGGATGGAAATACGTCTGACCTCTGCCTATTAGAAATTCACCTTCACTTGTTGACCTTGATCTTCCTTCCCTCTTATGAAGTTAAAGGAAGTCAGATACCTTCATCATCCCCCACACATGCACAAATATCAATAATAAGTTAACACTTCTGCCTCATATATATGTGAAAGTTATACAGTGATTAAGGAAGATAATAAAGGAATCAATGCATTTGAATTGTGGTGTTAGAAAAGTATATTTTCAGTACTATGGACAACTTGTATGCTGAGCAAATAATCTGAGAAGCTGTGTTATGTGAAGAAAAACGTGGCATCAAGGTTGGAGGAAGAATCATTAACAACTTGAGATACGCAGATGATACAACCTTGCTTTCTGAAAGTGAAGAGGACTTAAAACATTTACTGATGGAGATCAAAGAACATAGTCTTCAGTATGGATTGCATCTCAATGTAAAGAAAACAAAAATTCTCAACACTGGACCAATAAACAACATTCTTATCAACGGAGAAAAGATTGAAGTTGTCAAGGACTTCAATTTTCTTGGATCAACTCTCAATACTCATGGAAGCAGCAGTCAAGAAATCAAATGATGCATTGCATTAGGCAAATCTACTGCACAAGACCTTTTTTTTAAAGTGTTGAAGAGCAAAGATGTCAGCTTGAAGACTAAGGTGTGCCTGACCAAGCCATGGCATTATCAATAACCTCATATGCATGGGAAAGCTGAACAGTAAATAAGGAAGCCTTAGAAGAATTGATGCTTTTGAGTTATGGTGTAGGAGAAGAATAATGAAAGTGCCATGGGCTGCCAAAAGAACCGATAGATCCATTTTGCAAGAAGTGCAGCCAGAGTACTCCTTGGAGGCCAGGATGGCCAAACTTCATCTCTCATACTTTGGATATATTGTGAGAAGGCACCAGTTGCTGGAGAAGGATATCATGTTTGGTAAGGTGGAGGGGCAGAGAAAAAGAGGAAGGCCCCTAACGAGATGGATTGGCCAAGTGGCAGCATCGATGGACTCAAGCATGGCAGAAATAATGAGGTTGGCCCAGGATAGGTCAGTGTTTTTTTCTGCTGTACGTAAGGTATGAGTCAGTACCGACTCGATGGCAACCAACAGCAACAACATGGACTGCCAGAAAGGAGCTCTGGTAGCATTGTTGTGTTGTTGTGAAGTGCCATCGAGTCAGTTCCGACCCATAGCGACCCTGTATAGAGTTTCTGAGGAGCAGATGGTGAGCTTGAACCGCCAACTTTGCAGTTCAAATGACTTTACAGTCTGGCGCATTAATCCACAGCATCACACCAGGACTCTGGTAGCTTGTTGTTGTTGTTGTTGTTGTCAGGTGCCATCAAGTCGGAACCGACTCATAGTGACCCCATGCACAGCAGAACGAAACAATGTCCGATCCTGG
>NW_006408550.1:22854867-22858080 GCF_000296735.1 Chrysochloris asiatica | reverse complement strand
CTTGGGATATCAAAGAGATTGTCCGATGATTTCCGCATTCCGTTGGGTCACCTCTCTTTGGAATGGGCACAAACATTGATCTCTTCCAATCTGGTAGCTTAGTGGTTATGAATTGGGCTGCTAACCTTAAGGTCAGCAGTTTGAAACTATCAGCCATTCCCTAGAAGAAAGATGAGACTTTCTGCTCCAGTAAAGATTTACAGCCTTGGAAACTCTATGTAGGGTTTTTATGAGTCGGAACTGACTTCACAGCACACCACCACCACTATCACCACCAACACTGACTGCCAGAAGAACACACAAATTTATTTGAGAAGTAAAGCCAGAATACGCCTTAGACGTGAGGATGGTGAGACTTCTTCTTACAAGAAGTAGGGACCACTTTCTGGAAAAGGATAGCATGTTTGATAAGGATCAGTGAAAAAGAGGAAGACCCCACTGAAATTTATAGCTTTAGTGACTGAAACAATGAACTCAGACATTTGTGAGGATGGGCAGTGTTTTGCTCTGTTGTACATGGGGTCACTATGAATCATAGCCAATTCGACAGCACCTCACAAGAACTGCTACTTTAGTATTACTGTGAATTAGAAATTATGAATCAGTGTTCTAAAAGCAGCCATGAGTATGATCTCCACATATGAGAAAGTTGTATCACTGAATAAATTATGCTTTTTCAACTGATATTTTGATTTAGTGATTATATTATATAAGGTATCATTTATGCATCTGAAATGCCATCTTTTTAAGATTAATTGGTTGGTTATTCTATTTAAATACTAAACATAAACTACTTTTATAAGGGTATATTATTTTCCCTCTGAATTTTTGGTAATTTAATCATAAGATACTGAATAGTCTTAAAAGACATTGCATTTTTGCCAAAGCCAAAATAAAAAACTTAGCATCATTGTTATGAAATAGTTGTCTTTGGATTTAGAAAATAAACAATACAAACTGTTGCTTGCTTGGAAATTATGAGAAGGGGATTCCTATTTGTGAACATCTGCTATCTGACAGATTAGAATATGATTATAAAATTTATTGGAACATCTGTCTAAGAAAAAGTTTTCTACAACATTACATGAAGTCTAAAACGAAACAAGAAAAAAATGAAATGACTATAGATATATAGAGGGATTTTTGCAAAAAAAATGAAAAATACATATTTTCAAGACTTCAAGATCCTAGTGTGATGCTCTAGGATAAATTAACTGCAAGGTCAGTGGTTCAAACCCCCAATCACTACTCAAACACCTTGTATAGCGTCACTATGATTTGAAACCAATCTGATGACATTTAACAGCATTTTCAGACATTAAATGGAAAGATACACTCTTTGAAATCCTGCCAACATTTCAAAATTCCAAATTAAGAGTATACT
Organism: Chrysochloris asiatica; assembly: GCF_000296735.1. Lineage (NCBI taxonomy): Eukaryota > Metazoa > Chordata > Mammalia > Afrosoricida > Chrysochloridae > Chrysochloris > Chrysochloris asiatica. The sequence continues at coordinate 22,856,696 of NW_006408550.1, read as the reverse complement.
AATTTCGAACATTCAAAGAGCACAGCCTTAGGTATGAATTGCATCTTAATGTAAATAAAACAAAAATCCTCACCACTAGATCAATAAACAACATTCTTATCAATGGAGAAAATATTGAAGTTGTCAAGGACTTCATTCTTCTTGGATCAACTATCAACACTCATGGAAGCAGCAGTCAAGAAATCAAACGACGTATTGCATTAGGCAAATCTGCTGCACAAGATGTCAGCTTAAAGACTAAAGTATGCCTGACCCAATCCATGGTATTTTCAATAACCTCATATTCATGTGCAAGCTGGACAGTGTATGAGGAAGACCGTAGAAGAATTGATGCTTTTGAGTTATGGTGTTGGAGGAAAGTATTAAAAGTACCATGGACTGCCAAAAGACCCAACTGATCTGTGTTGGAAGAAGTGCAGCCAGAGTGCTCCTTGGAGGCCAGGATGGCCAAACTTTGTTTCTCATACTTTAGACATATTGTCAGGAGGGACCAGTCACTGGACAAGGATATCATGTTTGGAAAGGTGAAAGGTCAGGGATAAAGAGGAAGACCTCCAGCAAGATGGATCTGCCAAGTGGCAGCATCAATGGGCTCAAGCATGGCAACGATGGTCAGGTTGGCCCAGGATCCAGCAGTGTTTTCGTTCTGCTGTGTGTAAGGTCGCTATCAGTCGGTACTGACTCGATGGCACCTAACAACAACAACAACAATTTCTAACATTACTAGACTACACACCTACCCAGTAGTGAAATATTTCATGTTTTTATGTTTCAACATGGTGATACAGAATAAGTGATCAGGAAGCTCAAGTTGAAAGTAAATAATGCAAGCAGGACAGTGGCCATGGAAGTCGGAATCCGCTAAGGAGTGTGTAACAACTCACCTGCCGAATCAACTAGCCCTGAAAATGGATGGCGTGGACGGGAGCAGGAGCCGGGGTCATGAGGCGGAGGGTCACGGGGTCGGCGGGGCGGGGTCCGGCGCTCGAGTTCTTTGCGCCTCTGTTCCCCACACCCAGCCCTCCGCGGCCGCCTCCTTTTTTCTTTTCTTTTCTTTTTATATTTAAAAAAAATAAAAGAAAGTAAATAATGCAAAGATGTATTTGAACTATAAAAAGAAGGGGCAACTTAACAAAGTTCATAAGAGAGAAAAAAAAATACAGCACATTTTGAAGACTCACAGAGTTACAGTGACAATTGGTTATGTGTGAGAAAGAAATGAACAAATGAAGACTGATCATAAGGGGTAGCTTGCTCTGAAGATAAATAGCTATAGGGATAAGGTAAGGAGAGGCAGGTAAGTGCCTGAAATAAATTATAATGCCTACAGAGGTAGGATGCTTATTACTAAAGTAGTTCATAGCACTGGAGATAAAAATATAAAGTGTCATTGTTGTTTTTAGCTGCCATTGAGTCGGTACCTACTCATAGCAACCTTATGCACAGCAGAACGAAACAATGTCCTATTCTGGGCCAACCTCACAATAGTTGCCATGCTTGAGCCCATTGATGCTGCCACTTTACCAATCCATCTCACTGGGGGTCTTCCTGTTTTTCTCTGACTCTTCACCTTTCCAAACATGATATCCTTGTCCAGTGACTGGTCCTTCCTGAAAATATGACCAAAGTATGAGAGATGAAGTTTGGCCATCCTGGCCTCCAAGGAACACTCTGGCTGCACTTCTTCCAGCACAGATCTCTTGGTTCTTTTGGCAGCCCATGGCACTTTCAATACTCTCCTTCAACACTATAACTCAAAAGCATCAATTCTTCTATAGTCTTCCTTATTCACTGTTCAGTTTTCACATGCATATGAGGTTATTGAAAAT
>NW_006408550.1:22852458-22854767 GCF_000296735.1 Chrysochloris asiatica | reverse complement strand
CATGGCTTGGGTCAGGCACACCTTAGTCCTCAAGCTGACACCTTTGCTCTTCAACACTTTAAAAAGGTCTTGTGCCTCAGATTTGCCTAATGCAGTATGTAGTTTGATTTCTTGACTGCTGCTTCCATGAGTGTTGATAGTTGATCCAAGAAGAATGAAGTCTTTGACAACTTTAATCTTTTCTCCATTGATAAGAATGTTGTTTACTGGTCCAGTGGTGAGGGTTTTTGTTTTCTTTAAATTGAGATGCATTTAATAGCTTAGTGAGGCCCCAAACTATGGTATGTTTTTATATATAACTTCTTATCCTAGAAAAGGCATCCACAAGCATAAGCAGTCCTCCTCAGATATTTCTGATCAATTTAGAACTCCCTCATGTGAGCCAAAAGGAGCACTGGTAGCGTAGTGGTTACAAATCGGGCTGTGAACCTCAAGGTCAGCAGTTTGAAACTACCAACTGTTCCGCAGGAGAAAGATAAGGCTTTCTGCTCCCGTAAAGATTTACAGCCTCAGAAACCCTGTACAAGGTCACTATGAGTTGGAACCGACTCCATTGCACATAACAACAACAACATGTGAACCAAATCAAATATTTAGTGTTTCTCTCAGGAGTGACAAATCAAGTATTCTTCAGAATGCTGCAGAACAATTTAGCTCCTCACAGACATATTAACTAATCATTGGATCTGTTGAACATACAATTAAACTTATTGGACCAAATTTAGATGATATCAACATTTTTTTCCTCAAGAACGAAAAAAAAGAGTAAGTTTCCAAGCACACCTTGTGTATTTTTAAAACCTAGAATAAGACACATGTAGCAGGGATTACATTTTTTTTTTTTTGAAGAAAGAAATTGATAAATGATTACCTTTTAAAGTAAAAACAATGACTAAATTGATGCAAAGAAAATGTTAAACTAATGAATTACAAATTGGTTATGTACTGGTACTATTAGAAATGTTTTTTAGCTGCCATAATTCCATATTATAGATTTAGGGTTTTGAATCTGTTTTATGTTTTCAAATTTAATAAATAATAATGCAAAATCATATTCATTTAATGTGCTTGAGACCAAGAATATTCATGATCATTTAGTCAACTCTGATTCGTATAGAACCAGTGGGACAGCCTCATGGGTCTCCTGTAAAGCAGCTAGGAGATTCAAACCTCTGACCTAGGTTAGCAGCCTAGTACTTAATTGCTGTTCCATCAGGGCTCCTTAAGACTGAGAACAGCAAATGAAAATATAAATTAATATGTAATAACAATATTACATAATAAAAAACATTTCATTGTTCTTAAAATGGAAAATAGTTTTATTATGATACACTTAGTGTGGGTTAATCACTTAAACTACAGATGTTAGATAGCTTTTCATTTTAATTTACTTTTATAAATTAATCAGTAAATCAACAAATATTGGTTAATGATGTATGCTCTAATAATGTGGTGACAATAAAGGAGATTCAGAAGACGATATGTAATTAATATCATCAAAACCTTGGTTGCTAGAAACCACCAGGACTTAGTTATGATTTTATATATATATTATACATGTAATAATTTATACTATATTATATGACTTAACAAGTTGGGGTTTTCTTCTATAGAAAACCAAATAGGAAGCTTACATTTGTATAATTTTTTTATAAGTTTTTATTATGAATTGAGTGATAGTTTACATGGGAGAATTGACTAAGGTTTGCATGAAACATACAATCCAAGTGTACCTAATTATGTTGTTGGTGGTGAGTGCCATTTAGGTAGTTCGGACTCATAATGATTCTGTATACGGTTTCTGAGGAGTGACTTGTGAATTTTAACCACGGACTTTGCAGTTCAAATCAATACCTATTTATACTTTTGTAAAATTATTAATATATGTATGCCTTCTTAAATTTCCACTTTTCTGGATCAAGTTGATTCATTACTTCATTACTTGCTCACGAGCAAGTTTCTGAATCTCCTTTAATATTCTTCTTTTTTTTTTTTAAGGTTTTTATTGTGGATTGAGTAAGAGTTTACAGAGTAGATCATCAGTTTTACATTCAACATATCATACACCTTATTTCCTTACAATGATTATAATCCCCTCATTTTGGTCTTTGTTTTTCTTCCCTGTCTTTTAATGATGATTTATTCATGTATCATGTTGATTAATGATCTTTTATTCATGTATCACATGTTGTTTGTTGTTGTCATGTTCCATCGAGTCAGAACCGACTCATAGCTACCCCATGCACAGCAGAACGAAACAATGTCCGATCCTGGGCCAACCTCACTACCGCTGCCACACTTGAGTCCAT
>NW_006408550.1:22836045-22850093 GCF_000296735.1 Chrysochloris asiatica | reverse complement strand
GTGGTTGGTGCATAAATTTGAATAATAGTGGTATTAACTGGGCTTCCTGTAGGCGCATGGATATTATCCTATCACTTACAGCATTGTACCTCATAACTGATCTGGATATGTTCTTTTTGACAATGAATGCAACACCATTCCTTTTCCATTTGTCATTCCCTGCATAGTAAACCATCTGGTTGTCAGATTCAAAATGGCCAATACCAGTCCATTTCAGCTCACTAATGATCTTTTATTCATGTATCATTTGTTGATATTATTCCACTACTTGTCTGGTCTTTGCTTATTACTGTTCAACATATCAAATTTACTGTTGAGATAGTCTCTAAATTTAAGTGGAATATACTCCAGGTTGTACTTTGGGTCTCACGACTGGCCATTTACTTGCGTATGATTCTTTGATGGTCTGCTCTTTAGCCAGCACCTGGACTTATGACTGATGATATTGGCCCACTCCATTGTTTCTTTTTACAGATGTAGTAGATGTGATTCCTGCTTATTCCATCCAGCAAGGTCCACATGTACAGTCACCATTTATGTTGTTGAAATTTTTTTTTCTGTGACTATGTCATTAGCAAATGTAATCTCCAACTTTGTTTCTATCACCAAGGCCTTATTTGTCAACCACATATTTTCTTTGTCTCCAAGTTTCATATTCCAATCATCAGTATTTATTAATGTACCTTGACTGTATATTTCATAAATTTTAGACTGAAGAAGTGGGGAAATATCTTCAATTTTTTCATCTTTGGCATTAGTAGTTGTCACATAAATTTGAATAATAGTCAAATTAACTGGTCTTCCTTGTTTTTGTTGTTAAGTGACAACAAGTTGGTTCCAACTCATAGCGAATCTGTATAGGGTTTCCAAGCAGCAGCTATTGAATTTGAACCACTTACCTTGCAGTTCAAACTGACCTTGCATTCCAGTACATTATCCTGCAGCACTAAATAAGGACTCCAGCCTTCCTTGTAGACATATGGATATTATCCTATCACTGACAGCATTTCACTTTAGGATGGATGTTGATTTTTTTGTTTTTTAATGTTGATGGATGTGATGGCATTCCTATTCAGTTTGTCAACCCTTGAATATTGTTGTTGTTGTTAAGTGCCATCGAGTGGGTTCTGACCCATAGTGACCCTATATAGGGTTTCCAAGGAGCGACTGGTGAGCTTGAACCACCGACCTTGTAGTTCAAATGGCTTTGCAGTCTGGTGCATTAATCCACAGCGCCATACCAGGTCTCCCTTTGAATATTTAGACCACGTGATAGTTCGATTCAAATGGGCAAGACTTGTCCATTTCCGCTAACCAATGCCTAGGATATTGATATTTATGTGATCCATTTCATTTTTAATGACATCCCTCATTCCTAGATTCATATTATGTATAGTCCACACTCGAGTTATTAATAGATGCTTGCAGCTGTTTCATCTCATTTTGAGTTGAATAACATAGCAGATGGAGGTCCCAAAAGGTGGTATTCTACCCATGCCATAAAGATCAGCTCGAATTTGAGGACGCTGCTCTTTCCCAATCAGATTTTGAAGGCTCATCTTCTGGCACTATATCAGACAATTATCTTCTGTTATTCACAAGGTTTGCATTGACCAATATTTTAAGAATTTCCAGGTCCTTCTTCCTAGCCTATCTTACTTTGGAAGGTCTGCTGAAACTTGTCCAGATGCTGATTTAGAAATATAGGTGACATGGCTTGCAACATCACAGCAACAGGCAAGCCACCACAGCACCACACACTGATAGACTTGCTGTTGTTAAGCACTGTCAAGTTGGCTCCGACCCATAGCAACCCTGTATAGGGTTTCCGAGACTGTAAATCTTTACAGGAGCAGAAAGCTTCATCTTTCTTCTGCAGAACTGCTGGTAGTTTCAAACTGCTGACCTTGAGGTTAGCAGCCCAACTTGTAGCCACTACACTATAAGGGGGTAAAAAAAAATAAGGAGGATTAATTTAATTTTTGCCTTATTGTTGTTGTTAGGTACAAGTCGAGGCTTGAATTTTTTTTCTTTGGTTTCCTCAGCTTGAGAAATGCTGAACATTTTCTTCCCTTTTGGTTTTGAAACTCCAGATCTTGCCACATTTCATTATATTTGCCTTTGTCTTCTTAAGCTGACCTTTGAAATTTTCTATTCAGCTCTCTTACCTCCTCATTTCTTCCATTTGCTTTAGCAACTCTTTGCTAGAAAGCAAGTTTCAGTCTCTTCTGACATCCATTTTGGTCTTTTCCTTCTTTCTTGTCTTCTTAATGATCTTTTACTTTCTTCCTGTAAGATGTTCTTGATGTCCTTCCACAATTCTTCTGATTTTCAATCATTTGTGTCTAATTCATCAAATATGCTCTTGAGATGGTCTCTAAATTGAGGTGGGATATGTTCATATCTTGGCTCTTGTGAACATGTTTTCATTTTCTTCAGAGTCAGTCTTAACTTGCATATGAGCAATTGATGATCTGTTCCAAAGTCTGCTCCTAGCCTTGTTTTGGCTGATGATGAGGAGCTTTTCCACAGATGTAGTCAATTTGATTTCTGTGTATTCCATCTGGTGAGGTCCATATGGATAGTTGTCTTTTATGTTGTTTAAAAAAGGTCTTTTCAATGAACAAGTTATTGGTCTTGCAAAATACTATCGTGCTATCCTCAGTATTGTTTCTATTACCAAGACCACATTTTCCAATGACTGATCCTTCCTCTTTGTTTCCAACCAGTGCATTCCAATCATTGGTAATTATCAATACATTTTTGATTGTATGTTTGATAAATTTCAGACTGAATAAGTTTGTAGAATTCTCCAGTTTCGTCATCAATGGCTTTAATATGGAAGTTCATTTGAAACCTATCCAACATGGGTGACCTTGCTGGTATTTAAAATACTGGTGGTATACCTTCCTGAATGACTGTAACACACAAGCCACCAGAGTATGGAAAACTGACAGATGAGTGGTAAAAACTGTACTTTATCAGATTATATATTATTTCATAGTTGTTATTATTGTTGTTACATGTCATTGAGTTGGTTCTGACCCATAGTGACCCTGTATAGGATTTCCAAGGAACAGCTGGTAAGGTTGAACTGTGAACCTTGAAGTTCAAACAGATCTTAAAATCGAGTGCTTATCCTACAGCACCACATTAAAAATTATTCACATACTGATATTGCATAATATTTTTTTTAATCATATGATATACTATTTGATGACCAAATTGTCTTTAGCTCATTTAGATTTAAACATAGAAGTGAAAAATTTCCAAAATACCCAGTATTTCATTATTTTTCTGACGGTGCTCATGCAATAATTAAAAATGCATTCCCTTTCATTTCTGCAACAGTATACTGACAGGGAGCTGCCAGAGGTTCAAGCTATATTCAGATGAGGATATGGAATAAGGATATCATTGCTGTCACCAGATTGATCTTTCTGTGAAAGCAGAGAAAGATATTTACATGTGTTTTGTTGAGTACACAAGGCTTTCGACTATAGATGTCTGCAGCATTGCAGAGAATGATTATTCCAGAACATTGAATTGTGCAAATGAGGAACCTATACATAGACCAAGAGACAATCTTTGAAACAGAACAATGGAACATCAAATGGCTTTAAATTACAAAAGGTGTGCACTAGTGTTGTATTCTTTTGCCATACTTATTTAATCTGTATGTTCAGAAAATAATCTGAGAAGCTGGATTTGTGTGTGTGTGTGTGTGTGTGAACTGAATGATATTTTACATGGGAGAACATCGGCTTTAAACCATCATTTCATTGCAATGATTGCAATCTCCTCTGTGCATCATCATTCAACATTACTTGATTCCATTCCCTCTGCTTTTCTTCTTCTTTTTTTGGGGGGTGGGTGGGGAGATGTACACAAAAACACTCAGGAATATATAATCATTTAAACAGCCAAGGGGCACATTCTGAAAGCCTGCCTCCTGGCTGCCAGCACTCAGTCCCTCTCTTTCCATGAGGCTAGAGTCCTCAGCTGATCCCTCTCTCCATGTCCTCATCTCTGCCTTTATCTCGGTGTTGCTGTTTCTCTGGATAGGGTCCCACATTCTGCTTGTGCTATTCTCCTCTGATAGTCCTAGGGTCCTCCGTTTCTGCACTGTAAGAGTAACTACTCCCCTATTTTTGTTATAAAACCTCTACCTTTACAGTTGTGACAGTCACAATTAGTCATGATAACAATTACTTACTATTGAATCATAAGAATCTTATCCCCACCCCTTTTCACCAGACCATCTAGATAAGATGAAAACTATTCAGTGGGGACTCTATCTTCCCCTGTACACTCTTGAACTAAACTCCTCTTGAATAGTCAGCCATTTTGTGCCTTTATTGCCCCCTCGTTTTAGGTAGCCAATGTCTAAGTTGCCCATTCCTATCTACCCTGTATACAGAGGGTATAGGGTTGATAGTTGATATGAAGACCCCTTCTCTCTCTATTGGTATTTTGAGCTACTACATTAACAAGCATAGATCAAGTTCATCGAACTGTAGCAATTTATCCTTGTTTCCTTTATCAAAAAATGTTTGTTTTTAATCTTCTTCTGGTCTAGTTCTGATTATCAAGCCATCAAGGCTAGGTCAAATGCATACTATCTGCAAGTTTGGGTGTTCTTGTGGGTCTCCCTTCACTTTATATCAGCTGGATGCTTCACTCTCAGCTCTAGCCCTCTGTGGCTCTATCCTTGTCCATGGGCTAAGGTGTCCCCAGGTCTCATCACACTTTGAACCAACCAGCTCTTCCTCTTCTCTCTCTCGTCTCCAGGTGAATAGGAGACTGTGGAACATAGTTGAACTCAGTCCATTTTTTCATTGTTGCCTTTCCCCCTCTTCCACAGTAGACTAATGTGGTAACCAGCAAGCTTACATGCCTGCTTATGTGTTCCCTTTGAGTTTCAGTCTTAGAGGGTGGTTTGTCCTGAAGGGATTTGATTGCTTGCCTTGAAATCTTGAGAAGTTGGATTTTAAGAAGAAGAACATGGCTCCAGGCTTGGAGGAAAATTTATTAACAACTATAATATGCAGATGATACAACCTTGCTGATTGAAAGTGAAGAGGACTTAAAATACTTACTGATGAAGATAAAAGACTATAGCCTTGATTGCATCTCAATGTAAAGAAAACAAAAATCCTTACCAATGGACCAATAAATAGAATGATAAAGATTGAAGCTGTCAAAGACTTCATTTTGCTTGGATCCAGCATCAAAGCTCAAGGAAGCAGTAGCCAAGAAATAAAATGATGAAGTAAATTAGGTAAATCTTCCACACAAAGCCTTTCTTTAGAGTGTTTAAGAGCAAAGATGTCAGTTTGAGGACTAAGTGTGCCTGATCCAAATCATGGTATATTCAATAGTGTCATATGCATATGAAAGTTGGACAGTAATTAAGAAAGAACATGGAAGAAGTGATGCATTTGAATGATGTTGTTGGAGAAGAATATTAAAAGTACCATGGACTGCCAGATAAACAAACCAATCTGTGTTGGATGAAATATAGCCAGAATGCTCTTTAGAAGCCAGAATGGTGAAACTTCATTGGTGCTCACACTTCATAGTACCTGGAGGCACCAGTCCTTGGTCAAGGGCATCATGCTTGGTAAAGAGAAAAGACCCCCAATGAGACTAATTGGCAGAGTGGTAGCAACGACACACTCAAGCGTAATGATTATGGAATTAGTGCACAACTGGGCAGTGTTTCATTCAGTTATGTATTGTCTATGAGTCAGAAACAACTTGATGGCACCTTTCAACAAAACAGCAACAACATGTTTTGTTTTTCTTTTTATAGACATGTCTTTTCTGTAGGTGCTAACTAATCTAATGTAAGACCTTCCTTTGACAATCGCTTTGTTTTTAATAAATGCTGCTCTAACATGCTCTTTCATTTTATCAGATTCTTCATTTATCCTCTAAATATTCATCATCCTTTGAAGCAGATTTGCATTCTATTTGCCTTCTATTGTTAGCATATTAACAGGCTGGACAAAGAGGTTGGCATGGTTAGCAGGAATAAAGACTACTGTTAAGCTAATTTGACAGTGGTCTGTTGATTAGAGAATATCTGGATTAGTTGTTTTTTAATGACTTTTCCCTAGGCAATATCATAGCTACAGGGATATGAATTCTAAGAAAACAAGAATTCTATTTAAAAGAGAATCCAGTGTTAAGAGATAGTTGCTAATTAGCAATCAGAGCACAGGTTTAACACTAATAGTGTTTACTGGGTCTCACTGTGTTTTTCTCACAGATACATAGTTGTATGCTGCATTTCTTTTCAGTGTTAAAAAATAAATGATAAGAAGGCATTATGAATGTAAATTCTTTCCTCTTTAAATGGTGTTTCCCTAAAGCTAAATTTCTCTCGACTCTATTATTTATAGCTAGATCGATAGAATAAATACATAAATGCATTAATAAACAACCCAACAAACAAATATAAGGGGACTTCCAAAAGTTTATGGACAAATTCCGTTAGCTTTCAATTTAATATTTCCACAAATTTTTTTGAAGTCCCCTTGTAGACATTTCAATTGGATCAGTTGTTCAATTCATTAAAAAATGCAACATTGCCAAGCATTTAGCAATCACCATATTACATACAAGCACTGGTTCCAAACTCATATAACAATGAGCAAAGAACACTGTTAATCTTATGTTCATATAAAATGTACAGTATTGGGAGACACACATAATTCTCAATGATGAAAAAAGATGCACCTAAGAACAGAGGAAAATGAATGAAGTTGACACGTCAGTTTCTAACATAAATAGTAATTAATTCATGAATGTTTTCAATATATTAAAAATAAAGGGGGCAGGAAGCGAGAAATAGAGACCAGAGAGTTAAGAAACATGTTTAACTCAGAAATCCAGATAAGAATTTCTCTTTCATCCTGGAAGTATCCAACAGTTGCCATCCTAATGAACTATTAATATTAAGGAAAGAAACCCATTTTAAAAAAATAAAATATACTTTAATTTAATATATACCAAAAGTAAAAACCTGGAGTTAGAAAAACCAAAGGGAAGAACACACTCAGCATTCTTAAACTAAAAGAAATTTTAAAAAATGTAAGCCTCTGCTTGTAATATTGAAGGATTGTGTGGTGTCCTGGTGTGGGTCTGTTTGAATCACAAGGTTGGTTTGAACTCTTACTCTTACTCTTACTCTCAGTCGCTCCTCAGAAACCCTCCCTATACAGGGTTGCTATGAGTGGGAACTGACTTGACAGCATTAACAAAAAACAGCATACCATGAGCAACTTTGTCAAAAAGTACATGAAAAAAATCCCATTATATTTTAATTCCATTTTTTTTCAAGAACTCTGAAAACCCTTTCAAATAGCAAGAGTTTCCAACATGCTAACCAAAAGCAGAATATAGGAGCAGAATCATAGTTTTGTTATCTTTAAATGAATTTCATTCGTGTGCTAAGAATTATATTGTCAGCCTTTTTAGGTAGACATTTAATTAGATTTGTCTTAAAAAAAGAAAAATAAAACCTTAAGTGACAGGAAGACAGCTGCATACTTACCTTGGAAATGACATACAAGCACTGGTTCCAAACTCATATAACAATGAGCAAAGAACACTGTTAATCTTATGTTCATATAAAATGTACAGTATTGGGAGACACACCTATGTTTTTTTGTTGTTGTTTATTTTTCCTACAAGTTGAAATACTGCAGCTGTCTGATAATTTTCACTCTTTTAAGGAAATGATTTGTAAGAACTAGGCAAGTGATCAGGTCTGGGTCCAAACCGACTTTAACAGGGAAAGGCTGGGCAAAAGAACAAAGAAAAATTTGTACCAGAGCTCAAAATTGATTAGGTGCAACTTCCGGTTTGGCAATGGCAGAGCAGAGTCTGGTAGGACATGCTCCATGGAGGAGGGGCTGAAAACCCAGAGATTCGGCTCTCATGAAACTGTGCCAGAGCTCTGGATCTAGCATAAGGGTCAGGGTGTCAGTTTCCTACAACCGCCAGTGGAAAAAAATCACAGTATAAAGGAAAACATTGCAATTCAAAAATCGGTCAAGACACGGGTCTCCCTCTGTGGCCATCCTGCCCAGGAAGAAGTCAAAGGGTGGGGCTACAGCCAGACCAGCACTGGGAACCTGCTCCAAAAGTGGTGCCGTGACATTTGCAAGAGGACATGTGGAGGGATTCTACATGTTTTTGTTTTTTTTTTTGTTTTTATTTCCTCTTCCCTGTTGGACCTTCTTTGCCCAGCCCAGACACCTTAAGGTGGGTGGGTGCACACCCCCAAAAAAGTCCAATGTTGAGACCACAGCTTTTCCATGGCACAGACAGAAAGAGCCCCATCTGTCCAAGGGCAAATTCTTTGGCTGCTGCTTTTGAATTCTGCCTGTGTGTCCCAGCCCTAAAGTTAACTTGTACAGGACCATTAACCGCTGCCCACCCATCAAGAAAAAAAAGCAAATTTAGCCTGACAGAAAAACCATATGAACAATCTGTAAAAGCCCAAAATAAAAAGACAACTATTTCAAGAATTATGCTGTGCACACACAGATAGTTACCTGACCTTCATAGACAAAATTAGTACACAATCTTTCTCCCATTAACTTTTCAATAACTATCTGTACACCTGTAAGGTGGTTACTAGAGGAGGGCCCTGAGTGAGTGGATACCCCCACCTGCTACTGGAGGCTTCTACCGTGTGTGCACACACTGCCTGTGTAGCAAGGCGACTGGACAGTCAGACACAATTTTATTTTTGTTTCAAAGTGGAGGTTCTAGTCTCTGCTTTTATATTGCTGCTGCTTTGGGGCCTTTTGATCACACATTTTTCCTGAAGGTGGAAGCTTTTTCTCCCTGTGTTACTCAAGAAAAGTCAGCAATTGTGGCCATATAACCAAGCTACAAGCATACCCCCAAAATAGTCCACCAGTGAGACAAGAGCCAATAACAGCTGCTAAATATTAGAGGTGAAAAGGGAAGCCTATATCCTGAACATTTCCACCAGGAGACATCCAGTAAGCTTAATAACACAACAACAAACATCCATTTAAGCATTAAAAAAAAATCAAATAACTACCGGAAATGACAAACAAAAGATCTCAAACACAACAAATGATCTCAAAGCATGTCCAAAAACAGAAAAGAGTAACTGAGACAAATGTGCTGGAGAGACAGCTCCCCAGAAGACAAATGTGCTGGAGAGACAGCTCCCCAGAAGACAAAGAGCAGATTTTGGATTAGCCTGAGAAGAATTCAGAAGAATGATATGGAAACAAATTCAAATGCTCCAAAAAGGAGTGGAAGAAAATAAGGAAGAAGTCAGGAAAGTACTATAAGAGCAATAAAAAAAAAAAAAATTGATACAGCAATGGAAACAATTCAAAAGCTGTAAAAAGAGGTTCTGATGATTAATAATAAAATATCAGAAATAGACAATACACTGAAAGAGGAAAGGAGCAGAATAGAAGAGATGGAAGCCAGAACTAGCTCGCTGGAAGATAAGTCTCTCAATGTAACTAAGATAGAAGAGCAAGATGAAAAAAGGATTAAAAAAATCTGAAGAGAGTCTAAGATTCATGCTGGATAACATGAAGAGGAACAACTTAAGAATTATTGGCATTCTAGAACAGGAAGAATAAGAGAAGTCCACAGAGGAGATAGGTGAAGAACTTCTGGAAGAAAATTTCCCTAACATCTTTAAAAGTGAGAAAATAAACATTCAAGAAGTCAAACATACCCCAGGAAAGATAGACCACAAAAGACATATAAAAATCAAGCTCTCCAAAATCAAAGACAAGGAGAGAATCCTAAAAATGAACAGGAAGAAGAGAAGTGTCACTTACAAAGGCAAACAAATCAGATTAAGCTCTGACTATTCAGCACAAACCATGCAGGCAAGAAGACAATTGGGAGACATATACAAAACCCTTAAAATTTAAAAACTGCCAACCAAGAATTGTCTAATCAGCAAAACTACCAATCAAATATGATGGTGCAATCAAAACATTCCAGGATAAACAGAATCTAAGATATTTTCTCAAAATCAAGCCAGCACTTCAAAATATCCTAAAGGGAGTTCTTTGGACTAAAAACCAACAAGAACAAACAACAACCAGAGATTGACAGGCATGGTAACAATACCTGTAACTCAGTCAACAGATAGCAGAGTCCAGAACAGAACAAAACTACAACAACAAATTCAAAGGGCTGGGAGGTCAACCGAAGATTAAAATAATATCAATGTCAAAGAAGGGATAAATGTAGGAACAGAGATCCAGGTGGTGAGGATGTCAGGTAGATAACAGGGTATAATAGATCCTCTTAAATGGAGAGAAAAGTTAAAAGACTACAAGGTAGCCCCAAAGAAAGTTAATACTTCACAACTTCCCATGAAAATGAACTTCCAAGCAGAACAAGCAAACATGAAAACTAAGAATAAACCTACAAGATATAGCACAAAAAACACAAACTCAGCATAAGAAGGCAGGCAGAACAGAACAGCATTACCAAAAAATTAACATAATGGCAGCAATTAATTTGCACCTATCAATAAGTACATTGAATGTCAATGGATTAAATGCACTGATGAAGAGACAGAGAGTGGCAGAACGGATAAGAAAACAAGACGCTTCAATATGCTGCCTGCAAGAGACACACCTTACACACAAAGGCAAAAACAGACTAAAAGTTAAAGGATGGAAAAAAATAAATACCAAGCTAACTGCAACAATAAACAATCCGGAGTGGCAATACTAATCTCCCATAAAGTAAACTTTAACACAAAAACCAGCATAAGAGACAAAGAAGACACTATCTCATTATCAAAGGGTCAATTGAGCAAGATGACATAACCATAATAAATATGTATGCTCCCAATGAAAGAGCACCAAGCTATATGAAGCAAACCTTACTAGAATTGAAGAAAAATTAGATAAATCTACAATTATAGTGGGAGATTTTAATACGCCACTTTCAAAAAGGGACAGAACAACCAGAAAGAAACTCGACAAAGTTACAGAGGAACTAAACAACACAATCAACTAACTTGACTTCACAGATGTGTACAGAGCATTCAACCCAACAACAGCACAATAAACATTCTTCTCCAGTGCATATGGAACATTCTCCAGAATTGACCATGTGTTAGATCACAAAGCAAACCTCCATAAATTTACAAACATCAAAATAATACAAAGCATCTTTTCAGACCACACTGCTATAAAACTAGAAATCAACAATAAGAAGACCAAGGAAATAAAGTCAAATAAATGGAAACTGAATAACACTCTGCTGAAAAGCAACTGGGTAAAAGAAGAAATTAAACGTGAATTCAGAAAGTTCCTAGAAACAAACAAGAATGAAAACACAACATACCAAAGTCTTTGGGACACGGCAAAAGTGATGTTGAAAGGACAATTTACAGTAATAAATGTGCACATCCAAAAAGAGGAAAGAACCAAAATTAACATATTAACACAGCATCCCCAACAATTAGAAACAGACCAACAGAGGGAACATACAGTCACCAAAATAAAAGAAATAATAATGATAAGAGCAGAAATAAATGAGATGGAAAACAGAAAAACTATAGAAAGAATCAACAGGACACGAAGCTGGTTCTTTGAAAGGTTTAATAAAATTGACAAACCATTGGCAAAACTAAGAAAAGAAAAGAGGGAGAGGACACAATAACCCACATTAGAAACCACATGGGTGATGTCACAATGGAACATAACGAAATCAAAAGCATAACAACAGAATACTTTGAAGAGCTGTACTCCAACAAATTTGAAAACTTAGAAGATGGATAAATTTTTAGAAAAACATGATATATCTAAACTTACTCAGAGTGGAGTTGAAAACTTGAACAGACCCATAACAAAAGAAGAAATTGATCAGGTCATCAAAAAACTCCCAACCAAAAGAAGTCCAGGCCCAGATGGCTTCATGGGTGATTTCTATCAAACATTCAGGGACGAACTGTCACCAATTCTACTCAACTTATTTCAGAATATAGAAGAGGATAGAAAACTTCCTAATACTTTTTATGAAGCAAGCATAACCCTCATACCAAAACCAGAGAAGGATATCACTAAGAAAGAAAATTTTAGACCAATATCCCTCATGAACATAGATGCAAAAATTCTCAACAAAATCCTAGCCAACACAATCCGCAGCACATCAAAAAATAATACATCATGACCTAGTGGGTTTAACAAAAGTGATGCAAAGATGGTTCAACATTAGAAAAACAATGAATGCAATCTACCATATAAATAAGAAAAAGGAAAAGAACCACATGATCATATTGACTGATGCAGAAAAGGCAGTTGACAAAATCCAGCATCCATTCCTGATAAAAACTCGCAACAAAGTAGGAATTGAAGGGTAATTCCTCAACATAATCAAGAACATATATCCAAAACCAACAGCCTACATCACTCTTAATGGAGAGAAACTTAAAGCTTTCCCTCTGGGAACGGGAACCAGACAAAAATGCCCTTTGTCACCACTCCTATTCAATATTGTTTTGGAAGTCTTAGCCATGATAGAAAATGATATGGTATGATAGATAAATTAAAGGCATCCAAATTGGCAAAGTCCTGGCATGGCACTGTGGGCTAATGCGTCAGACTGCAAAGTAGTTTGAACTGCAAGGTCAGTGGTTCAAGCTCACCAGTTGCTCCTTAGAAATCCTACACAGGGTCACTATGGGTCCGAATCAACTCAATGGCACTTACCAACAACAACAAATTGGCAAAGAGGAAGTAAAATTCTCTTTATTTGCAGATGATATGATCCTATACATAGAAAACCCCAAAGACTCAGTTAAAAAAAACTACTAGACATCATTGGAAGATTTAGAAAAGTGGTAGGGTATAAGATCAACATACAAAAATCAGTTGGATTCCTCTATAGTAACAACGACAGTGCTCAAAAGAACATTAGGCAAGCAATACCATTTATAATAGCCACCAAAAGGATGAACTATTTAGGAATAACCATAACCACAGAAACAAAGAACTTATACAAAGAAAATTTAAAAACACTACTGAAAGAAACCAAAAGAGACTTACAGAAGTGTAAGAACATACCATGTTCCTGATAGGAAGACTCAACATCATGAAAAATGTCAGTACTACTCAAAGCAATTTATACATATAATGCAATCTCAATCCAGATTCCAACAACATTCTTCAAAGAGATGACAAAGATAATTGCAAACTTCATAATGAAAGGAAAGAGATAAAGAATAAGCAAAGCACTGCTTAAGAAGTAGAACAAGGTTGGAGGCCTCTCACTCAGCAATTTCAAATTTTACTACATGGCTACAGTGGTCAAAACAGCCTGGTACTGGTACAATGAACGATACATTACATTAATCAATGCAATAGAATTGAGAATCGAGAAATCAACCCATCCACGTACAGCCAACTGATTTTCGACAAAGTGCCCAGGTATATTGCATGGGGAGGAGATAGTCTCTTTAACAGATGGTGCTGGCAGAACTGGAAAGCGATATGCAAAAGATTGAAACAAGACTTTTCACCTCATGCTGTATACAAAAACCAACTCAACATGGATTAAAGACTTAAATGTGAATCCCAGAATTATGAAGGTCATCAATTAAAAAATAGGGGCAAATGTGAGGGCTCTAATTCAGAGCATAACACAGAATACCAAATATTTAGAAAATTACACAAACAAAATAGACAAAATAGATGATTGGGACATACTGAAAATTAAAGTTTTATATGCATCAAAAGACTTCACCAAAAGAGTAAAAAGAGAACCCATAGAATGGGAAAAACCTTTTGCAATAACACATCAGATAAGGGACTCATTTCTAAAATATAAGGAAACTACAACACCTCTACAAGAAAAAGACAAATAACCCAATTAAAAAATGGGCACAGAACATGAACAGACACTTCATCAAGGAAGAGATCTGGGCAGCCAACAAACATATGAAGAAATGTTCATGATCACTAGCCATTAGAGAGATGCAAATCAAAACAACAATGAGATATCATCTCACA
>NW_006408550.1:22833606-22835050 GCF_000296735.1 Chrysochloris asiatica | reverse complement strand
TCCCGTAAAGATTTACACCCTCGGAAACCCTGTACAGGGTCGCTATGGGTCGGACCCGACTCGATGGCACTTAACAACAACAACAACAACCATTGTGAAATAGACATATACTGTGATGCTTCAGGGGGATAGCCAGAAGCATCACAATAGAAAGCTTGTAAGCCCATCTTCAGCCTATAACTGATTGGAATACCTTAAAGGGGGTCAGAAATTGCCCAGTGAAAGAGACTTCCTGTGGAACTTGTGCATTACATAAGACCATAGGTGGAAACCAGAATCCCATCCAGAATTGTCTGAGGTGGTAAGTTTCCATTGGAAAGGACTAGTAGACCAGCCTGGAGCAGCTAAAAGAATAGAAGATATTCTGTGAGGAAAGATTAGCAGGAAAATTCTGAAATAATAATGGCAGTAGGATTGATTGCTACAAGAACAGGTAAGCTGTTCGCCTGGGAGCCATCAAGGCAAATGGTTGGGACCCCCTCAGAGAAAACTCCCTTCCAAGACTAAGACTTAAGGGGAATACATAAGCAGGCATGTGGTCTGGCTGGTGACCATGTTGGTCACCGATAAGAGGAGTAGGAGATAAAAAACAGCAATGAAGTTGGGATCTAAGCCTGACCACATTCAATAGATTTCTGTGAACCCGGGAGGAGACCTGGATGACTAGCAGTTACTGCAAGACCCAGGGACTCCTGGGCCCAGAGGCAGTGACATGGCCACCAAGGACTAAAGCAGAGAATGAAGCATCCAGCTGATATGAAGTGAGGGGAGATGCACAACAACACCCATACTTGCAGATAGTATCCACTTGACCTGGCTTCTAGTTGATGATCAGAACTCAACTAGAAGAAGAACAAAGAGGGAAATAAAAAAGCAAAAAAGAGTAACCCACTATAATTTGATGAACTTTACCTATACATATGGATGTAGTAGCTCAGAAAAAGGAACACATCTTTACAGTTAGGATCACTCCCACCCCCTCGGTCGGTACACAGGGTTCACAGGGATGGGCAACTTAGACATTAGTTATCCAAAATGGTGGTGGTGGGGGTGTTAAAGGCAAAAAGTGACTGGCTTACAAGCTTTCATGAGGGAGCCTAGTTCCAGAAGGGACAGGGGTAGGTAGAACCTCCACTGAATGGTTTCCAATCTGTTGGGACCGAGATGGCGAAAGGAAATGGGGATAAGACTTGTGTGGTACAATAATGAATAATTGCCATAGGGACTGACTGTGAGGGTTGGAAATGTAGAAGTAGATGTTTTTTGACAAAAGGAGGGGAGTGATTGATTTTGCAGCCCAGGAGTAGAGGTCTCTGGGACCATCAAGTGAGAAGAGTAGAGAGCATGACCCTACCCAGAGAGGCAATGACGCCACGGATGCAGACAGAGACGATGACGTGGACAGATGGAGTGGCTGGGGACACGGGACTCAGGAAGGGAGACA
>NW_006408550.1:22818404-22833506 GCF_000296735.1 Chrysochloris asiatica | reverse complement strand
CCTTTGGTTATTTGATGATGCATAGAGAGGATTGTAATCATTGCAATGAAATGAAATACAATAGGATGAATGTAAAACTGATTTTCTCCCATGTAAACCCACATAATTCACAATAAAAACTTAAAACAAAAAAATTGATTATGTGCTTGTGATTTCTCCTGGTCTGTTTGGACTTCTTCATTATGACATTAATATGTTCTTTTGCCAAAAAAAAAAAAAAATAAGCAAGATAATTAAAGTAATTTTTGTACTGCAAATATAACAGATAAAGGAAGAGCTTCAGCCTTGCCTAAATGATAATTTAAAATTGGCATACTACATTGTTATTTCATTCCATGCCTCCCAGGTTTTTTTTTTTTTGTCAGTCAAGTCTATGAATCGTTCTGGAGAAACTGGAATATTCATTTATCTTTAAGTCTGTTATTTTAAAGGGATGGCACTGATGTTATGGGAAAGATATTGGTAGAGAAAGAGATAATAGGAGAGAAATGAATAAAATTTCAGTGGTAAGTGATAACTTTATTATTTGTTAAGAGTTTTCAGTACTAAAAATTTCAATGTCAAAGCTGAGTACTTTATTCATAATATTTAATCACCTGTTCTGCTGTGGTACTGTAGGATAATGTGCTGGACTCCAAGGTCAATTTGAGCTGCAGGGTGGGTGGTTCAAACCCCCAAGTCACCCTTGAAAGGCAAGTCTATACAGAGTCTCTATGAGTCAGAACCAACTCAATGGGACTTAACAACAATAACAATATGTGATACTTATAGAAATCATGGCAACTATTAGTCTATGAAGGAACCCTGGTGATGCAATGTGTTAAGTGTTAGGCAGCTAATAGAAAGGCTGGCAGTTAGAACCCACCAACTGCTCCAGAAAAGGAAGATGAGGACGTTTGCTTCAGGAAATACTTAGTCTCAGCAATCCTCTGGAGCAGGGCTGAGATGAGTCTGGATTGACTTAACATCAGTGGGTTTGCTGTGAGGTTGATAGACTCCTTGTAAGACAGGAGCCTGTGAAATATTCTATGGACCAAGACAGCATGTTGTATGTAGAGGATAATGATTTACAAGAAACCAATATTCCTTTGACTGCTAACCTATAGGTTGGCACTTTGAACCCACACAGAGGTACTGTGGGAGGAAGGTCTGTGATTTGCTTCCATTAACATTACCCCCAACAAAGAAAACCCCATAGAGTGGCTCTAGTCTGTCACGCAAAGAATCAACTCAAAGGCAACAGGTTTGAATTTTTGTTGTTGTTGTTGTTTTATGGTAAAATGTGGTAATAAAATTGAAGTAGAAAAGGGTTTGATTTGCTGAGTCCACGTGGCAAAGGTGAAGGTCCATGTTCACTACTAACAAGCTAGATTAAGTCCATGACTAATATAAAGATTAAAAATAACAACCAAAATTAATAAAACACACATGAAAATTCTTCATAGCCAAGAGATAGGAACAAGGGAGGTGTCTAAAGCAGAGTCTATGTAAGAGTTTGCTGAGCAGGAGTTGGCTTGTGGTCCTGTTGGTGATTAACATTTGATGGCACCATGCCAAGATCATTCCTTCATTGCTGGTCACTTGGCTTTATTCATCATATTCTAAAGATTAGCATCAAAACATCCCTAGGGATATATTTAAACTTTGTTTCACAGATATCCTCCCAAGCAATCAAATGGGCTTCTTCTCCCCTCCTCTAAATCCAAAGCAAAGGAAGGCTGTTTCAGTGAGTTTACCATGGGAATGAGAAAAGACTGACCAAGTTCAGACAGCCAAAATCATAACATAAGTCAAAGCTGAACTGATCTTGCTTGCTTGGTTCCCTGCTTCACTCCTCTGGTTAAATTAAGTATTTGTGTGGTGCTGTAAAAAAGCAGTAGGCTGCTAACCACAAGGTCAGAGAATCAAACCCACCAGCCACTCCTTGGAAACCCTATACAGGATCTCTAAATGTTGGAACCAACTTGATGACACTTAACAACTTCCTTTAGGGATAACTACTCTTTTGGGAGAAGTTGGGAGTAGCAAAGTAGACCAGGATAGAGTGTTCCACTTGTATATTTCTCCCATATATTTTTATCTCTGGAGATGCATTTAGGATTTTCTTCCCCAAACTATACCTATTTTCATGCTCTTTTTAATCCATTGGGATTAACAATTGCTCCTAAGGTCTTCCAGAGATGAGGCTGCACAGCAATATATCAGGAAGGTAATATTTTTACCTTCGTGCAGCTGCTCTCCTACTTCCAGTCTTATAAATTCATTGTGAACCCTCCTGGTACTGCTGATGGCAGCTCTGCTTTTATCCCTAAGCCCCAAGGTTCTGAATTGCATTCTTGGCAAAAATATTCACACCCTAGTCTAGTTCTTATATCAGCCATGTGTTCCACTATGGCTCATGGGTATTATCTAAGAATCCAAATGCCAACAGAAAATGACTCCAAATAATTAAATGTCAGCATTATTAAAATATGTTAAATTTAAACAATATTTTTTCCTCACATTATCACATTCCAGCTGAAATTAAAGTCCATGAATCAAACAACTTGCTCTTTCAAGTTAAACTCAAAAAAAAAAAAAAAAAATCAAAGGCTAAAGTTGTTAAATTTAAAGAAATAAAATTCCTAAACCTCACACCCTTCATTTTTTATAATGCTTATTTTTAGTCAGATGCAATCACAGACCTACATCTAAATATTATTAGGACTCACTCACCAGTTGCAGTTTACGTTGCATTCCAGTGATATTAGGTTACTTAATTCTAGACCCTGTCTCTTCCAAGTAAAGTTAACCTTAATGACATGGATGGTGTAAAGCTTTCAGGATCTTTATTTGCTGATGTGGCATGATTCAAAATGAAAAGTTATCAGCAAATACCCATTAATAATCAGAACATGGAATGTATGAAGTACAAATCTAGGAAAATTGGAAGCTGTAAAAATGAAATGGAGCACTTGAAAATCGATATACTGGGATTTAGTGAGCTGAAATGGATTATTATTGGCCATTTTGAATGGAAACATCATCTGGTCTGTTATGTCAGACAAATTGAAGAAGAATAACATCACACTCATCAAAAACATTTCAAGATTTGTCATGAAGAACAATGCTGTCAGTGATAGGATAATATCCATATGCTTAGATGAAAGACCAGTTACTACATTATTCAAATATAGCAGTAATCATTAATGCCAAAGATAAAGAAATCAAAGATTTTTACCTACTTCGGCAGCAGGGTGTTGATCAACCGTGCAGTCAAGATGCCTTGATAATGACAGGTGATTGGAAAGTGAAATTGGAAACAAGGAAGAATTGTTGTCATGTGTCATTGAGTCAGTTCTGACCCACAGCGACCCTTTATAGGGCTTCTGAGGAGCAGCTGGTAAGCTTAAATTTCAGACCTTGAAGTTCAAACAGGTTTGCAGTCTGGTGCATTAAACCACAGCATCACACCAGAACTTCAAGAAAAACTGGGATTTGTGAAATATTATTTTGGTGATAGAAAAGACGTCTGAAACTACATGATAAGAATTTTGCAAGACAACAATCTTTCAAATACCTTTCTTCAAAAATATAATCAATGATTATACATGGACCTCCACCACTTGTCTATCAGTTTGTCATACTATGGTGATTTGCATGCTGCTGAGAGTTTGGAAGCTATGCCATGGATATTTTAAATACCAATAGGGTCACTCACAGTGGTTAGGTTTTAGCTGAGCTTCCAGAGAAAGACAGACTAGGAAGAGGGAGAGATAGACTACTTCTGGATATTTAGTCACTGAAAACCTTATGAGTAGCAGTGGAACACTATCGGATAGCACCAGAAAATTGACTATTGAAATATGATGATGAGCACCAGAATACTGCCAGAAATAATGGCAGGATATGAGTCCCTCAGGTTGGAAGGTACTCAGAAAACAAATAGGAAAGAGTTGCCTCTTCACAATAGAGTTGACTGTAATGTTGCAAATAGAGTAAAACCTTTGGGACCTTCATTTGCTGATAGGTACAACTAAAAACAAAAAGAAAGAGCTGTACCTATCCATTAATAATCAGAGCATGGATTTTACGAAGTATTAATCTAGGACAATTGAAAACTGTCAAAAATAAAATGGAATACATAAACGTTGATAATCCATCAGTGAGCTGAAGTGGACTGCTTTTGTCTATATTGAATCTACCTATCACATGGTTTTCTATGCAAGGAATGACACATCATAGAGAAATAGCATCACATTTATTATCATAAAAAAAAAATTTGTCTTAAAGTACAATGCTGTCTGTGATAGGATAATATCCTACCTCATCACCGGACCAATAAACAACATTTTTATCTATGGAGAAAAGATTGAAGTTGTCAAGGACTTCATTCTTCTTGTATCAACTATCAACACTTATGGAAGCAGCAGTCAAGAAATCAAACGATGTATTGCATTAGGCAAATCTGCTGCACAAGACCTTTTTAAAGTGTTGAAGAGCAAAGATGTCAGCTTGAGGACTAAGGTGCGCCTGACCCAAGCCATGGTATTTTCAATAACTTCATATGGATGTGAAAGCTGGACAGTGAATAAGGAAGATCGTAGAAGAATTGATGCCTTTGAATTGTGGTGTTGGAGGAGAATACTAAAAGTGCCATGGGCTTCCAAAAGAACCAATAAATATGCTTTGGAAGAAGTGCAGCCAGAGTGCTCCTTAGAGGCCAAGATGGCTAAACTTCATTTCTCATACTTTGGACATATTGTCAAGACAGAACAGTTGCTGGAGAAGGATATCATGCTTGGTAAGATGAAGGATCAGAGCAAAAGAGGAAGACCTCCAACAAGATAGATTGGCCAGGTGGCAACATTGATGGACTCAAGTGTGGCAGTGGTAGTAAGGTTGGGCCAGGATCAGACATTGTTTCATTCTGCTGTGCATGGGGTAGCTATGAGTCGGTTCCAACGCGATGACACCTGACAACAACAACAATAGTTTGGGGATAATCTCTCTTAACAAGTGGAAAAAATGAGCCATAAAATTCCAGTTAATATCATGTTCTGACTGCATGTGAGCAATCTGTTCCCCCCAAAAAAAATAAATGCCAGGACTTAATTGATAACAGTTTTGAATACCTGAATTTGGCTATGCTGAAAACCAGAAATACTTAGAATATAGTTAATTTAATATAAATTTTGTTTTTGCTTAATCTAGTTTAACAAAGTTTCAGTTTTATATAGTAAAAATAAGTGCAATTTATTTATACTAACATATACTAGTGAGGTTGGCCCAGGATCAGGCAGTATTTGTTCTGCTGTGCATAATGTCACTATGGGTCAGTACTGACTCAATGACACCTAACAACATCAGAATACTTAGTTAGATTTAGTCAAGATATATGTTCAAAAATGCCTACTAGAGCATATCTGTAAAATATACAACCAAATTGCTAAAATAAATGTTGGCAAAAAAAAAATTGAAACTGTTTGTTATAGAACAATCTATAAGTAGTACTGCCAAACAGGAAACAAGAAAAGTATAAAACTGTATGAAAGGGTAAATAAAAAGTATTGCTACTAGGGTTTCAGTTCATACATACCTGGGCATGTTCCAAACATGCATGTTTAAACATGTCACTGAATTCAATGAATGACTACAGATGAGCTCTCTCAGTCATATACTTGCGTTAGTCTCATTATTGTTGTTAAGTGTTGTGGAGTTGGTTCCAATTCATAGCAACCCTATATAGGGTTTCCAAGGAGCAGCTGGTGAGCTTTAACCAATGACTTGTGGTTCAAACTGACTTTGAAGGTACCTTCATTAAAAATATCCAATAAAACAGTGGCTTCCAAGAGATTTGCTGGGCCAATTAAATTCAAGGCTCATAAGGTATGACAACTGGCTTTTGGAATATCAAAGGGTAATCTTAGTAGAAGAGGACTTGGAATGAAGGATATCATTGTTAACATCACATGGATCTCAGCTGAAAGTAGAAAATACCAGAAAGATGTTTGCTTGTGCTTTATTGACTATGCAAAGATTTTCAACTGTGTGGATCATAACAAAATATCGAAAACATTGCAAAGAATGAGTATTCCCAAACACTTTATTGTGTTTGGGAAGAACCTGTATATGAACCAAGAGACAGTTTTTAGATAAGAACAGGGGAATACTGAATGGTTTAAAATTAGGAAAGGTGTGTGCCAGGGTTGTATCCTTTCACCATATTTATTCAATCTGCATGTTGAACAAATAATCTGAGAAGATTTTATTAATAACAATGTAGCATGAGGATGGGAAGAAGACTCATTAACAAGGTGAAATATGCGGATGATGCAACCTTTTTTCTGGAAGCCAAGAGGACTTAAGATACTGTTGAACATAAGAGAATAGTCTCACCATTTGATATTTTTGCTACGATTTTATAGCAATACTATTTGACTTACCTTCTTAGGTTGTTGTTGATTTTGACTCAGAGTCCCCATATGGCAAAGTTAACTGCCCCATATGCTTTTCTAGGCTGTAATCTCACTGTAAAAGATAGGTCTGTTTTTTGTTGGGTCATCGTGTGAGTTAGAACAACCAACTTTTCAGTTAGCATCTGAGCATTTAACTGTTCTGTCATCTGACATAATTTATTTGTTGGAATTTAAAAGAATGCATATCCACTTGTAAAATACATCCATACATGTTAAAAATCATGTAATTATAGACACAACTTTTAATGATAGCTATATTTGGATAGAGGTAGTAGAAACTGAAATACTGGTATGGCATTATGGGTTAATGCACTGGACCGCAAAGTCGGTTTGAACCACAAGGTTGGCAATTTAAACTCACCAGCTGCTCCTTGGAAACCCTATATAGGGTTGCTATGGGTCAGAACCAACTTGACAGCACTTAACAACATCAAGTAGAGATTGAGAAAGGGGAAGGGAGATTTTGTGAATAATTTTATAATTTTTCTTACATTAGAATGTTTTTATTACATGTATATTTTAATTTTATTTTGAGTATAAATACAAATTACATTTGGGAGGAAATTATGAGATAGTTTTAATCTCTTTTTATTATTTTACTGCAAAGGCAGAGGTTCAAACCCACCATCTCCTCTCCTTGAGGAAAATAAGGCTATCTGCTCAAGTAAATACTTTACAGTCTTGGAAATTCTACATAGGATTGCTAACAATCAGAACTGCCTTGGTGGAAGAGAATTTGGTTCACATTTCCTCATCTTCCCCTGGAAAAGTGGTTGGCTTTATTTACAACCTTATGATTCTTTCATAAAATTAACACAAAATTTGCAAAATTAAAA
This sequence comes from Chrysochloris asiatica, assembly GCF_000296735.1. Classification (NCBI taxonomy): domain Eukaryota; kingdom Metazoa; phylum Chordata; class Mammalia; order Afrosoricida; family Chrysochloridae; genus Chrysochloris; species Chrysochloris asiatica. Next base: position 22,826,212 of record NW_006408550.1, on the reverse strand, counting down.
ATGAAATATTTTTGTGGATTTTTTTAGCCAATGACACAGAGAATAATGAACTTTTTAAAATAACAAGGAGTGAATTTTTGCAAAATGTCAAAGATTTTTTCTTTTATAAGTGTCATTCAGTGACTGAATTCCTTAGGCCCTAGGTCAAGCTACAGGGGTCATTCAACATGGAGCCTGCAGTACAGTTTCAATTTCTTTTAAAGAAAACATTTGTAGGCTGCTTAAATAGCTGGTGTAGTCAAATGTGGATCAGAGAAATTTAACTTCAAGGGCAAATTTCAAATTTGGATATATTACTATATCTATTGTTGTTGTTAGGTGCCATCAAGTTGATATCGACTGATAGTGACCCTATGCACAACAGAACAAAACTGCCCGGTCCTAGGCCAACATCACAATTGTTGCCAATTGATGCTGCCATTTTGCCAATCCATCTCACTGGGGGTCTTCCCCTTTTTCTCTGACCCTCTACCTTAGCAATATGGAGCTCTTCCAATCAGTTGGCCAGATAGTTGTCTTCCAAATTTCTTGGCATATATAAGTGAGTGCCTCCAGTGCCACCTCACTTTTTTGAAAGATTTCAATTAGTATTTCATCAATTCCCAGTGCCTGGCTCTTTGCCAATGACTTCATTGGACTTCTGTCAGGATCATTTGCTCTTGATCATATGCTACCTCTTGAAATGGTTGAACATCAACCATTTCTTTTTGGTACAGTGACTCTATGTATTCCTTCCATCTTCGTTTGATGTTTTCTGCATCATTCAATAATTTTCCAAAGAATCCTTCAATAATGAAAGTCGAGGCATGAATTGTTTCCTTTAGTTCCCCCAGCTTGAGAAATGCTGAGCGTGTTCTTCTCTTTTGGTTTTCTGACTCCAGATGTTTGCACATTTCATTATAATATTTGACTTTGTCTTCTCAAGCTGACCTTTGAAATTTTCTGTATCTGGAGGTAATGAATAATGCAAATGAAAAATTCAGAACTCTCCTTATAGTACATGCATTTTGATTCTTGCATTTTTCTTTGTGAATTTTCATGTCAGCTTTTGATTTTGCATCCCAGAAAGTGAAAAGGAACGGTAATTCTAGCATAGCTGTAATAAATCAATATTGTAAGTTATCTTTACATTTTTCCAGTACAGATAATTTTATGCCCTCCAAGCTTTTTCTCAAAAGATCAGGATTTTTAAAACATGTTTTTTGCTTTAGCATTCCTTTTTCTATAAAGCAACTCTTTCTTATTGCTAAGATTTGTAAAGAAAAAAAGAACAATGCTTTAAATACATAATTATTATTACACTAGTATCTAGGTGAATTTGGTAACTAGTATATACAAGTGTATGTATATTGTTATTGTTGTTAGGTGCCATCAAGTCAGTTTTGACCCATAGTGATCCTATGTACTACAGAATGAAACACTGTAGGGATCTGCACCATCCTTACATTTGTTATGTTTGAACCCATTATTGCTTCCACTGGTGGTGGTGGTGGTGGTGTGCCATGTAGTTGGTTGTGACTCATAACAACTTTGTATATAGTTACCAATGCTATAAATCTTTATAGGAGCAGAAAGCTTCATGTTTCTCCCGTGGAACAGCGGATTTCAAACCACTGACTTTGAGGTTAGCAGCCCAACTCGTAATCATTATGCTACAATCATGATAAATGGAAAAAAGGTTGACGTTGTCAAAGACTCCATTTTGCTTGTTCCACCATCAACACTCATGGAAGCAGCAGTCAAGAAATCAAATGGCATATTGCATTGATTAAATCTGATGCACAAACCCTCTGTAAACCATTCAAGAGCAAAGATGTCAGTTTGAGGACTAAAGTGCACCTGACCCAAGTCAAAGTATTTTCAATAGCTTCATATGCATGTGAATGTTGGACAGTGAATAAAGAATGCCTTAGAAGAACTGATGCATTTGAGTTATGGTGTTGGAGAAGATTATTAAAGGTACCACATACTGCCAGAAGAACAAACAAATCTGTGTTGTAAGTACAATCAGAATGTGCCTTAAACACCAAGATGACCAAACTCCATCTCTCAAACGTCAGACATATTATTAGGAGGGATCCTTCCTTGAATAAGTTACATCTGCTTGGTAAAGTGGAGGGACAGAGAAAAAGAGGGAGACCTCTAACAAGATGGAGTGGCACAGTGGCAGCAACACTGGGCTCAAGCATAGCATCAAGGGTGAGGGTGGAACAGGACCAGGCAGTGTTTCATACTGTTATATAGGGGTCGCTATGAGTCAGAACAGACTCAATGGCACATAACAACAACAACATTGCTGCCACTATGTCAATTCATCTCCTTGCTTTCTTTGACCCTTTACTTGATCAAATATCAAGTACTTCTCCAGGAATTGATCCTTCCTTAGAACATGTCTACTGAACAAATGACCAAGGTTTGCCATTATCATTTCTAAAGAGCTATCCAATGCATTTCTTCCTTAAAAGCAATGGTGGCAAAACAACTGTTGTGAGCCTGGCGCAGGACTAGACAGTGTTTTGTTCTATTGTACACAAGGTCAATGAGTTAGCACTGATTCAAGGGCACCTAACATCAATCACAATAACAAAAGTCATGAGAAAAATGTTGGTGTAATGTTATTATCATTTACAGTGCTATGGCCTTTTAGAGCTGGTTTGTATTGAAAAGCTGATGATTTTTGTTTTCTCTGCAGCTAGTTCCTTATTTATCTAATGCTGATTCCACTGCGGCTCATGATGCTCAACAGAGGTCTTCAACTGTACTAACCTGAAACACTGACTTCCAATGACTTCCTCCAAAGTTGTTATGGATTTCCCTTGATGATAACAAGTACAAGGCTCATCCAAAATAAATGCTGGAAAATGTGAATGATAATTCATATCTATGTAAAATCTTATCATTCAAAAGCGTAGAGTGTAAAGGTTGACCATCTTCCAATGAGGTCTTCTACTGGCTGTAGTCACTGCATTAACTGCCTCTACTGACTGTGGTCTTTCCATGCTGACTGCCCCTCTGCCTTCCCCATAGTGCCACCAATGGGAAGGATTGGCAAGAGACCCAGGCATAGAGCAAGAGTGGTTCACAGTATAAAGAATGTCCATCCTTGTCTGGCACAACCTAAGACTGACCCAGGAGAGTATAAAATGACCACACTGATCAGATGAAAAAGATAGTGAATCAGAAATATTGGTGTTATGAACACGTATCTCTAAATCTTTTATAGGAGATTTATTGTTGTTGCTATGTGCCATTGAGTTCATTCCTATTCATACCAAGCCTTTATACGGTTTCCAAAGAGAGGTTGGTGGGTTTGAACTGTCAACTTTGCAGTTAGAAGGCCATTTGTAGGAGATGGTGGTGAGTGTTATGTGCCATTGAGTAGGTTCTGACTCATAGGGACCCTTTATAAGGTTTCGGAGGCTGTAAATCTTTACAAGAGCAGAAAGCCTCATCTTTCTCTTGTGGAGCAGTTGGTAGATTTGAACCACTGACCTTGATGGAGATAGATGAAGCCAATCCTGAAAGATTGCCTCACATGTGGCACAAAATATGCTAAAGGGGTGGGGTAATCTCCCTGAGTACCAGCTGTGAGGAATATGTAAGGTAAAGGGGCCCTAACATCACACCTGAATGTTGGGTGCTGCAGATGAGAAGTGACATGGAAGCTGGAAGTTAGGAAAGAGCAGACACATCGTCTACATATGTGATATGTCACCAGGCCAAGTTTCAGTGGTGGCCCATCAGTAGTTCATAACCCTGACTCCATCCTACATCCAATATGAGTGATAATCACCCACACAATTTTGTCAGAACTATTAAGAGAAACTTAGGAAATATCACAGAAGAAATGCCTTATCAGGCAGCTGGAGTGGTCTACTTGTCAGGATATCTTCCTAGATAATATTATATAGTAATGAACAAAAATACATCTTATTAAGTGTCATTGAGTCGGTTCTAACCCATAGTGGTGCTGTATAGGGTTTCCAAGGAGTGGCTGGTGAGCTTGAGCTGCCAACCACGTGGTTCAAACCAGCTTTGCAGTACAGTGCATTAACCCACTGGACTCCAAAATACATCTAGAGAATCATAAATATATATATTTTTGGAGCTGGTTATTTATTTCATGATGATGTCAGCAACAAAACATTACATTATTTGTTTGATTATGTATTTCCATATCTAATAATTAACATTCTTTCTTCCCTAACACCAAACCTGTTGCCATCAAGTGGATTCCAACTCATAGCAAGCCTTTAACACTGCCTCCATAGTGTTTCCAGGACTCTAATCTTTAACTTAACAACACAACATTCTTTACAGAAACAGGCTGCCACATCTCCCTCCCAGAGAGAAACCGGTGCATTCCAACTGCCAGCCTTTCATTTAGCCACCAAGCCCTTTAATTACGGCACCAGTAGGGTCCCTCTCTTTCATAGAGTATGGAGAAACATATTTTAGAGCATTTTTTAAGTTATGAAAAGTTTCACTGCCCGACCACCTAGGCCAACCTCACAATCAATCATTGCTACCTCTGAGCCTATTTATGATACGTCTGTGCCAATCCATGTAATAGGGAGCTTCCTCTTTTTTACCCACCCCCCACTTTGCTATAAATGATATCCTTTTCCAGTGACTGCTCCCTCCTGACAATATGTCCAAAGAATGAAATGAAGTCCGGCCATCCAGGACTTCCTCCAACACAGATCTATTTTGGGGGAAGTCATAAATGTTTTTTAACAAATGAAACCTTCTTTAGCCTTGCTTCAAAAAGAATAATTGACTGAAGTTGATAATGTATTTGGTCATAGACCAACAATGAAGTGAAAATTTCTAGCTGACTGTCTCCTGAGAGTAAATGAATCTGGTGCTAGGAAGGAATGATAAAAATCTGAATCATTCTAGTAGCTTTTGAGACATTAAAAGATAAAGCTAATCCCTGGGTTATGCACAACATTAAGTCCTAAGTGTGTCTTTAAATAGAATTTGTAGTTAAGTTGCAACAGGTGCTGTTTGTTACTGTTGTTGTTAAGTGCCGTCGAGTCGGTTCCAACCCATAGCGACCCTGTATAGGGTTTCTGAAGAGGGGCTGGTAAGCTTGAACCGCCAACCTTGCAGTTCAAACGACTTTGCAATCTGGCACATTAATCCACAGCTCCACACCAGGACTGCTTTTTGTTGATGGTGGTGGTGTGCCGTGGAGTCGGTTCCGACTCATAGCAACCCGGTACAGGTTTCCGAGGCTGTAAATCTTTACGGGAGCAGAAAGCCTCATCTTTCTCCCGCGGAACCGCTGGTAGTTTCAAACTGCTGATCTTGCGGTTCGCAGCCCAATTCGTAACCACTACGCTACCAGAGCTCCTTTCTGTTGTTAAGTGCCGTCAATTAGGTTCTGACTCATAGCAACCCTTGCAGGGTTTCTGAGGAGTGGCTGGTGAATTTGAACCACCTAAAGTCGGCGGTTCAAGCTCACCAGCTACTCCTTGTGTAAACCCCATCTATCGAGGGTCGCTATGAGTCGCAACCCACTGGACAGCACTTAACAACAACAACAACCCTGTGGTTCAAACCGGATTGTGGTCCAGTATTTAGTGGTTACAAATCGGGCTGTGAGCCGCAAGGTCAGCAGTTTGAAACTACCAGCGGTTCCGCGGGAGAAAGATGAGGCGTTCTGCTCCCGTAAAGATTTACAGCCTCGGACGCTATGAGTCTGAAACTTAACTTGACCAAACTTTAGCATGGCTTCAAAAATTATCCAAAAGCACCTAGGCCTCCACTTATCTATAGCATGACTAAACCCAGCTGCCAGGAAATATACAAGCAAAGACAATTCCCCTAAAGGTCATAACAATAGGTTAGGCCGCCCTAAAGCATCATTGGAAATACCCCACACCTGCAAGAAACTGAGAAATTGACCGCCAGAAACAAATCCGCGTAAAGGTCAGAATACTTACTTTATTGCCAAAACCAATCAGTTTAAAGGTTAATATGTTCACCAGTTGCAAAATGCTTATGCACTGTTGCCGAAATCTGCCTTGTGTAACCCTATAAAAAGTAATGAAACAGACAGAGGTCGCCTTCATCTCCTAGTTTCAGGAGTTCTTGTGAAGGTTGACCCCAATGCGTTGGCAAATAAACCTCTTGCTTTTGCATCGAACTTGAGTCCTGTTGATCTTTTTGGGGTCTCCTACCAGATAAGGCCATCTGGAGCCTAACATCGGAACCGACTCCACGGCACATAACAACAACAACAACAACTTTATCCAGTAACACCACACCAGGACTCCATATGGTTCTTATTTAGTCTTTTACTTACAGAAAAGTCTAGAAATTCTTTTCAGTGACTTAAAAACTGTGCATGAAGCCACTAATAAATAGTGACTGTGAGGAAGAATTTGTCACTAGTAGAGGTTGGTTCAATCATTTCAAAATGAGGGGCAAATTTATAGTTGTCCATCAGCCAGGACCGCCTGCATTACAGCAATTTTATACCCCGTGTACCTCAAATTTGTAATGCAAATGTGGTGCTGTGGCTTAATGCGCCAGACAGCAAAGTCGTTTGAACTGCAAGGATGGCGGTTCAGACTCACCAGCTGCTCTTCGGAAACCCTTTACAGGGTCGCTATGGGTCGGAACCTACTCAGTGGCACTTCACAACAACAACAACAATCAAATAGTGGTGGTGGTGGTGTACTGTGGAGTTGGTCTCAACTCCTAGAGACCCTGTTTAGGGTTTCCGAGGCTGTAAAGCTTTATGAGAGCGGAAAGCCTCATCTTTCTCCAACAGAGCCGCTGGTAGTCTTGATTTGCTGACCTTAAGATTAGCAGCCCGACTTGTAACCGCTTCGCTACCAGAGCTCCTTAATCAAATAGTTGTTGTTGTTGTTGTTATGTGCCGTGGAGTCAGTTCTGACTCATAGCGACCCTGTACAGGGTTTCCAAGGCTGTAAATCTTTACGGGAGTAGAAAGCCTCATCTTTCTCCCGTGGAACGGCTGGTAGTTTCGAACTGCTGACCTTGCGGTTAACAGCCTGATTTGTAACCACTACGCTTCCAGAGCTCCTTAATCAAATAGTAGTCATAATGATATTAGTCTATTTCCTACATGTATCACTTGTAGAAAATATTTGCAAATAAATTACAGTGATTATGAATTAGTAAATGTAAGATTCTACCCAAGCCAGGGACCTCCCTCATTAAACGATTTCTGAGCTCATGTAAGGAGCAGAATTAGGCTCGTACTTAAGGTTATGAATGCAGATAGCTTACGTAATAGAAAATTTGCTTTTGAAAATATTTTTATTAGTAAGGTTTATTCCAAGTAAATCTATAGTAGCTATGACATACAAAAGTACATCCAATGAACTCATCCAATCTGCTATAATAATACAACCGTTTTATATGGGGATCGTTTTGTTTTTAGTTCTAAACCATTTGAAATAAATCTCCAGCTCCTGAGCTAACTAATAAGAAAACCAAGAAAGAATTAGAACGTCTAAGAAGGGAAAATGAAGACTGCCAATTTATATGGTCACTGACAAACAGGAGTAATGAAAATAATAGTTCTTGAATACTTATTACATAGTAATGAAAATAATAGTTCTTAAGTACTTATTACATAGTAATGAAAATAATAGTTCTTAAGTACTTATTACATAGTAACTATTGGAAATACTGAGCTGTCAGTGGAGATATTCAGTATTAATAATTATAATGAACTTTAATATCTAGAAAGGGTTTTCAGAAAAGTGACTTGTGAGTTTGAACCGCCGACCTTGTGAGTAAAACCGACCTTGTGGTCCAGCGCATTA
>NW_006408550.1:22769354-22818304 GCF_000296735.1 Chrysochloris asiatica | reverse complement strand
CTGGTAGCAAGTGGCTACTGGTTAGGAGTCGGGTTGCTAATCTCATGGTTAGCAGTTTGAAACTACCAGTGGTTCCATGGGATAAAGATGAGGCTTTCTGCTCCTATAAAGATTTACAGCCTCAGAAACCCAATACAGGGTTGCTATGAGTTGGAACCGACTCCATAGCACATAACCACTACCACCAGATAGAATTACAAGAGCTCTAAATACACGTTAGAAAAATCAGAAACTAAAACATTTGAACACAAGTTGGTGGTGGTGGTGGCTGTGTACCGTGGAGTTGATTCAGACTCGAAGCAACTCTGTATAGGGTTTCAGAGGCTGTAAATCTATGGGAACAGAAAGCCTCAGGTTTTACTCACAGAGTGGCTGGTAGAGTCCAACTGCTGACCTTGTAGTTAACAGTCCAACTCACAAGCCACTATGTTACCAGAGATCCTTTGAAAAAAAATATGAATGATGTTCCATCATCCTTTAATTTATCTCCCACTAAATATCGGGCAGTGTTTCGTTCTGTTGCACATAGGATTGCTATGAGTCAGACTGAATTGATGACACCTAACAACCACAACAAAATATCTCTACTCTGAGATGCTAATGAGAATAATGAAACAAAGGTAAAATGACACACTCTGTCCCAGGTTGTTTTTCACCAATGGAGAAGTGGAATAAAATTAAAATAGTCCAAAAATGGGCATCATTCCACTCTTACCTGACACTCCTCATGTTCCCTCTCATTGGTTTTATCCTTTTTCTCATACATTCAGCTTCTATAGCATTTAAGAAAATATTAAGAATTTGGGTTTGTAGAAACTAGAGTTTCTCCCTTAAGCATTCAGAACCTGACAAGTGTTTGTTATAGGGCTGTTCTGTGCATTGTAGGACCCTAAACAGTGTCCCTAACTGACACCCACTAGGTGCCAGTAGTACCCTCTCCCTTTGCTGTGGCAAGAAAAAAAAAAATGTCCCTAGATATTGTCAAATGTCTTCAAGGGAGAAAAATCCCTCCCAGTTGACAACCAGGATTATAAAATTTAAAAGTCTGCTTGTTAACAAAAGAAAACTGTGGAGTTGTTCTGCTTCTCCAGAAAAACAAATTCCGATAGAAAAGTATACAATGTCATACATGCTACTATGTGTGTATATACCACAGAGGCTAAAGCAAACAAACAAGAAAATCCCCTACATATATAGAGCAGATAAGTGCATATCATTTAATTCAACATGTATCAGGGGGTTTTATATATAGAGAGACTCCTAGTGTGGCATTGTAGTATCAGCACTGGACTACAATGTTGGCAAACCCACCAGGTGCTCCTTGGAATCCCTATATAGGGTTGCTATGGGTAAGAACCGACTTGCCAGCACTTTGCAACAACGGCATTTTATATATATATATAAATATATATATATTCCTATTGTTTGAATTCATTCTCAGCATTTAAAATCAGAATATTTCAATCAAATGTTGGATTATGACTTCTCTTTAAAAAAAATCAAAAGTTCTAGCAAACTGGAGCCTCGATTTCAAAGAGAATAAATCACTAGAGGTTCTTTCCGAGAGATGGAACATGTGCTTTCTATTTTATCACACTTCACCTTTTTTATTTTAATTTATATTATAGTCCCTTTGATCATTTGAATTTTAAAATCCATTAAGTAAATAAGTCTGAAGTTTAATCAAAATGATTAATATGAAGGGATGAATTCTAAGCTCTAAAAATTGCTAGAGAAAGGCAATGGATGAGAGAGAGGGAAAGAAAGAGCTCATGCATTATTACTTTCTGCAGTGCTCTAGACCTGGGTATTCTGTGTTATTATAGCTCTTTAGCATAATAATTAGCTGATTAAGAGAGCTTTTTAACTTTTTAATAGCTTTTGTTTTTAAACATGAAGTAAGACCACTAAGGCATCATACTAAGATTGTTCGTGGATTACATCATAATTTTAGAAGAATCAGATGAATCAAGCATTGGGTCAAATCCATACATCAGAGGGTCTTCATCTTAATCAATCAAATAAAAATTATGGACTAATTCTCTGAGTCACACAAGGAAAATGTATTTTCCCTAAAAATTCATAGTAGAAATATAATTATGAATATATAAGGGTAAGTAAATAAGTATTGTTACTGGAGTGACAATTCATACATGCACAGGTTTCTTCTAAACAAAACATGTTAAACAAGTTTTTTGTGATCAGTGTATGGCTGTAGATACGTCCTCTCAGTAATAAACTTGTTTCCTTAACTTAGTCCAGTTAGGGTGACTTCAAAAAACAAAAACAAATAAAGGGACATTGTTAGTACCATGGAAAAATAACAATTTTGAGATCAAAGCTAGCAATACTAAAGTAGATATCTTCCCAAGTCATTGAAACTTTGCAATATACTCATAGAAATGCTACGCCCACTTAAAACAGTATTTTTAGATGAATCAAGCACTTTAAGGCTGGTTGGGAAAACCTCAAAAATTAGTTAAGAAAAGTAATGTTGTCAATTCTGACAAATTAAGAAACCGTACCTGGTCAAGAAATGGGTGGAAGAAGACCATAGAATTGCCATTGTTGTAATAGCAATGTAGTGGCTATAGTTGGGGTCACACATGGTTTAGCATTTTCAATTTTATAGAAACATTTTGACCTCAGCAAGCTTTCAGCTCCATGGGTGTCAAAAACACTGTGCAAAGAAAAATCAACTAGCTCAAGGAGCAGATACTTGCATCAGTCTTTAGAGTAAGATCAGCACTAATCAAGATGACTTTTTGGAATACATTATAATCAGACTACAGTCTCAGAAAAACCAATAGACTCTAGAGAGCAAGGTCCAATCAAAACAGGGGCTTCCAGGAGAATCCACTTAGCCAATTAAATTCAAACCAGAGAGGTCAACTCAGAAGGCTGTGACAACTGTTTTTTTAAGGCTTCAAGTGGTAATCTGATAGATTTTCTCAAAGGATACAGAATAATCATGGAAGGTTATTATGACGAAATTTTCAGAAAATTGACAACTTCATTGGTGAGAAAATGCCAGGTAAGTTGTGCCAAGGAATTCTGTCTGGTTTTCTATCATGAAAATGTATCTGCTTGTTACTCAAGGGTAACCAAGAGCTGTCCTATGAGAATTTTATTAGAAAAAATTACCCTATCCACCCAACATCTCTTCTCTTACCCCTTCAGACTTATTTTTTGTTTCTAACAGTCAACGAATATTGAGAAAGAACAGGATTCAAGTTCCACGAGAATACCAAAACTGGTGTTTTGATCTGGCATAAATTGAAGAGCCAGAATTCTTGATAGAAGAGTTAGAGAGATGGGAATACCACCTTCTAAAGTGACTAGACTTACATGGACGATATAGTGGGACATAATAGCTTCACATTTTCATATTTTTGTTTAATAAAATGTCCCTTATGTGTGTGAATGCATATTTATACACACACACATATATGTATGTGGAAAAATTCCATTATCGTTTACTTCCATTTTTCAATTAATTTTTAAAGTCCCTCACATATATCTGAAATATATCAAAATTACTGCAGGGTTGGCTTCACACCACCACAATAAAGTGACTATCACAATAAAGTAAGTAGGTCACAGGAATTTTTGGTTTCTCAGTGCACACACAAGTTATTTTTATACTATATAGGAGTCTATTAAACCTCCAATGTTGTTGTTAAGTTCCATTGAAACAATATGAAAATTTCTTATAATGGGAGAATTATCAAAATATGACACCAAGACATGACTTGCTTAATGTAGTGTTGCCACAAACCTTTATTTTGTAAAAGTGCATTATCTACAAAGCATAATAAAATGAGATAGACCTTTCTCTTTATATCTATATACTGTTGTTACTAAGTTCTGTCAGGTTGGTTCTAACTCATAGTGACCCTGCATAAGATATTCAAGGAACAGCTAGTGGGTTAAAACCATTGTAGTTCACAATCCAGTACTAACCTAACAGCACCACACCAGGATTTGATATATATATTGTTATTGTTGTTAAGTGCCATTGAGTCAGTACTGAACCATAGTAAACCTGTATAGAGTTTCTGAGGAGCAACTGGTGAACTTGAACCATGAACCTTGTGGTTCAAACCAACTTTACAGTCCAGCACATTAACCTACATTGCCACACCAGGACTATATATATGTGTGTGTGTGTATATAGATAGAGATAGATATATAGATATACATATTCTCATATATACTGACTTATTAATAGTTATTTACCATCTGAATCTAGGAAGTTCCATCTGAATTATACATTTTTTTCAAAAATGGCCCCAACATTGAAGAATTTTGAAGTCACTTAACCTCCAGAAAAGTCAAGAATCACTTTTGTAGATTCAAATAAGAGAAAACACAGGAAACTGAGTCTACACATAATTTCAAGAAACATTCGAACTTTGTAAATGTCTGTTCACAGTGAACAACTCATTCTATAATCTTGTGAGCTTCTGTTGAGTTCAGAATAAATTCATTAAATGTTTTGAAGATTAAACTATAGCAAAATAATCTATTTTATTTCCTCCTTATAAACAGTATTGTTATATTGACTTGATTTCCAAAAATATTTTATCGTTTATTATTTTTATCACTTTTGACTTTTTTTTTCTGTTATGATACAGTAAGATAATAGAGGAAATAGTAAGAAACTAAGAAAAACAAGAAAAGGGACCTTATATTCTCTTTTTGAATACATCAAAACGACCAACTTGTATTTCCTTAAAGCCAAGTGGCTTTTTGAGCATACCAATGAATTCACATTCCAGATTACTCATAAGAAGGTCATTCACAGAGAAAACTCACAAGATTTTGATTTATCAAGGAATAAAATGTGTCCATGGAGAAAGACATCTTGCTTGGTAGAGGGGAGGGTCAGTGAAAAAGGAGACAGACGCTCAGTGAGACAGATTGACACAGTGGATGCAACAATGGGCTTAAACATAACAATGATTGTGAGGAAGGCACAGGAATGGGCAGTATTTTCTTCTATAGTACATGCTTTGGAACTGAAACACCGCCCGGTACTGCACCAATCTCACAATCATTGCTACATTTAAGCCCATTGCTGCTGCCACTGTGCCAATCCATCTCATCGGGGTCTTCCTCTTTTTCATTGACCCTCAACTTTACGAAACATGATATCCTTCTTCAGGGACTGGTCCCTTCTGATTAGACCTCCAAAGTCTGAGAGATGAAGTCTGGCCATCCTGGCGTCCAGGAAGTATTCTGGCTATACTTCTTCCAACACAGATTGGTTTATTCTTTTGACAGTCCGTGGTACTTTTAATATTCTCCTCCAACACCGTAACTCAAATGCAACAATTCTTCTAGAGGTTACCAAGGCTTAGATCAGGTGCACCTTAGTCCTCAAATTGACATCTCTGCTTTTGAACACTTTAAAGAGGTCTTGTACAGCAGATATGCCCAATGCAAAACATTGTTTGTTTAGTTTCTTGACTGCTGCATACATGAGTGCTGATTTTTGACCCAAGCAAAATGAAATATTTGACAACTTCAATCTTTTCTCCATACATCTGGCTGTTGTTTGTTTTATAAGTCTAGTTGCTTTTGATGGTAGGTAGATAGATAGCTTGATAGATATTCTAATCTTACATGGTATATATTTTCCATGAAGAAAAACATTTGCCAATAAATATGGTGGAGAACAAATTATTCACCAACAACATGCTTAAATAATTCCCTAATCTTGTGTAAAATACAAAGAATATCACAATATATTTAACTTTTCTCTTCTTTCAAAAGGCAATTGACTTTGTTCATCTTAACAAGTACAAGTGGATTGGAACAGAAAGATACGTTTTCCTTAATCTCCATGAGCTTCTGATTAAAATAAAGGGCTTGGTATACAAAGAGATGATTAAATATGCAAGGTAATACAGACTAGAAATCAATGTATTGGGAGAGTAACTAAATGCATTCAGATGAGAGGAAACTTCCTAATGCATGTCGCAGTCAGAGCATGCTCAAACATTTTCTGTGACCTAGAACAGGAGTCTATACCCACAATGAAGCATCCTATATTTCAACATTATGAGAGAGAAATTTTTGAAAACTGTTTCTGCTTTGATGTATTCTAGTAGCTAGAGTGTAGGCAAGTTATTTAATTTTTCTGAAGTTTCATTCTATATGAAAAGTGCTCACTCTTTTACCTTAATTTTTTGTTTTGTTTTGCTGCTGGCCATCGTTGTTTGTTATTTGTGTTTGTATGTTTATTTTGTTTTTAATTGGAGTTTACAAAAAAAATTCTACCAAAAAATGTCACCCTTATCTTTCTGTGCAAATTGCAATGAGAGGCAGACACCTTTCAGAACTAAAACAAAGTAGACAGAATAGGAAGGTCTAGAGTCAGGCTGCTTCTGAATGTTTAGCCACGGAAAACCTTATGAATAGCAGCAGAGAATTGTCAGATTCCAGAAGATAAAAACATCATGAATAACAGCAGAAAATTGTCAGATACAGAGCTGAAAGATAAGACACTGAGCTTGGAAGGCACTCAAAGTGCAACTGGAGAAGGGCTGCCTCCACAAAGTAGAGTGGACCATGATGGTGGGAATGGAGGAAAGGTTTCAGGGCCTTCGTTTGTGGAGGAGACACAACTCAAAATATAAAGAAACTGTTGCAAACAATCATTAGTAATTGGAACATGAAATGTATGAAATATGAAACAAGGGAAACTGAAAGTTGTGAAAAAGGAAATGGAACACATAAAGATTAATATCATAGGCATTAGTGAGTTGAAATGATATGATGTCGGCCATTTGAATCTGAAAATCTTATGATTTACTATGCCAGGAATGACAAATTCATCATCAAAAAGAACATTTCAAGATTTATCTTGAAGTCTAACACTGTCTATGATAGGAAAATATTCATACACCTATAAGGAAGACCAGTTAATACAACTATTATTTAAATTTACACACCAACACTAAAGTCAGTGGTGATGAAACTAAAGAATTCAACCAATATCTTCAGTCTGTAATTGATCAAACATGCAATCAAAATGTGTTAATAATTACTGGTGATTGGAATGCAAAGGTTGGAAACAAAGAGGAAGGATCAGTAGTTAAAAAATATTGACTTTGTGATAGAAATGATGCTGCAGATCACATAATAGAGTTTTGCAAGACCAATGAGTTTTTCATTGTAAATACCTTTTTCAACAACATGAATGTCAACTACACACATGGACCTCACCATATGGAATACACAGAATTAAAATTGAGTACATGTGGAAAGACACGATGAAAACTATTAAATGTCAACAACCTAAACAATGTCAGGGACTGACTAGGGAACAGATCAACAACTGCTCATATGCAGTTTCAGACTAAAATGAAGAAAATTAAAACAAGTCCACTAGAGTCAAAATTTGACTTTTTTTTTCCTTTAACATATCCCACCTGAAATTAGAGAACATTTCAAAAACAAAAACAGATTTGATGCATTCAACATTAATGACAAAGGACCAGGAGCTCAAGAACATTATATAGGAAGAAAGACAAAGGTCATTAAAAAGAGAAGAATGAAGGAAAATATCAGAATGATGTCAGAGGAGGCTTGAAACTTGCTCTCCAGTTCTAAATCAAGTGAAATAAATGAGAAAGTTAAAGAGTTGAACAAAAAAATTTCAAAGGGCACCTCATGAAGACAAAGTCAAGTATTAAAATTAAATGTGCACAGACCTGGAGTTAGAAAACCAAAATGGAAGAACATGCTCAACATTTCTCAAACTGAAAGAATGATGAAAAATTTCAAGCCTCGAATTGCAATATTGAAGGATTCTATGGACAGAATATTGAATGATGCATAAAACATCAAAAGAAGATGGAAGGTAAATACACCGTCACTACATCAAAAAGAAATGGTTGATATTCATCCATTTAAAGAGATAGTGTATGATAAAGAACAGGGTATTGAAGGAGGAAGTCCAAGCTGCTCTGGAGGTATTGGTGCAAAACAAGGTTCTAGGAATTGACAGAATACAAACTGAAATCTTTCAACAAACTAATGCAACACTGTAGGCACTCACTCTTTTATACCAAGAAATTTGGAAGAAAACCACTTGGTCTGCTGATTGAAAATGATCCATCTTTGTGCCCATTCTAAAGTAAGATGAGCCAATGGAATGTGGAAATCATCAAATAAAATCATTCACATCACATGTAAGTAAAATTTTGCTGAAGATAATGCAAAAACAACTGCAACCGTGCATTGACAGGGAACTGCCAGAAACTTATGCTGACTTGGGACTAGTGAAATAATTGCTGATGTCAGATGGATCTTGGCTGAAAGCATAGACTATCAAAAAAATGTTTACTTGTGATTTATTGACTATGCTAAGGCTTTCGACTGTGTGGATCCTGACGACCTATGGATAACATTGTTGTTGTTGTTAAATGTCTTCAAGTTGGTTCTGACCCATAGATACGTTGTACAGACTTTCCTAGGAACGGCTGGTGAGCTTGAACCACCGGCGTTACAGTTCAAACGAACTCTGCAGTTGAGCGCAATAACTCACAGTGCCACACCAGGACTCCCTATATAACATTGTGAAGAAGGGATATTCCAGAACACTTAACTGTGTTCATGAGGCACCTGTACATAGACAAGTGGCATGTATTAGATCAGAACAAGGGGACAGTGAATGGTTTAAAAACAAAAAAGATATTCCCTCTGATCTTTCTAATTCAAACTGTAGTCTGAGCAAATTATCTGAGAAGTTGGATTATTTGAAGAAAAACATGGCATCAGTGTTGAATGAAAACTCATTAACAACCTTGGATATGCAGATGACACAACCTTCCTTGCTGTAAGTGAGGAGGACTTAACATACTTACTGATGAAGAACAAAACAACATACAGCCTTCAGTATGAATAGACACTTCACCAAGGAGGAGATCCGGGCAGCCAACAAACATATGAAGAAATGTTCACGATCACTAGCCTTTGTTGTTGTTGTTGTTAAGTGCCGTCGAGTCGGTCCTGACCCATAGCAACCCTGTACAGGGTTTCCAAGGCTGTAAATCTTTACGGGAGCAGAAAGCCTCATCTTTCTCCCATGGAGCACCTGGTAGTTTCAAACTGCTGACCTTGCGGTTCACAGCCCGATTCGTAACCACTACGCTACCATTAGAGAGATGCACATCAAAACAACAATGAGATATCATCATCTCACACCCGCAATAATAACAGAGATCAAAAAAGTAGAGGCCAATAAGTGTTGGCGAGGATGTGGAGAGACTGGGACCCTCCTATATTGCTGGTGGGATTGCAAAATAGCCCAACCACGCTGGAAAACATTATGACGCTTCCTCAGAAGGTTGGAAATAGAGATATCTTATGATCCAGAAATTCCTCTACTTGGTATTTATCTTCTGAGGTGGGACATTCCTACATGAAAGGACAAGCAGACCAGTCTGGAGCAGCTAGAAGAACAGAAGATAGATACTTCTTGAAAGAAAGACCAGTAGAAACAAAACAAAACAATAACAGCAGTCCATCTGACAACTACAAGAACAAGCAAGTTGTTCCCCAGGGAGCCATCAAAACCAGTGGTCAGGTCCCCTCAAGGCAAACCCCCTTCCAAGACTGGAACTCAAATAGAATACACTAGCAGGCATATGGTCCTGCTGCTGACCATGTTGGTCACTGATAAGGGAAAGAGGGGAAAAACAGCAATGAATTTGTGAACTAAGTCCGACCACATTCAGTAGACTCCTGTTAACCTGGATTGAGAACTGGTTAACCAGCAATATGACAAGACCTGGGGACTTCTGGGCCCAGGGGCAGGGACATGGCCCCAGAGGACTTGAATGGAGTGTGAAGCATCCAGCTGATATAAAGAGAGGGGGGATGCACAAGAACACCCACACTTGCAGATAGTACCCATTTGACCTGGCATCAATGGCTGGATGATCAGAATACGACTAGAGGAAGAAAGAATAGGAAAATAAAGGAGTAACCCACTATAAGTGGATGATCTTGAACTATGCTTGTGGATGCAGTATGACAAAGGAGCAGACAAATCTCTACAGTGAGGATCATTCCCAACCCCTCAGTATACAGGGTCGACAGGAAGAGGGAACTTAGACACTGGCTATCCAAAATGGGGGGACTGCAAATCAAGAAGTGACAGGCTTACAAGCTTCCAATAGGGAACCTAGCTCCAGAGGATACAGGGAAAGGTAGAATCTCCATTGAATTGTTTCCAACCTGTCTGGATGGGGTTGACAAAAGGTGAGGGGGAAAGGACTCCTGTGGTTCAACAGGGAATGATTGCTATCAGGTCTAACCGTGAGTGTTGGAAAGGTAAATGTAAATATTTGGTAACAAAAGAGAGGATTGGCTGATTTGGAGTCCAGGAGCAAAAGATCCCTGGAACCATCAAGGGAGAAAAGTGAAGTGCGAGACTGTGTCTGGAGAGGCAGTGACACTAGGGATGGATGCAGAGGCAATCATGTGTACAGAAGGTCTCAGCGAGGGACAGGGGTTGTGTGCTGGGGGGTGGGGGGGCAGGAGTACGGTGTGTACACTTTGGGTGTTTGATGATGCATGCAGGAAATTGTGATCATTGCAATGAAACAAAGTACAATAGTATGAATGTAAAGATAATGTTCACCCATGCAAACTAACACATATTTCACAATAAAAAATTAAAAAAAAAAAAATTTTTTTTTGCAGGAGCAGAAAGCCTCATCTTTCTCCCACAGAGTATCTGGAGGCTCGAACTGAGGACCTTGTAATATGCAGTGCAGTGTTTATCATATGGATCCACCACACTCCCTAAAGAAGAGAATACCATGTGGAAATATGTACATCAACCATGAGTTGATATAAATAAATAAAGTAGAAAGATCTAGAAGAAGAAAAAGAGATGGGGATAAGATTCTTATGATTCAATGTGAATAATTGCTATCATTACTAATTTGACTGTCACAATTGTAAAGGTAGAAGTTTTGTATCAAAAACAGGGGAGTAGTTAATCCTACAGACCAGAAACAAAGGACCCTAGGACCAGTAAGGGAGAAGAGCACAAGCAGAATGCAGCACCTTATCCAAAGAAGCAGCGATGCCGAAGATGGAGGCAGAGATGGTGATATGAGAGAGGGAGAACCTGAGGACTCTAAATTCATGGGAAGAGAGGGACTAAGGGATAGCAGCCAGGAGGCAGACTTGCAGAATGTGCCCTTTGGTATAACTTATTATATATGCCTGAGTTTAAAAAAAAAAAAAAATAGAAAGAAAGAAATAGCTAAAGTGAATAGAGAGAAAATTTGTTAACTGATGGTATATGGAAGGGATTGTAATGAAGCAGGTGTATGATTTTTTAATGTAAAACTGATGATCTGCCCTGTAAACTTTCACTTAATCCACAATAAAAACTAAAGATAAATAAATAATAAAGTCAATTAAGGTAAACATCTTTCTGGAATTCTCTGCTTTCTCTCAAGATCCATCTGACATCAGCAATTATTTCTCTCATTCCATGTCCTCATGTGACTCTGCCTTGAACCTCTGGCAATTATAGCTCATAAGGTTGCAGCCGTGTTTGAATTCTCTTTAGCAAAATTTTACTTGCATGCAATATTAATGATATTTTGCGATGATTTCCACATCACATTGGGTCACCTCTCTTTGGAATGGCCATAAATACCAATCTTTTCCAACCAGTTGGACCTGTCTTCCAAATTTCTTGGCATAGATGAATGAATGCCTCCAATGCCACATCAGTTTGTTGAAAGATTTCAATTTATGTTCCATCAATTCCCAAAGCCTTGTTATTTGCCAATGCATTCAGTGCATCTTGGATTTCTTCCTTCAGTAGTATTGGTTCTTGATCATATACTGCCTCATGAATTGAACATGGAACACAATAAGTATGAATCTAAGAAAGTTGGAAGTTGCCACAAATGAAATTGAATTTATTAAGGTTAATATCCTAGGTATTAGTGACCTCAAATGTGCTGGTATTGACCCTTTGAAATCTGCCAATCAAATGGTCTGTTGTTATTTAGTTGTTAAGTGCCATCGAATCAGTTCTGACCCATAGTGACCCTACATATGGTTTCCAAGGAGGGACTAGTTTGCTTGAACCACCAACTTTGTAGTTCGGACCAGCTTTACAGTTCAAAGCATTAACCCACAGCACCACACCAGGACTAGGATGCAGGAAATGATAAAATGAAGAGAAATGTCTTCAAATTCATTGTCTAAAAGTATGTTCAAGATCTATTTTGAAATACAATGCTATCAAGGATAATATCCATACACCTGCAAGGACAACTAGTTAATAATATGTCTATTATTCAAAGTTACACACCAACCACTAAAGCCAAAGATAAAGAAAATGAAGAAATTGAAGTTTCTACGAACTTCTAGAGCCTGAAATACAATCAAGATACATTGTTAATCGGAATTCAAAAGTTAGAAGAAAGAGAGAAAGAATATGTAATATTAGCTCTCATCTACTGGTCCCTATGAGTTGGAGTTTTAAAATATCTCAGCTGTCTGACTATACCAACATGTTAGACTATTCTTTTCATAATCCTTGATATCACTAACTCCTCCTCCTCTCCCTCAAGTCCTAGGATTCTGTAACACAATGCAATGTCTCAAAAAACTCACAACTTTCAAAAGAAATATCTCACACAATTGTGGAGGTTGGCAAGTCCCAAATTCATAGTTCAGAGATGAATTGGGAGGAATCTTTTCATCCATGTAATCTTGGGAGCTGATGAAGCTAAATCAGCAGGTCAGACAACAGGCTGTTCATGGAGGAGGCCACTCAAGTCCATGAATCAGGTCAGGTGATGGACTGAAAGTCCCATGAACTACTCAGATGTAATGAGCCAGATACAAGATCCAGAGCAAGAGATAAAAGTAACACTGGTATATATTAAATGATAGCAAACACTAGAAAAATAATATTGGTTTAATGTAGAAAGTTGAATCTGGAAGTCAGGACAGGTGGAACATATGGCATATGAATTTTGTACACTAGGCATGTTTCACCAGGATCTGGAATATTCTTTCCCTTCCTTCTATCAATGATAGGTTGGTCATGGACTTGCTATTTCCTTTAAATAACATTTACTAACTAGTCTTTCTACCTGAATTAGAAAGGCCAAAGGGTGGGACTGGAACATAAAATAAGTCCTTAAATTAAAGAAATGTAGGAATATTCATAATAGGAACCACGTCAGATGTAGTATTCAGATACCAGGAAATATTCAAAGAGGTAGGAAAGAGGTCTTCAGATCTCCAAGAGTAAAAGAGGTGGCTAACCTAATGCCTGCTGTGTATGAAAACAATGGAGCCCTTGTAGCACAATCGTTAAGGGTGTGCCTGCTCACTGAAAGATTGTTGGTTTGAACCCAACCAGCAGCTCTGTAGGAGAAAGCCCTTACAATCTGCTTCCATAAAGATCACAACTATGGGCAGTCAAATAAAAGTCTCCCAACAATAACACCATCAAAACACGGAGACCTGACTTTACACAATACTCTACCTCTTCTTCATTCTAATACCTCAGAAGAAGTGAAAGAATGAAAGCTAGATGACTTTGTATAAAGTCACATGCATTGTAAAGGTTTTTGTTTTCAACTTCACCTAACAAAGCAATAGTCATGTACCCCTAGAATTATGAACTTGAGAAAGTCAAATACCCAAACCTTGGAGAAGACATTTGGTAATGGATCATTTCTAAAGCTAATTCTTTATTGGAAGTTTCCTCAGTATGTACAGTTGTGAGAAAAATCTCAAAAGCTAGAAATGGTTGAAACAGCTTAGTTGTGATGCCAGCACAATAAGGCTCTCAGCTGATCCCAATCAGAGCTCTGAAACAATCTGTTACTACAGATTTGTCCTGAATTACAGAAAAGGTGCTAAGCATTGATACTCCCAACCACATTAATCACTGAGGGCAGGCTTTGTCCTGGGCGTTTGACCTTGACTGAGGAAGCTCCTTTCATCCTCAGGCAATCACTATAGGGAGGAGGAGATTGAACTAGGAGTTTCAACTATCAATTGCCCCAGCATCCAGGGGAGTGAGTCCCTTAGTTGAAGAAGGGATTTGAAATCTGGGAATACTCACACATCATTTATCACAGTCTACCATTTCTTCGAGTTAGTTTGTATACATTCTGGGTTCAGAAATGAAAATTTGGGTGGGTCTCTTTTTACCACTGCTGCTAGCCACAGCTGACACTCCTTATCTTCCTCCTCTGTTACCCTTTGAGATTGTTGTCACTCTCAATTTATACTGTTCTTTGTCTTATGGAGTCACCAGACCCTCATCCCTGAGAGGTGTGAGCCCAGGTTCTTATACCTCTCTCATTTGGTATCTGCATATTTTAATGTCCCTTTATTATAAAAATTGATAGAAAGAGTAGCAAATGAGGCCCAACTGGATCAACTGTATATGAAATATGTCTCACGCCATTGATTAAATAGAGTCTTACAATATCCTGAAAATGAAATCAAATATCTGTGCCAGAATGGCAGCTCCTTTTCTTGCTTTTGCATTTCTGTACACACAAAGATAAAAAATGGGTAGGCATAGCTTAAAATATAATGAGACTCTGTTTACCCTAATAAAGCATTTCTCCTCTTAAAAACAATGCCTGAGTTCTAAGATGCAAATATTTTACTCTAAGATCTTTCACTCATGTAGAATAACCAAACAGAACAATGGCTATTTGTTTAGGGTGTAGACTCCAGCATGGAGGGTGGCATCCTCACATTGTAGAGTGTCATCACAGAGCTGACACTATCAGGAGGTTTTTTGGACATGATGACAATATGTTGTGTCTTCAATGACATGGAGGTATCATGACATTACTTATTCTCAAAACACATACTGTACACTATAAACAGTGAATTTTAATATGCATCAATTAGAAATTGGTCCCCAGTACCATCATCCTATCCAGTCTGGCAGTTTACGTATAGCATAAGATGGTATAGATTCAGTTGATCTCATGGTTACTGCTACACCTCCTTTCCTTGTTGTTGTTAGGTGCAAAGTCAGTACCAACTCATAGTGACTTATACACAGCAGAATGAAACACTGTCCAATCCTGGGCCAACCTCACTACTATTGCCACACTTGAGTCCATCGATGCTGCCACTTGGCCAATCCATCTCGCTGGGGGTCTTCCTTTTTTTCTCTGACCCTCTGCCTTACCAAACATGATATCCTTCTCCAGCAACTGTTCCTTCCTGACAATATGTCCCAAGTATGAGAGACAAAGTTTGGCCATCTTGGCCTCCCAGGAGCACTCTGGCTGCACTTCTTCTAAAATGGATCTATTGGTTCTTTTGGCAGCCATGGCACTGTCAATATTCTTCTCCAACACTAAAACACAAAGGCATCAATTCTTCTACTGTCTTTCTTATTCACTGTCCAGCTTTCGCATGCATATGAGGTTATTGAAAATATCATGGCTTGGGTCAGGCACACCTTAGTCCTCAAGCTGACATCTTTGCTCTTCAACACTTTAAAAAGGTCTTGTGTAGCAGATTTTCCTAATGCAGTACGTCGTTTGATTTCTTGACTGCTGCTTCCATGAGTGTTGATAGTTGATCCAAGAAGAATGAAGTCCTTGACAACGTCAATCTTTTCTCTGTTGATAAGAATGTTGTTTATTGGTCCAGTGGTGAGGATTTTTGTTTTCTTTACATTGAGATGTAATCAATACCGAAGACTGTGTGCTTTGATCAGTCCAGCATTAGATAGGTATATATGGGGAACAACAGCACTTGTATGATATGCTCACTATGAATGATAGAAAGGTCAATCATCCAAAATCAAAGGAGCAACATGTACCTAAGTACAAAGGTGAGAAGGGATAGGTAGGTGGGTCGAATGCAAATACGAGACACAGGGAGGAAGCAGGATGAGTGTTGTTGCATGGAGGGGATTACAATCATTGAGATGAAACAAAGTGTATCATTTGTTGAACGTAAAACTGATGATCTTGTCTGTAAACCACTCAATTCACAACAAAAAGCTTTTCAAAAAAGACAGGTTTGGCAACCTTCTTCCAAAGGTCTTGTAAAATCTATGTAGCAAAATTCTTCTTGTACTACACATGGCATCATGATGGATTTATATGTGTGTGTGTATGTGTGTGTGTGTAGTTGTTGCTATTGTTAAGTGTCATCGAGTCAGTTCTGATCTGACTCTTAGCGACCCTTTATAGAGTTTCCGAGGAGTGGCTGGTGAGTTTGAACTGCCAACAAAAGCTCACCAACTGTTGCTCAGAAACCTTATACAGGGTCTCTATGGGTCGGAATCGACTCGATGGCACTTAACAACAACAATATATATATATATATATCTTTCAACAACAACAAATTAAAATTTAATTTTTAAGTTAATGAAGAATATAATTCTAGACATATAAATTAATTATCTCTTGTAAAGAGATTGTTGTTGTTGTAATGTGCCGTGGAGTCGGTTCTGACTCATAGTGACCCTGTACAGGGTTTCCAGGGCTGTAAATCTTTAAAACCCCATAAATTGTAAAACAACTCTTACCTTTCCTTGACACTGATTATGACACCTGTTTCAATAGCTAGACTTTGGACTGTTAATAATGTCATCTTAGAGAATCCTATGAGCCCGGGTGTGGCGCTGTGGGTTAATGCACCAGACTGCAAAGCCATTTGAACTGCAAAGTCGGCAGTTCAAGCTCACCACCTGCTCCTCGGAAACCCTATACAGAGTCGCTATGGGTCAGAATCGACTTGATGGCACTTCACAACAACAACAGAAGAGGTCAACACTTAAACTTTTCTGTATTCAGTATTTTTCAAATTGGTGGATCATCAGTGAATAATGCAAAATACTCATGCTGTTCAATAATGATCTTCTTTTAATTATTTCTATTTTCTATATGGCATGATTTCCTAAAATCTAAAAGCCCATTAAATATATTTTTTTACTGGAGACATTAATGAGGAAAACTATCTTTGAGGAGAATTATCTTTATAGTTCAGCTTTTATTATTTTATGTCCATGCTTTCTTGTCAGAAATCTCTTAATATTTACCCAGTCTTCTACTTCTAATTAACCAATTATCTCTATTTGTATTGAAGGTAACTTTTTGTTTTGCTAAAATGTCTAAATGTTTTTTATGGGCCCTCTCTATTCCTATTTTTAAACTGTTAAATTTTAACCCTTTATAAACTTTGAGACAGCAAATAGACTGCACTTATTCCTCCCAAATTATTACCATGGATCAAGCACAGCACTGGAACACAGACCCTGCTTACTATCTCCAATCAATTTCAGGGGTGAGAATAATAAAAATCCCAGAGAGAAGTGAAAGAAAAAAGGCCATGAAAAAGAAAGGCACTGAAAAGAGGATGCAGGATTGATTTCCAACATTCGTTCAAACAAAGTCACTTAAGAAGGAATCAGAGATTGATTTATATCACTTTGACTCTTGTCAGCTGAATGACTGATCTCCCAAAGGAACTTAATAAGACGACCTATTCTTATTCTTCTCTAAATAATGCTGGGGGAGAAAGTTCCACATAACCAAATGCTTCTTTGAAAAGGAAATTTGTTACATATTAAACACTGTGTATGTGAACATCAATTGCAGACTCTTGATGCTCTCTTCATCATTCAATATTCTACCCAATGAATCATTCAATTATGCAAATCAAACTTCCATTTTTTTCCTCAGGTCTTTCAACTTGTGAAACACTAAGTTTTTCCCTTTTTGTTTTCTAGCTACAAATCTTTGCATATTTCATTATAATATTTGACTTTGTTTTCTTGAGCTGCCCTTTAAAATTCTCCATTCAGCTCTTTAACCTCTTAATTTCTTCCATTTGGTTTAACATCTTGAAAGCAGAGAAGCTAAAACAACCAAAAGAAATGAACAGAAAATGTCAAAGAACAAATCGAGAAGATAAAGTAAAGTATTATAATGAAATGGGCAAAGGCTAGGAGTTAGAAAATCAATAGGAAAGAATATGATCAGCATTTCTCAAGCTGAAAGAACCAAAGAAATAATTGAAACATTGAGTTATAATACTGAAGGACTCTATAGGCATTATCATTGGTTCTTGAGCCAATGATACTGAAGGAGGAAGTCCAAGGCGCACTGAAGGAATTGACAAAGAACAAGGCTCCAGGAATTGATGGAATAAAATTTGAAATCTTTCAAGAAAGTGAGGCTGCACAGGAGGCACTCACTCATCTCCGCCAAAATATTTGGAAGGCAGCAATCTGGCCAACTGATTGGAAGAGATCCATATTTGTGCCCATTCCAAAGAGAGGTGATCCAACAGAATGCAGAAATCATCAGACAATCTCTTTGATATCCCATGCAAGTAAATTTTTGCTAAAGGTAATACAGAAATGGCTACAATCATGCATTGACAGAGAACTTCCAGAGGTTCAAGCCAGATTTAGAAGAGGCCGTGGAATGAGGGATCTCATTGCTAATGTCTGATGGATCTTGACTAAAAGTAGAGAATATCAGAAAGATGTTTACTTATGCTTTACTGACTATGCAAAGGCTTTCGATTGTGTGGATCATGAGAAGCTATGGACAACATTGTGAAGTATGAGTATTCCAGAACACTTAATTGTGCTCATGAAGAATCTGTACCTGGACCAAGAAGCAGTTGTTCAAATGGAACATGGGAACACTGAATGGTTTAAAGTTTAAAAAGGTTTTCGACAAAGTTGTATTTTTTCCCATGTTCAACCTGTATGCTGAACAATTAGTCTGAGAAGCTGGGTTATATGAAGAAAAATGTGGCATCAGGATTGAAGGAAGACTCATTAACAACCTGCGATATGCAGATGATACAACCTTGCTTGCTGAAAGTGAAGACGACTTAAAACATTTACTGATGACAATCAAAGAGCTCAGCCTGCAGTATGGATTACATCTCAATGTAAAGAAAACAAAAATCCTCACCACTGGACCAATAAACAACATTCTCATCAATGGAGAAAACATTGAAGTTGTCAAGGACTTCATTCTATTTGGATCCACTATCAACTCTCATGGAAGCAACTGTCAAGAAATCAAACAGTGTATTGCATTAGGAAAATCTGTTGCACAAGATCTTTGTAAAGTGTTGAAGAGTAAAGATGTCAGCTTGAAGACTAAGATGCGCCTGATATGTATTTTCAATAACCTCATATGCATGTGAATGCTGGACATGAATAAGGAAGACCATAGAAGATTTGATACCTTTAAGTTATGGTGTTGGAGGAGAATATTGAAAGTGCCATGGGCTGCCAAAAGAACCAATAGATCTGATTTGGAAGAAGTGTAGCCAGAGTGTTCCTTGGAGGCCAAAATGGCCAAACTTTATCTCTCATACTTCGGACATATTGTCAGGAGGGACCAGTTGCTGGAGAAGAATATCATGTTTGGTATGGTGGAGGGTCAGAGAAAAAGAAGAAGACCCCCAATGAGATGGATTGGCCAAGTGGCAGCATCGATGGACTCAAGCGTGGCAACAGTAGTGAGGTTGGCCCAGGATCGGGCAGGTTTCGTTCTGCTGTGCATAGGGTCGCTATGGGTCAGTACCAACTTGATGGCACCAACAGCAACAACATAGGCATTATAATGAATTATACAGGAAACATCAAAAGAAGATGGAAGGAATACACAGTGTTACTGTACCAAAAATTTTGATCAATGTTCAGCCATTTCAAGAATTATTATATATCAAGAATCAATTGTATTAAGGCATAAGTGCAAGCTGCACTGAAGACCTTGACAAAAAAAAAAAAAAAAAAAACCAAGGCTCCAATATAAACTGAAATGTTTCAGGCAACTAATGCAGTGCTAGAGGCACTCACTCATCTACACAAAGAAATTGAAAGAGAGCTATCTGGCCAAATGATTGGATGATATCCATATATATGTCCATTATAAAGGAAGGCCATCCAGTGTAATTTAGGAATAATGAAATAATATCGTTAATATCCCGTGCAAGTAAAATTTTTCTGGAGATAATTCAAATGCTGTTTGCAGCAGTACACCTTCTGGGAGTTGTCAAAAATTTAAGCCAGAAGAGGACTTAGAATGGGGGATGTCATTAATAAAATCAGAAGGATTTTGGCTAAAAACAGAGAATACCTGAAAGATGTCTACCTGTGCTTTACTGATTATGTAAAGGCATTTGACAATGTTAATCATAACAAACTATGGATAACATTACACAGAATTGGAATTCCAGGACACCTAATAAAACTCAGGAGGAACCTGTACATAAAACAAGAGACAGTTTTTTAACAGAACAAGGGAAAACTGAGTGGTTTAATATCAGAAAAGACATATGTCAAGATTATATTCTTTCAACATATTTATTCAATCTGGATGCTGCACAAACAATCTGTGGAGCTGGACTATATGAAGGAAAAGTGTGGCATCAGGATTGGAAGAAGGCTCATTAGCAATCTGTGATATGCAGATGACACAACCTTGGAAGTGAAGAGGACTTAAAATTCTTCCAAAAGGAGACCAAAGACTACAGCCTTAATATTAACTGTACCTCAGTGTAAAGAAAAAAAAGATCCTCACAACTGGACCAATTAATAACATTATGATAAACAGAGAAAAGATAAAAGTCATCAAAGATTTCACTATGTTTGCCTCCACAATCAATACTTATGGAATCAGTAGTCAAGAAATCAAACGACATATTTCATTAGGCAAATCTGCTGTGAAAGGTCTCGTTAAAGTGTTCAAGAGCAAAGATGTCTATTTGAAGACAAAGATGCAGCTCAATCAAGTCACGGAATTTTCAGTTGCTTCATATGCTGATGAAAGTTGGACAGTGCATAAGTACCATGAACTGTCAGAAGAACAAACAAATCTATCTTGGAAGACATGCAGCCAGAGTGCTCTTTTTAAAAAGAATATGTTGAGACTTTGTCTCTCATGTTGAGACTTTGTCTCTCATTTTTTGGATATATTTTCTGAAGTGATCAGTCCCTAAAGAATGGCATCATGCTTGGTAAAGTCATTGAAAAAGAGAAAATCCCCTAACAAATGAACTGACACTGTGACAGCAACACTGAGCTCAAACATAACAACAATTGTGAGGATGGTGTAAGGCTGAACAGTGCTTCATTTTATTAAGCATAGGGTTGCTATGAGTCCGAACTGACTGGATGGTACCTAACAACAATAGCCACAGAAATTTACAAAGTAAAGCCCTGGGAGATAGCAGGGTAGACCCAAATCTGTGTGCCCAACAATGGAAACAGGTGTCTTTATGGCATGAGTGAGTGAAGATGACTTCATGTCAGGATCCTGGACCTGCAAAACCACCCCAGCAGGTGTTATGTAAGAGTGAGTTAGCAAGTGGAAGTGAGTCAGCAAAAAGCAAAAATTAAGCCGTATTGCCTTTCACAAAACACTCTTCCTCTCTGCTCTAGTATGTCATTGATTTTCCGTCATTTTGTCTGTTCTTACTCTTCTGAAACCATTACTGCTAAAATGTCTAATATTTATTTGAATGTGTTATCACATCCAGTGATTTAAGAAAATATCTGGACTCATAGACATAATTCTTCCTGATATTTTCCCTGAATCATATTGGTAAAGTTAGTATTGACTTTTATTTTCTGATTATGTAGTGAAAGCTTAATAGAAAATAAAAATAATAAACAAAAAAGAAATAATGATAAAGTATTTGAATTCACTACTATACCAGAAGTAATCAGCCCTTTATTTTGAGAGGAGCGAATAAGGCTTATCACAAGAAGATGTCTGTGTCTCATTACGATTTATTCATTAATTTTTATCAGACGATTTTTTGACAATTGTGTAGTCTTGATTCCAGATGTCATTTGGATGTTGGTGTGAATAATTAAGAAATTCTGTTACACGAGTGATAATGTAATAGGTTACCATTGTCCCATTCTTTTAAGGAAGTGTCACTAAATTGTGTTGGTTGTCTTCACAGATTATTAAAAGTTATAATTCTCTTGCCTTGTTTATATTTCAGAAGTTTTGATATTCCTAGTTTTAACATGAAGATTTGGCTTAACGATTAGTTTTTTTTCAACAATTCTAACAGAATATTTAATTTTTTTTTTTTTTTACAGTGGTGGCTGTGTGTGTATATATATATGGTTTATCTTATAAAGTAACTAGATTTAGTTAGCCTTGCTAAAGAGACATATTTAAAGGGAAAAACTGTATAAGTAATCTTCTATAACAAAGAAATGTTACCAAATCAGGAAATGTTGTAAAGTATATAAAAAATCTTTCTGTATTTCAAAGTACAATCCAACTGCCTAACTATTTAAGTGTTTCTCTGAACTCCTAGTGTAATGGTATAATTTTCAATTATACTTAGTATATATTTTTGTTTGGGCGCCTATATTTAGAATGTGTATCACTGCCATGGTATTTTCAATAGCTTCATATGCATGTGAAAGTTGGACAGTGAATAAAAAAGACTGTAGAAGAATTGATGCATTTGAGTTATGGTGTTGGAGAAGAATATTGAAAGTACCATGGACTGGTAAAAGAGCAAACAAATCTATATTGGAAGAAGTATAACCAGAATACTCCTTGGAAGCCAGGATGGCTAGACTTCATCTATCATACTTCAGACAAGAGTAACCAGTCCCTGGAAAAAGACACCATGCTGGGTAAAGTGGAAAGTCAGTGTTAAGGGGAAGACCCCTAACAAGATGGATTGGCACAGTGGCAGCAGCAATGTACTCAAGCTTAATAATTATTGTGAGAATTATGCAGAACTAGGCAGTATTTTGTTCTGTAGTGTATAACACCACTGTGAGTCTAAATCAACATCATGTCTATGGATACTTGAGTGATAGAGACTAACCTCTATTTTTATTTTAGTAGTAGTAACAGTGGAATCCTGGTGTGACACTATCGGTAAAGCTGTTAATTGTAAGGCAGGTAGTTCAAGCACACCAGCTGTTTTTTGAAAACCCTATACAGGGTTACTGTGAGTCAGAACTGACTCTATAGTGCTTAGCAACAACAATAACACTAGTGGAGGTAGTGTGGTGGTGATGCGATGTGTCGTGGAGTTGGTAGCAACCCTGTACAGGGTTTCCGAGGCTGTAAATCTTTACAGGAGCAGAAAACCTCATCTTTCGCCCACAGAATAGCTGGTAGTTTTGAACTGCTGATCTTAAAGCTTGAAGACCTATTCATAACCACTACACTACCAGAGTTCCTTAGTGGAAGTAGTGTGGTAGTAACTGGTAATGATGGTAGGGGTGTCTGTGTGCCAAGAGTCTGTTTTCTCATAGTGACCCTGTATCAGTTTCTGATGTTGTAAACCTGTATAGGAGCAGAAAGCCTCATCTTTCTTCCATGGAGCAGCTGATAAATTAAAACCACTGACCTTCTAGTTGCAGCCCAACTTGTTACACTTACGTTACTAGGGCTCCTTAGAGAGCCAACTATGGCCTTGAATATATCCCATCTGAATTTAGAGATAATCTGAAGAACAGATTTGATGCATTAGACACTAAAGACCGAACATCAGAAGAGTTATGGTATGACATGAAGAACATCATACAGGAAGAAAGCAAAAAGTCATTAAGAAGACAAGAAAGAAAGAAAGAAAAGGTCAAAATGGATGTCAGAAGAGATTCTGAAACTTGCTCTCCAGCATAGAGATGTTAAAGCAAATGGAAGAAGTGAGTAGGTATAAGAGCTGAACAGAAATTTCCAAAGCTCAGCTCAAGAAGATAAAACCAAATATTACAACAAAATGTGCAAAGATCTGGAGTCATAAAATCAAAAGGTAAGAACTTGGTCAGCATTCCTCAAGCTGAGGGAACTTAAGAAAAAAAATCAAACTTTGACTTAAGGCATTAAAAGATTCTATGGTCAAATTATTGAATAATGCAGGAAGCATCAAAAGGAATACACAGAGTCCCTGTACCGAAAAGAAATGGTCAATGTTCAACCATTTCAAGAGGTAGCATATGATCAAGAACCAATAATCCTGAAGGAAGAAGTCCAAAGTGCATTGAAGTCATTGGCATAGAACAAGACACTGGGAATTTATGGAATACAAATTGAAATATTTCAACAAACAGATATAGCACTGGTGGTATTCACTCATCTATGTCAAGATATTTTGTAGGACAGCTACCTGGCTGGAAAAGATCTGTATTTGAGCTCATTCTAAAGAGAGTTTACCAAACAGAGTGCATAAATCATCAGACAATATCATTGACAACCAATGCAAGTAAAGTTGTACTAAAGGTAATCCAAAATGACTGCAAGCATACATTGACAGAGACAATCCAGAGGTTCAAACGTTTCAGAAGAGGGTGTGAGATGACATTGCTGACATCAGATGAATCTTGGCTGAAAGCAGAGAATACCAAAAAAATTTTTTACCTGTATATTATTGACTATACAAATGCTTTCAATTGTGTGGATAATGACTAGCCTGGGCAACACTGTGAAGTATGAGTATTCCAGAAGACTTAATTAAGCTCATGAGGAACCTGTACATAGACAACAAGGCAGTTGTTCCAACAGAACAAGAGATCTCTAAACAGTTTAAAATTAGGAAAGGTATGCACAAGCGTTGTATTATTTCATCATAATTATTCATTCTGTTTGGTGAGCAAATAATCTGGATTCTATTTTAAAAAGTGGCATCAGAATTAGATAAAGACTTATTTACAACCTGTGATATGGAGATGATACAACCTTGCTTGCTGAAAGTGAAGAGGACTTAGAGTACTTACTGATGAAGATCAAAGAGCATAGCCTTTGGTATGGAATGCATCTTAATGTAAAGAACATAAAAATCCTCAACACTGGGCCAATAAACAACATCAATATAAATGGAGAAAAGACTGAAATTGTCAAAGACTTCATTTTACTTGGATCAACCATCAACACACATGTAAGCAGCAGTCAAGAAATCAAATGATGTATTGCAATAGGCAAATCTACTGAAAAAGACCTCTTTAAAGTGTTGAAGAGCAAAGATGTCAGTTTGAGGGCTAAGGTGTGTCTGATCCAATCCATAGAATTATCAATAACGTCATATGCATGCAGAAGTTGGACAAAGAGTAAGGAAGACCAGAGAGGAACTGATGCATTTGACTGATGATGATGGAGGTTGTTGTGTTGTTGTTAGCTTCCATTGATCAACGAAACATTGCCCAGTCCTAGGCTAACCTCACAATTGTTGTCACACTTGAGCCCATTGATGCTGCCACTTTGCCAATCCATCTCGCAGGGGATCTTCCTTTTTTTCTCTGACCTGCCACCTTACCAAACATGATATCCCTCTCCAATGACTGGTTCCTCCTGACACTATGTCTGACGTATGAGAGACAAATTCTGGCCATCCTGGTCTAAAAGGAGCACTCTGGCTGAACTTCGTCCACAGATCTGTTCTTCTGGCAGCCCATGGCACTTTCAGTATTCTCCTCCAAAACCACAACTCAAATGCATCATTTCTTCTATAACCCTCCTTATTCACTGTCCAAATTTCACATACATATGAGGTTATTGAAAATACTATGGCTTGGGTCATGTGTTAATCCTCAAACTAACATCTTTGCTCTTCATCACTTTAAAGAGGTCTTGTGCAGCAGATTTGCCTAATACATCTTTTGATTTCCTGACTGCTGCTTCCTGTTGTTTATTGATCCAGTGATGAGGATTTTTGTTTTCTTTACATTGAGATGCAATTCATACTAAAGGTTAAGGTCTTTGTTCTTCCTCAGTAAATATTTTAAGCCAGCAAGCAAGGTTGTATCATCTGCATATCACAGGTTGTTAATGAGTCTTCCTCCAATCCTGACGCCACATTTTTGTCATATAACCCAGCTTCTCGGATTACCTGTTCAGTGCACAAATTGTTTAAATGTGGTGAAAGAATACAATCCTGTCGTACAACTTTCCTCATTTTAAACCATTCTCTTTTCTCAAGTTTCGCCTGAACAATTGCCTCTTGGTCTACGTACAGGTTCCTCATAAATACAAATAAGTGTTCCAGAATATCCCTACTTTGCAATGTTGTCCATAGCTTGTTATGATTCACACAATCTAAGGCCTTTGCATAGTCAATAAAGCACAGGTAAACATTTTTCTGATATTCTCTGCTTTCAGCCATGATCCATAGGACATCAGCAATGATAGCCCTTGGTCCACATCCTCTTCTGAATCCAGAGTGCATCTCTGGAAGTTCTCTGTCAATGTATGCTTGCAGCCATTTCTGTGTTACCTTTAGTAAAACTTTTCTCACATGGGATATCAAAGACATTGCCCTATTATTTCCTCATTCCATTGGGTCACCTCGCTTTGGAATGGGCACAGTCAGTTAGCCAGATAGTTGTCTTCCAAATTTCTTGGATAGAAGAGTGAATACCTCCAGTGCCATATCACTTGGTTAAAAGATTTCAATTTATATTCCATCAATTCCCAGTGCCTTGTTCTTTGCCAATGACTTCAATGCACCTTGGACTTCTTCCTCTTGAAATGGTTGAACATTTCCTTTTGGTACAGTGACTGTGTATTCCTTCCATCTTCTTTTGATACTTCCTGCATCATTCAATAATTTCCCAAAGAATCCTTCAATAACTAAAGTTTAGGCTTGAATTTTTTCTTCAGTTCCCTCAGCTTGAGAAGTGCTGACTGAATTCTTACCTTTTGTTTTCTGACACCAGATCTTTGCACATTTTGTTGTAGTATTTGACTTTGTCTTCTTGAGCTGACCTTTCAAATTTTCTGTTCAGCTCTTGTACCTCCTCATTTCTTCCATTTGCTTTAGCATCTGCACACTGGAGAGCAAGTTTCAGAGTCTCTTCTGACATTCATTTTGATCTTTTCCTTCTTTCTTGTCTTCTTAATGACTTTTTGCTTTCTTCCTATATGATGTTCTTGAGGTCATCCCACAACTCTTCTGGTCTTCAGTCTTTCATGTCTAATGTATCAAATCTGCTCTAAGATGATCTCTAAATTCAGGTGGGATACATGCAAGGTCATGTTTTGGCTCTCGTGGACTTGTTTTCATTTTCTTCAGCTTCAGTCTGAATTTGCATACGAGCAATTGACATGTTCCACAATCTGCCCCTGGCCTTGTTTTGGCTGATGATACGGAGCTTTTCCACCTTCTGTTTCCACAGAGATAGTCAATTTGATTTCTTTGTGTTCCATCTGGTGAGGTCCATGTGTATAGTCATCTGTTATGCTGTTTAAAAAGGATATTTGAAATGAACCAATCATTGGTTTTGCAGAATTCTTTCATGCAATCTCCAGCATCATTTCTGTCACCAAGGCCATATTTTCCAACTACTGATCCTTCCTCTTTGTTCGCAACCTTTGCATTCCAAATACCAGGGATTATTAATATATCTTGATTGCAAGTAGTGATGACAAACGAATGGTGAATTAAAAGTACCCTGGACTGCCAAAAGAACACACATATCTGTATTAGAAGAAGCACAGCCAGAGTGCTCCTTGGAAGCCAGGATGGCCAGACTTCATCTCTCATATTTCCAACATATTAGCAGAAGTGACCAGTGACTGGAGAACGATATCATGTTTGGTAAAGTGGAGGGTTGGAAAAAAATAGAAAGACCCCCAACAAGATGGATCATCACAGTGGTGGCAGCGATGGGCTCAGGCATAGCAACGATTGTGAAGTTGGCCAGGTCCGGACAGTGTTTCATTCTGTTGTGCATATGGTTGCTATGAGTCAGTACCGAGTCTAGTTACTTCTTATAACAGAAGGATTGGACATGATGGAATAACTTAATAATTTAATACCACAAAACCCAAATGTAGATGTTCTAAACCATGCCTTAACTACAATTTTAATTCTTTCTCCTAGATAATAATTGTTTATACTGGGAGATACAAACCTGTATTTTAAGATATCAAATATAAAGCTTCAAAAAACAACATTAATACCCAGTTACATACAGAACAACACTTAAATTTGACAGCTTTATTTATCTACTTATTCCAATTTATAATGTGTGTCCTTTGACATTACAAAATTGAAATGAAGTTTAACTTTCATTTTGAAATGTAGTAAAATTACATAAGAATGGGATCAAAGATGACATTCTAACTGTGCTCACAAAATAAAATCAAATAAAAGTTCCTGCTTTTCTCAGAATTCAGAATACTGAAATATTAAAACTTTAGATATATGCATTTACTACAGAATGTTACTTTTTGAAGTAATTGTTTCCATGTTAAAATGTGTGAATGCCCAAGTCTATAAAGAGCAATCTACTCTGGCAAAGCAATTTGGCTGCCAAGTTAGTTGTCGTTTCTCCGTAATGTAACCACTGGGATTTGGGATGCGAAAGCTACATGATGAGATATTTTTTTTTCAACAGAGCATTATCACTCACTTTCTCAGTCACTATCACCGAGTAGACTTTGACTCACAGTGACCCTGCATATATTTCTGAAACTGTGAATCTTTATAGGAGCTGAAAGTCTCATCTTTTTCCCATGATGATCTGGAAGGTTTGAATTGCACACTTTGTGGTTAACAGTCCAGTGCTTTGAAGCCGTGTGGTGGTATATGATAAGCACTGGATTGCTAACCTCAAATCAATGGTTCAAACCCCCCAGCTGCTCCTTGAAAACCCTATACAGGGTCACTATGAATTGGAACCATCTCCACCGAACTTAACAAGAAGAAGTCCAGTGCTTATCTTACAGTGCCACTAGCATTCTTACTGATGTTGTTAAGTGCCATCAAGTCAGTTCCAAACCATAGAGAACCTGTGTGGGGTGTCTGAGGAGTACCTGGTGCTTTTGAAGGGCCAACCTTGCATTTAGCATTCCAGTATTTTTTCTATAGATCTATACTAGCGCTCCCACAAAGGACTATTGTTGAGTGCTGTTGAGTCAGTTCTGATTCATAGTGACCCTATGCTGGGTTTTTGAGGAGCAACTGGTGAATTTGAACTGCCAACCTTGAAGTTTAAATTGACCATGCTGCCCAATGCATTATCTTACAGTACCACACCAGTCCTATATATGGTGCAAAATAGGTTGATATTCAAACATTTCATTATTTAAGCACACCTGATGTTGTCTCAATCAACTATAGATAGGAATAATGGTGATTCCTGAAGGGAAACTTGCCATATGGAAATTAACATCTCCTCATATGATCAAATTCAATGTTAGAATCCCACACACTGCTGTCTGGTCTATTCAGACTCATATCAACCCTATAAAGCAGAGTAGAATTGCTCCCTAGTCTGTCTGACACTATAAATGTTTATGGGAGCAGAGAGCCTCATCTTGGTTTTGTGGAGGAACTGATGAGTTTGAACTGCTCGGTGTTTAAACCACAATGTCCTTTGTTACACTCCTTTATTAGGATTCAGGATGTAGAAATAGATGCTAATTCTCAGTATAGCATGCACCTAACCTAGAATAAATGACCACCCCCTAATAAAAGAATAAGTGTTCCCACGTGAGCCTTAGTACCACTGTGGGAAACTGGGTTTCTTTTAAAAAGTGATGTAACAAAGGACATTTTGTGTCCCTCACTGAGAATCACACTGGAAAGGATATACCATAAAGACTATAATAACTACAAGGAGCTCTGGTAGCGTAGTGGTTACGAATCGGGCTGCAGACCGCAAGGTCAGCAATTTGAAACTACCAGCTGTTCCATGGGAGAAAGATGAGGCTTTCTGCTCCCATAGAGATTTACAGCCTGGGAAACCCTGTTCCAGGTCACTATGGGTTGGAACCGACTTGACAGCACTTAACAACAACAACAATAACTATGGTTGCATTTTGTTTTGCAAAATAAGTCAATACTGTAATTAGCTGGTGTCAGGTTGATTCCAACCCATTGAAACTCCATGTGAGTCAGCAGAACTATGCTCCAAATGGGTTATCAATGACTAATTTTTTGTAAGTCACCATGTCTTTATTTCAAGACAACTCTGCATGGATTTAAACTGACAACCTTTTGGCTAGCATCCTCACACACCGACGTTTTTTACCACAAAGTGACTCCAAGCGAATATTAGAGGGGCCTTTGTGAGCAGGCCCTGCTGGGTTTGAAGGGTAGTGTTCTGTTTTGCTGTGTGCTGAAAGGGTGGCCATAATCACGCAGGGAAATGAGACCAATCAGTTTGTGTTTTCAGAATCTAGCCTAATTGGGATACCCTGGCAGTATGAGAAAGACTGTTTCAAAAACAAGTGTAAATTACTCTAGAGATGCTCAGAATTATATCTGTAAGGAAATTCTGGGGAAAAGACTGAAATTATGTTACTGTAATCTTTTCCTAGGATTTCCTTTCAGATTTAATTCTGAAACTATATTAATGTAATGGAGTCCTGGTGTGGTGCTGTAGGATAAGCACTGGACCACAGGTCAGTTTGAACAGCAAAGTGGGCAGTTCAAACTCACCAGCTGCTCCTCGGAAACCTTATACACAGTTGCTATCAGTTGGAACTGATTCAAAGGCACTTAACAATAACAACAATAGTAATGTATTGGTAAAGTAGAGGGTCATTGAAAAAGAGGAAGTCCCACAACTAATGAATTGACACAGTGGCAGCAGCAATGGGCTCAAATATAATGACAATTGTGAGGATGGGATAAGACTGAGCAGTGCTTCATTCGATTGTGCATAGGGTTGCTATGAGTCAGAACTGACTGCATGGTACCTAATAACAATACCAACAACAACTTACATTGTATTGCAAAGTATTTACAATGTATTGTAATGTCATTACAATAGATTGTCTTTGTTAAGTGCTGTCCAGTCTTTTCTGATTCAAATAGG
The DNA here is from genome assembly GCF_000296735.1 of Chrysochloris asiatica. Taxonomy (NCBI): domain Eukaryota; kingdom Metazoa; phylum Chordata; class Mammalia; order Afrosoricida; family Chrysochloridae; genus Chrysochloris; species Chrysochloris asiatica. The sequence goes on along the minus strand of NW_006408550.1, from coordinate 22,787,478 downwards.
TTGATATGTATACATATTTAATTAACAATAATTGTTATAATTAGTCTTAGTATTTTAAACCTAATTATATGATATTCTCCATGAGCCAGCCATTCTTTTGAAACTTAAACATATAATGTATCGGAGATTCTCAAAGTTACTCTCTTTAATTGTTGTTGTTGTTAAGTGCCTTCAAGTCAGTTCTAACTCATAGCAACCACTGACCTTGTGGTTCAAACTGACCTTATGGTCCAGTGTTTATCCTAGATGGGATAATTGTTCCCCAAGGTATTAAGTCAATTTGCTCATGTACATACATACAGTAAGAAATAGAATCAGTGTTTGAGCCCAGGGAATCAAATTCCATACGTCCCACTCTTAAAATTACTACAGTAATAATGAATGTTAGCAGAAATGGAACATTTCTTTCTATGGGGATAAGGCTAATGAGACCTGGTATATTTGGTTTTCAGCTGAACATCTCTGATTTACTTGAACTTGCTTGAAGATTATTTAACTTATGAAACATAAATTCTTGTATCTTCCCAACTAAAAGTTTAGTAATTTCTATCTATGAAGCTTGAAAAACAAATCTTTTTTGATAAATAACCGCCTTGCTTTCAGCATCTAAAACTTATTACTAGAAACATACCTTCTGCCAGACAGACAAATGGTATTATTTCTTATCCCAATGCCTTAGGGTCTGATAGGTATTTTGATTGTGATTATTTTTTATTGTGCTTATTTCTGGAATTTTCAGCTTCTTTGAGGTTACCATCCTTGTCATTAGCTAGAAGCTACAATATGAATTTTACATTCAATTCTCTTTGGGTCTGCCTTTGCATGCAAATATTATACTACCTTCCAATGATCATATTATCTACGCACATTTTTATTCGAGGAACTCAAATATTAACACTTTGTTCTCTTTGAAGATGGTGAATTAGGTTTCATGTAGTAAACATTTCAATTTAATTATTGTTTCAAGAGGAAAGACTTTAAATTTTGATGAAAGTGACTTGCCAATGCTTTTGTCAGATTAATGAGGCATAACTTTGTTTTTCATAGCTTTATCTTGATACACGTACACAAAGCTTTGCCTTGATTTGTGGAAAAAATTATTTTTAAGAATAGCAGAGTTTATGATTCCAGATTTATATTTAAGAAGAGTATAAGTATGCTTAGATTATTCCAACACATTTACTTTCTTTTAAGTAAGGATTTGAATGCAAAATTTGCTCTATTTATTTCAATGCCTCTAAAAGCTTACAGTATGAGTGGATATACAGCGACAAAAAAAAAAAAAAAAAAAAAAAAACAACTAAAGGCAGTATTATATACAAAACATAAACCTAATGCTCACTGAAAGTTTCAAAACAAAATTGGTTATTCATAAGAAGATAAAAACAATCTTTTATAGAGTTGTTGTTGTTGTTGTTAAGTGCCATCAAGTTGGTACTGACTCATAGTGACCTTATGCACCGCAGAACGAAACACTGCCCGATCCTGGGCCAACTTCACTACTGTTGCCACGCTTGAGTCCATCGATGCTGCCACTCTGTCAATCCATCTCATTGGGGGTTTTCCTCTCTTTCTCTGTCCCTCCACCTTACCAAACATAATATCCTTCTCCAGTGACTGGTCCCTCCTGACAATATGTCCAAAGTATGAGAGACGAAGTTTGGCCAGCCAATTACTATTGTAAGAGTGTAAGTTCACTTAACACATTGTTATAAATTCCGACACATAATCATCCTATAAAAGTAAGTAGAACTGTCCCATAGGGTATCCAAAGTGGTAAATCTTTACGGAAGCAAACTGCCACATCTTTCTTCCTAACAGTAGCTGGTGGATTTGAACTGCCAACCCTTTGGTCAGGAGCTGAGCCCTTAACCATGACTGGGTCTCCTTGAAAATCCACTTAGCCAATCTTAATGGAATTAGACAAAATCCATTAGAAAAACAATGGACAGATTAGAAAACTCATTGCATTTTTAGAGATACTGAAAATATTCCAGTAAATTGGCTCAGGAATTATGGAAGGTATTTTTAAAGCAAAATCTCTTGAAAACACCCATAAGGGATGACTCTGAATTCTTATCTTTCATCAGGATTTGTCTGAGATTCTTTACAGCCATTCATAAGTGAATGAGAGAGGATCATGTATCACCAAGTCAGACATCATCTCTTATATGATGTGTTATAGGGTAGACAAGGAAGGGTCAGCCCTTCTGTTTAAATTTCTTTTGGCATTCCCTGAAATTTTGCCTTTCATCCATAAGAAGCATTTGTTAATGACTATTAGACTTTGAAAGGAGCTCTGGTAGTGTAATGGTTATGAAATGGGCGGTGAACCTTAAGGTCGGCAGTTCGAAACTACCAGCTGTTCCAAGGGAGAAAGATGAGACTTTCTGCTCCTATGGAGATTTACAGCCTTGAAAACCCTGTACAGGGTCTCTATGAGTCAGAAACAACTCCACAGCACATAACCACCACCACCACTGGTAAAATGACTTTGAGGAAGCCCTGATAACTCTGTAGCATAAGCACTGTACTTCTAACCACAAGGTCAACAGTTCAAACCCACCAGCCATGCAAGAGAAAAAGATGAGGGTTTTTGTTTTTGTTTTGTTTTGTTTTTTTAAGGTAAGGAGCTCTGGTAGCGTAGTGGTTACGAATCGGGCTGCGAACCTTAAGGTCAGTGGTTCAAAACTACCAGCCGCTCCGAGGGAGAAAGATGAGGCTTTCTACTCCCATAAAGATGTACATCCTCGGAAACCCTGTACAGGGTCGCTATGGGTCGCAACCGACTCAACGGCACTTAACAACAACAACAAAGATTGGCAGGCTTAGGAACCCTATACAAGGTCACTAGGCGTTGGAACTGACAGATGGCAGTGAGTGGTGAGTCATCAGAATTTGAATACAGAGATAATGTGATTTGGAGTTAAACCACTTTGTGAGGACAAATAGAAAAAACAGATATACACACCAAAAAAAAAGCATAGAAGAAATAACAATGCTTGGAAGAATTAGCCACGATCTACAAGAGATGAAGGAACAAAGAAGCCAGTCTAGGCCTTCTTCTATGTAGTTTCTGAGGCTTAAAAATCTTCAAGAGAGCAGTAAAGTCTCATCTTTCTCCCATGGAGCTACTGATGCTCATTGTGGTTCAGAGTCTGGTGCAATATACGGAACATGTTGTTGTTGTTTGTTAGGATGTCGTGGTGTCTATTCCAACTCATAGCGACCCTCTGTAGGGTTTCTTTGGCTTTAAATCTTCAAAGGAGCACAAAGTCTCATCTCTCATCTGCAGAGCAGCTGACAGAGTCAAAGTACATACTGTGTGATTTGCAGTCCAGTGCTTATCATATGGAGACACCATGTTCCCCCTATGGGACATATTTATAATACAAAATCTAATTGTTGTTCATCTGCAATTCTATTTGTTATTTATTTAAATTCAAATTCAACTGGCCTCCTGTACTTTTTAAATTTATATTTATTTCATTGTTGAGAATCTACACAGATAAACATGTACCGATTCACCACTTTCTACATGTGCAGCTCGGTGACATTGAGTACAATTCTTTGAGTTGGGCAGCCATTCTCATCCGCCTTCTCTGAGCTGTTTCTCCCTCATTAATGTAGACTCACTGACTCCTAAGGTTCTTCTTGTTGTCCTGGTGTGCAGCTGGAGGAACAGCACTGGGCTATGGACCACAAAGTCAGCAGTTCAAGCTTAAGAATTAAAGATTACACCAATGTCATAGTTTCAAGGGTCCATTCAAACTCCAGGACTCCAGAAAGGTTCAAGTCCATGAGAATTAGAAATTCTGTATTACCCCCTCGCCCCTTTGATCAGAATTCTTTCATAGAATCTTTGATCAAAATGTCCAATAATGGTTTGTTTGGTATTCTCTATTTTACATGAGTACCCTACCCACAGGAAACTCAAATTGTAGACATCTCAGAATCAGACTTTAAAAGAAGTATGCTAACTATATCCAGAGGAGTTTAACAATATGCAAGAAAGAACGGGATTCAGATTCGTGATTTCACTAGCCACTGTTGCTAGCAGGGGAAGCAATGATCAGGCAGACCAGAGACATCATCATGGCAGGGACCTGCAGCAACTCCATGTAGAAGCTGATTCAAGGTACCCTAAGAAGAATTACCCCTCATACATCTAGACGCCTTCTCCAAATGCACTGATTTTCACTTTGTCCATCAGTCCCACTCCTCCAAAAATCTTCGTTCAAAGCATTTTAAGATATATGAATGTTGTTGTTATGTGCTGTTGAGTTAATTGTGAATTATATAGACCCCGTATAGGGTGTCTGAGACTGTAAATCATTTGCAATCACAGGAAGACTCATCTTTCTCATGCGGAGGGGCTCATGGGGCACTTGTGCTTGGCAATCCTGTTCTAAATCTTACAGAGCCACCATGCTCCAAGAAGTATGAATTGTTGTTGCCAAATGTCACGCAGTCAGTTCCAACTCATAGCAACTATGTATAGGGTTTCTGAGGAATGACTGGTGAGTTAGAGATGCTAACCTCGTGGTTAGCAGCCCAGTGCTTAATTTTACAGAGGCACCATGCTTCAAGAAGTATGAATTCTGTTGGTAAGTTCCCTGGAATTGGTTCCAACTCCTATTGACCCTAGGGTTTCCAAGGAGCTGCTGGTGGGTTTGAACTGCCTACCTTGTGGTTTTCAGTTCAGTGATGCTCCTACAGCACCCTAGCAGGAAATGTTTATTAAGTACTCACCACCATGCCCAATCTCTTTGAAGCATTATATGTTGAATTACACAGTAAATATTCAAACTATCTGTGGAACAGGATTATTAATATGGCAAGTTACATCAACGTAACTTGCCATAAATCACACAGCCATGGAGTGATCAATTTAATCCAAATCATTACCCTCCATCTTATGTTGCCAGTCTCCATTTGATCTTCCAAACAATACTTTTAAAATTCTGAACTATTTAACAAATCCTTGTTAAATTCTTTTTTTTTTCCTTTTTTGTCTCTTCCTTCAGTTATTTTCTACTGTGGATTAGTTGAATTTGTAATGAGGAAGAATCTTCTTCATTCCTTGTCACTTATTAAAAGAGATTTTCAAGTCACCTTTGAGTGTGAATAATGCTGTTACAGTTTTGCTTCATATTTCCCTTTAGTTTTTGTTTGGTTTATTTTTTTATCTGGAGCTGGATAACTTGCCTCATGTTAGAAACAAATTATACATGAGAAGTCTGATGGATAATATCAGACCACTGTTAAATGGTATTGAACACATCTCCATTTTCTGAATGTAGTGAGCGTATTATGCCTGCTCGCTGGTTATGTGCATTAACTGACTGAAATAAATCTAGAGGCCACGCCGTTAGTCAATATGGCTGTGTTACAGCCACTGAACCTTTTCTTAATATCTGAGCTAATTTAAAATACAGATGTGCTTAGGTTTTGCCCTTCTCTCTAATATGATCAAAATCATCTGTGGAAATGTGTTAGTACTATCTAGTAAATGATATCTTTTCAACTGGGCTAGGGAAAGGCATGCTGTTATGTCTACATAATACAAAAGTATTTATGAGGAAATAACTATTGAAATATGCACTTCTGACACATGTCTAGAGGCAAAGAACACTTGTAACTTTTTATTAGAATTTCAATATAAAATGTTAAGCACTTGCCACCAAATCCACATGCCAACATTGCCTGACAGAACTATGACTAAATTTAAGAATACACATGATGTAAACAAACCCCACAGAGCTTCCAGGATGACTCCGTGTGTATTGTTTTCTCTAAATCTTGTTGAATTATAAAAGTCCTTTCCCAGGAGCTGGTCCCTCCTAATTACATGTTCAAGTGTCTGAGACAAAGCACCGCCATCTTTGATTCTGAGGAGGAGTCTGGTTGTCCATCGTTCAAGACAGATTTGTTTGTTCTTTTGTCAGTCAATGGTACTTTTATTGTTCTTCACCATGTGTATCAATTCTTCTCCTGTGTTCCTTTTTCATTTTCCATCTTTCACATGAACATGAGACAATTGAACATACCATGAATTGGATCAAAAAATACCTTAGCTCTCAAACCAAAAATTTGCCCCTTTATACTTTAAAGAGGTTTTGTGCAGCGGATTTGCAATATGTCATTTGATTTGTTGATAGCTGCTTCCATGAATATTCATTGTAGATCCAAGTAAATTGAACTCTTTGACTATTTCAAGCATTTCTCCATTTATGGTGATGTTAATTTATCAGTCCAGTTGTGAGGATTTTTTTTTTTTTTTAATGTTGAAGTGCAAGCCATACTGAAGGCTGTAGTCTTTGATCTTCATCAGTAAAGTATTTCATGTCCTCCTCACTTTCAGTAAGTTAGGTAGTATCATCAGCATATTGCAAGTTGTTAATGAGTCTTCCTCCAATCCTTATGCTATGTTCTTCTTCATACAGTCCAGCTTCTGGATCATTTGCTCAGCATACGGATTGAATATGAGTCCTAATATGGCACTGTAGGATAAGCACAGCACATTAGGGGCTCAAACCCACCAGCTGCTCCTTAGAAATCCTATACAGGATTTCTATGAGTTGGAACCAACTCAACAGTGTTTAATAACAACAACAATAGATTGAATAACACAGCTGTATAACATACCTTTCCTGATTTTAAAACAACATACATATCCCCTTGTTCTGTTCAGATAACATATACAACAGAATGAAACACTGCCTGGCTCTTCACCATCCCCATAATTGTTCTGTTTAAGCCCATTGTTGTTGCCACTGTGTGAAACCATCTCATTGTGAGTCTTCATCTTTTTCACTGACCGTCCACTTTAGCAAGCATGAGATCTTTCTCCAGGGACTGGTCCCTCCTGAAGACATGTTTGAAGTATAAGACATGAAGTTTTATCATCCTGGCTTGTAAAGAATATTCTGGCTGTAATTCTTACAAAACAGGTTTCATTGTTCTCCTGGAAGTCTATGGTACTTTAAAATTTTATCTCCAACACAATAATTCAAATCCATCAATTCTTCTATGGTCTTCCTTATTCACTGTCCATCCTTCACATGCAGATGTGAAAATACCATGGCTTGGGCCAGGGGCACCTTCATTTAAGAGTCCATGTGCTTTTACAAAGCAAAAACTAAACACTTAGAGACTTTTCTTCACATGATAATCACTAGAAAACAGTAGGAGCTGCCGGACTCAGTTCTTCCTCCTATAAAATTAGGTAGCATAATAACCGCTGTTTATTAAGTAAAGTTTTATGTTTTGGGTATGTGGGTAAAGCTGTTGTTGTTGTTAAGTGCCATAGAGTCATTTCCAACTCAAAGCAACTCTGTATAAGATTTCCAAAGAGTAGCTAGTTAGCTTGAACAACCCACCTTGCAGTTCAAATTGGTCTTGCAGACCAATGCATTAACCAACAAAGCCACACCAGGACTCCCTAGGGAAAGTAAAGCTGTTTAAATCAGTGTCTCTACAACCCAAGGCGACCAAAGCCTCCAGAGCAGCCATCTTTCAAATTAAGAGTGTAGTAGCCAAGTATGTAAATACCTGCTTAGGCTGACAGAGGACATGCAAGTGACCAGATGCCTTGGCCAACTAACTGTTATTTTGGCAAGTTCACCAACTTTTTAAATTTTTGTTGGAACGAAAGGTAAAACTACTCTTATAAAAAGAATCTTTTTTATTGCATAAGCAAAAGACTTAAAAAAGGGGCGGGGGGGGAAGTATGTATATGCATTTTTCTGGATAGCTTGTTTTGCTGCTTTTAGTGGGAGAAATGCCTAGAGTTAATCAGGTCTGTCCTTATTGCAGTCTGTGGAAATCATTACAATTGGCTACAGGGAACACAAGGATAATTTGTCCATCCAAGAAAAGAAATTAAATATTGCAAAAGAGAAATCATAACATTGCCAGGTGATGGTGATGAATAACTAACCAGAAAGTGTGCAGAAAATGGTTACATTCTGAACAAGAAATTCACAAAGTAACACATTCCTAAATTAAATGTTTTCTTGATCTTTCTAAATTCAAGGGTAAGAATGATGCTTTTGTCATGACCTTAATTTATGCTTTTATTTTTCTCCTCACGCCTTTTATTTAAACTCGCCACTTGTTACTTTACTAGAAGAGACGTTTACAAAACAGATTCTCTTTACAAAACTTTTAGACACACTCAAATGCCTGAAGCACTGAATTCCATTTGGTAGATATATAATGGAATGTTTTAATTTCTAACCTGAAGCAGTTCACCCAAAAATTTAAAATGCCAAGGGGATCAATCTACTGTTGAAATGTGCTTTATAGAGCGACCTATTTATGAGTACCACATTTTCACACAAATAACATGTGTCTTCTATGTTTGTTTTCTAATCACTCCTTTCCTTTATGAAATATTTTCATAAACTCTGCTATGCCATATTTTTTGTTTCGCTTTGTTTTGTTTTGTTTTAAGTATAGCTATTTATGAAAATACCTAGGACGGGGGGAAGGGTAGTTGGCATACAAATGTGGAAGGTATGTGCTTTCTATATTTTGTGAAAACATACAATACCACACCTGTCCAATAAATACAAAGTCTTCTTCTGACTCTCCTGGTGTGGTGCAGTGGGTTAATGTGCTGGACTGCAAAGTTGTTTGAACCTCAAGGTCGGCAGTTCAAGCTCACCAGTTGTTCCTCAGAAACCCTACATAGGCTCTCTATGAGTCAGAACCAACTCAACGGCACTTAACAACAACAAAATAAAGCAAAAGACTATTTTCGCACTTAAGCCAATTCTAGTTGAGAATCAGCCTTAACCAAATTCCATTCTTGTACCTAAAAATAACCATTCTCTAATTAAAGATAACATTTCTTAAGGCATTCAATGAATCTGTTGTTGTTGTGTGCCATCGAGTTGGTTCCAACCCATAGCGACCCCGTACAGGGTTTCCGAGGCTGTAAATCTTTACGGGAGCAGAAAACCTCATCTTTCTCCCGCGGAGCAGCTGGTAGTTTCAAATTTCTGACCTTAAGGTTCGCAGCCCGATTCGTAACCACTGCGCTACCAGAGCTCCTTGAATCTAGGTCTCTCAAATTACTACAGTTCTCTCTATAACCTAACATGAATGTAACCAAATAAAAACTTTCTGAGAGGCTTTCATGATGTTTTGTTTTTTGTGTTTGGTTTTTTTAAAGCTAAAAGTAGAATTGCAAATATAAGTAGTCAAATCGTAAATAAAATGTCATGGTTGAGTATTGAGTTAGGTGTGTTTCATTGTATTTGAGGCTGAAAGGAAAGTTGGAGCCTTAGTTCTAGATCTACTTGTTCCATTAACTTCAGCAAGTTGAGTTTCCTCTAATATTTTGTTCTCTCTGTCTTCCTTCTGGTCTTCTAGTCCTCCCTACCTTTCTTCCTTTCTTCTAGCTTGTTCCTTCATTATTTCCTTTTTCCTATCCTTACTTCTTTTCTTCCTTCTTCTTAACATATAAAACCAAATCCCACAGCATCAAATTCATTCCAACTCATAGCAACACTATATAGAGTTTCTGAGACTAAATCTTTATAGAAGCAGACAGTCTCATGTTTCTCTTGTGGATTAGATAGTTGATTTGAACTCCTGTCCATGTGGTTAATAATCCGGTGCTTATCCTACAGTTCCATCCAGGGCTCCTGATCTTAACATATAGGTGTTAAGTATTTCCTGTGTTTAAAAGCTCAGCTGCTAACTAAAAGTTTGCCAATTCAAATCCACCAGCTGCTATGCTGGATAAAGATATACTGAAAAATGTGTGGCAGAAAGCTTCCTTAATATTGAAAGCCTTAGAAACCCTACATGGTAATTCTACACTACCCTACTTGTTGTTCAGTGCAGTCGAGTCGGGTTCAGACCCATAGCAACCCTGTATAGAATTTCCAAAGAGCAGCTGGTGAACTTGAACCGCAGGCCTCCTGGTCCAAGTGGACTGTGCAGTCTAGTGCATTACCCAACAACAAAACACCCTAGAGGGACCCTATTCATTGAAATCAACTAATAAGGCTTTTCTAGAAATAAGACTTGTTTAGGTGTGTTCTAGGTACTGTGGAGAAATAGAACTTGAACAAAGCAATAGCTAAAAGCCCTGTTCCCAAGGGACAGCTTAGATGAAGTAGACTCTAATAGTGAATAGTGATATCGGTAATGCTAAGAAGGAAAAAAAATAGCAAAGAAAGAGAGTGGAAAACACAGGAAAATAAATCTTGCTGTTTTATATTTGGTGATTAAGGAAATCTTTATTAAGAAAGTTACATTGGAGCAGACATGAAGGAGGTCCACACTGAGTAATAAGGCGGTGAACTGGCAGGTCGTTCTCAAAAGAGGAAATAGTACAAAATCTTAGAAGTTATAAGATGGGTGATGTGTTCCTGAAAGAGAAAGAAAGTCAGTGTGACCAAAGCTGAATGAGCTAGGACAAGAGCAGGAGCAGATGCTGTTAAAAAAAACTAGACGGTTAACAACAACAAAAGTCAAAGAGATATGGAATTATAGTGGCGTGAAATTGTAACTAGTTTTATAGACTGCCATTATAATTTTGGCTCTCCAATTCTGACAGAGTTAAAATTCACAGGAGAATTGTGAGAAAAGGAATGACATGTTTTAAGTGGATCACTCTGGCATCTACACTTAGAATACCATGTCAGACACTGGGTCAAACTATGAGACAAATGAGGATAGTTTAGGCTAGGGAAGTAGCAGATGAGGTGGTAAAAATTGCTGGGCTTCTGTTAGGTTTTGAACGTACACTCACCCTGCACTGTTTCTCTTCCCTCTCATAAGTGAGAGAATGTAAATGAAAGCATTATGTATATGAAGACATTATTGCAAAACAAGTTCTTAATTTATTTGTTCAAAATTTATAAGCCTAGTTGTTCTTTTACACTGACAGAAAATAATCATACATGCTGTTGTTGTTGTTTAGTGCTGTTGAGTCGATTCCAACCCTTAGCTACCCTGTATAGGGTTTCCAAGGAGTGGCTGGTGAACTTAAACCACCGATCTTGCAGTTCAAATGACTTTGCAGTCTGACATATTAGCCCACAGCGCCACATCAGGACTCCAATCATAGATGCTGGTATCAGTAAAGTTTAGTAAAAGCAGACAGTACGATCCACTTTCGTCAATTTAAACAAACATGGGTTTAGTAAACAATACGAGTTAGACCTCAGGAACCATGCAAGACCACAGCAATCATGGATTAGGAAGTCAGAGACAACACTGCCCCTATATCACACCCTACTACTCCCATTCACAGCTAACTATGACCTTATGAACATTAAGAAATAGTTGCCATCACATGTGACAAATGTATCAGTCTCTGTGCACACAGCTTCTATATCACAGGTTCACTCCTTTCTCCAAATCCAATGGAGAATTTGTTAGGTGCCATTGAGTTGGTACCAACTCATCGCAACCCTATGCACAACAGAACGAAACACTGCCTGATCCTGGGCCAACCTCACAATTGTTGCCACATTTGAGCCCATTGATGCTGCCACTTTGCCAGTCCATCTTGCTGGGGTCTTCCTCTTTTTCTCTGACTCTCCACCTTACCAAACATGATATCCTTCTCCAGTGACCAATCCCTCCTGACAATATGTCCAAAGTATGAGAGACGAAGTTTAGCCATCTTGGCCTCCAAGGAGCATTCTAGCTGTACTTCTTCCAATACAGATCTGTTGGTTCTTTTGGCAGCCCATGGCACTTACAAGATTCTCCTCCAGCACCATAACTCAAATGCATCAGTTCTCCAATGGTCTTCCTTATTCACTGTCCAACTTTTGCATGATTACTGAAAATACCATGACTCGAGTCAGGCACACCTTAAGCTTAGTCCTCAAGGTTACATCTTTGATCTTCAACACTTTAAAATTTCTTGTGCCGCAGATTTACCTAATGCAATAAGCCGTTTGATTTCTTGACTGCTGCAAAACAGTAGCTTTAAGTCTGAGATATAAAATACTGAGGTTACCACCCTCTCTTTATAAGAGTGAGCGGGCTGGATGCTGAATAAATCAGTCTGTTTTCTTCCAGAAGTGAGGAGAAAGGTATTGCTTCAGACTCTACCCACATGTTTATAGTAACTGCCTAAGATCTTAAGACTAATGAGAGAAATTCTGTTGGGCTAAGGTAGACTAAGATATATCAAATAGATTATCTAAAATGTCTTTTCTTATGTTGTTGTTGTTGTTAAGTGCCGTGGAGTAAGTTCCGACTCTTAGTGACCCTGTATGGGGTTTTCGGGGCTCTAAATCTTTATGGGAGCAGAAAGCCTCATCTTTCTTCCGCGGAACAGCTGGTAGTTTCGAACTGCTGACCTTGCCGTTCACAGCCCAATTCGTAAGCACTACTCTACCAGAGCTCTTTATTTTCTTATGTATGCTCCCTAAATTTGCTAGCTTGTGGGTACAAAGTATATCTGTGTATTACAAAACCTGAATTTTATTATTTCTACGCATTCACCAGTAAAGTGTACAAAAAGTTTTCCTTCTGCAACATTTTCCAGATCTTTCAGTGAGTTGTTTTCAAAGTATGGCCTGCCTCTCACTGCTCTTCCTTTCCACAAACTGCTCTGTGTCTCCTCCCTCCTTCTCTGAAATACAGATTCATGCATGTGGCCCATGGGAGCTCTTCACTTTCCTGTGCCTCGGAGCTAAGCAGACTCTTTCTACTTAAGAAGGTCAGTGCTATCCTGTCTGCTTAATGCTCCAATTTGGGTGGGATTTAACAGCATGTTTTCTGGAGCCATTAAAGTCTTAAAGATAAGATCAATGGGATGTATCCTGCATTGTACATTCCACTCCCTTCTAGGACACCAAGGGATGCATAGCTTAGTTGGGATAAACTCATGTAGAACTTCCAAGCTATTTTGAGAAAAATTAGTTTCCATCACCGTCAAACACAGGCAATGAATTCTTGACCTTACAAAGAGTTTGTTCCAGGGACACCTGGAACTCTCCTTCCTGGTTGGCATCTACCACCTGCTTCCTGAAGCCCCACCTCTCTGCCTGCCATAGTTGTATAAGTCTATGCCATAAAGATGGATGCAGCGACTGACTCCTAAATCTCCAAGTAAATCAGGACAACGAATGTAGTCTTTGGAAAAAGACATCACATCTATGTTCTAATCTGGATTCTGGATTATCAGTTCCAATTACCCTAACTGATTTTGGCCACATTATTGTAATTAGTGTTACCTTGAACAGAGATACTATATATGGAGACACCCTTGAATGATTTAATATTGGATATTAGAGCCCTGGTAACTTACTGGATTATGAGCTGGGCTGACAACCTCAAGGTAGGCAGCTCTAGTCTACCAATTGCTCTGTTGAAGAAAGATGAGATTTTCTGCTCCCATAAAGATTTACAGCCTTGGGAACCCCATACAGGGTGGCTATGAGTCATGACCTACTCGGTGGTATATAACTACCATGACCAGTATTTAAGTTAAACTATATTTATTAAGTACATAATACATATCTAGCACACATTCTGGTCAAATTTTAATTCCCCCTAAATCTTCTGTATTGCATTATTTTGCATGCAATATCTTTTTTTTTTTTTTTTTTCCTGGCTCATTTACTTTTCGAAACTTAGGTAATTACAAATTAACGAATACTAACTAATTTAAAAAGGAGCTCTGGTAGCGTAGTGGTTATGAATCAGGCTGCTAATCTCATGGTCAGCAGTTCGAAACTACCAGCTGTTCCGTGGGAAAAAGATGAGGCTTTCTACTCCCGTAAAGATTTACACCCTCAGAAACCCTGTACAAGGTTGCTATGAGTCAGAACCGACTCCACGGCACATAACAACAACAACTAATTAAAAATGTTTATTGATCACATTCTATATTTTGGGTACTGGTCATATTTTGTTAATAAGAGTGGACATTTATAATGTGTGTTGGAGGAACATTGTTTTAATTTGATGGTGAATTCTGGTGGGATTGAAGAGAATTGGACTATTTTTTTCAAATAAAAGATAAAAATAATCAGTAAATTAGTTTCCATATCTACACAAATGATAGTTTTAATGAAGGTCCGTATTTTGTTGGTTCTTAAAATATATGTTTGATCTCTTACAAAGACATAAAGATGGACTGAATTTACTTCTTTAAAATTTTCTAAGTTATAGATAGCAATACTTACTGGCTGTTATCTTGAATTATTCATCATACAAAATTGAGGACTTCTGTTTGCTTTTTCAGATATACTATCTTGATCATGTCACCTGTACCTCTTGATTCACCTGGGGCAGGCTGTAAGTATTGATGTATTTCTAAAGTTCCCATACATAATGCTGATGAATGCAACCTCATTCCAATGATATCTATTGGTTGGCAGAAAATTTAGGGGGGTGATAAAGCAGCTAGTGTCTTCTCTACATAGTTAATACACATTATCTTAATGTAAAAAAAAAGGAAGAAAGAACCATAAACACCCTATGACTTTTACAGAAGTGGGAGGAGGAAATATTCCAGAAGTATTTCTGAAAAATGGGCATTTTGTTCTTATTTAATTACTATTTTTCTATTATAGATGTCTTGACATCCTTATTCCTACTTTTTGTTTTTAATGCCCTTCATTGCAGCTGCCCTTGAAGACCACAGGCAAAACCAAATGAAGTAATCCATCTTAAGAAGGACATTGTCTTCAAAAACATGTGGTCTCCCTGGAATAGGAAAAAATCCAAATGTTCTCTGATCTCTTTGTCCTTAGCTGTTTTAACTATTAATTATACTTGAAAAGTTCTCTCTTTGCTGAAAGTATTTGATATAACTCAGAAGTAAGTTCTTCTGGAAGCATTCTTACGAGAATGCCTTCTGCATAATATTTATACAACTATTTGTGATTGGGTATTCCCTTTCAATCACTTTTGTGTCATTAATGAGTTGTTGTTTTTGTTGTTGTTGTTGTTAGGTGCCATGCAGTCAGTACCAACTCATAGTGACCCTGCAAACAACAGAATGAACACAGTTGGCTCTCATGTCACCCTCACAATCATTGCTAAGCCTGGGGCCTGAGCCCATTGCTGCGGCCACTGGGCTAATCTACCTTGTTGGGAGTCTACCTCTTTTTCTCCAACTCTCCACTTTACCAAATATGATATCCTTTTCCAGGAACTGGTCCCTCATGATTAGTGTATGTCAATTGGTATATGTTGATATATCGGGGGCTTCAGAAAGTCTGTGGCAATTTTCCATTATCCTTTAATTCCATTTTTCTGCAAGTTTTGAAGCCTCCTTGTACATACAAAATAAATAAATAAATAAACTCCAGTATCATCCAGTCAATTCCAATCCATACTGACCATGTAAGTGTTTCTGAGATTGTAAATCTTTAAGGGAGCAAACAGTCCATCTTTCTCCCATTCAGCAGCTGGTAGGCTTGAACCACAGGCCTTGTGCCTAACTCACAGTGCCACCAGAGGACTGTTGTAAATACACACATATTCAAATAGTTATTATGTGACTTTTGTTATTTATCTTTCTACATGAACATACATACAGATCAATGGAGGTACAGATATTCACACACACACACAGATTTACAAATATACATATACACATATTGACATATTTCTGTGTATCCGTGGTGGTTTCTATATTAGTTTCCATGGAGTCCGCTCAGAGTCATATTGACCTTATATATGGCAGACAAAATGCTATCTGGCCTTACTTCATTCTAATGAGTGTGGGTATGTTTGTAGCCAATGTTGTTCCTGTTATGTCAGTACATCTCATTATAGCTGACCATGGGATTTACTAAACATGAGTAAGTGGTCTTACCTGAGGACCTGCCAAAGTATGAAAGCTGAAAATCATTACTAACGAAGAACAAAGTAGGAGACCTCTCACTTCACGATCTCAAAACCTACTATACAGCAACAATAGCCAAAACAGACTGGTACCAGTACAAAGAAGACTCAAATCAATGGAAAAGAATGGAGAATGCAGTAGTAAATCTATCCACCTGTGGTCAGCTGATGTTTGACAAAGAACTGAAATACTTTAAATAGGGGGAAAAAATAGTCTCTTTAACAAACGTTGCTGACAAATCTGAATATCCATTTGCAGAAGAATGAAACAAGACCCATATCCCACACCATGTACAAACAAACTTAACATGGATCAAAGATGTAAATGTAAAATCTAGTGCTATAAAGATCATCAATGACAAAATAGAAACAAACTTAGGGACCCTGATGCATGACATAAATGTACTATCAAACATAACTAAAAACCCACAGATAGCAAAAGACAAACTAGAAGACATACTAAAAATTAGGCAGTGTTCATCAAAATATTTCACACCAAGGATAAAATGAGAACCCAAGCATGTGAAGCAGAAATTTGACAATGGCATATCAGAGAAAGTATTAATCTCTAAAATTTATAGAAAATTTAAACATCTCAACAAGAAAAAGAAAAATAATACAATTTAAATATGGGCAGAACCATGGACAAGGACGCAGCCACAGAGGGCTAGAGCTAAGAGTGAAGCATCCAGCTGATATAAGGGGAGACAGCCAAGAATGCCCAAACTTGCAGATAGCACCCATTTGAACCAGCCTCAATGACTTGATACTCAGAACTCAACTAGAGAAAGATTTAAAAAAAAAAAAAAGATAAAAGAAATGACTGTAAAAATTGCTACAATTTGATGAACCTTACCTACATTTATGGATGTAGTAGCTCAAAATACCAACTGAAAGGAAAGGAGTCGTCACATAAAGTATCAATTCTATCCCCTCTGTATACAGGGTAGATAGAGACACGAGCAACTTAGATATTAGCTACCTAAAATGAGAGGACAATAAAGGGACAAGTGGCTGGCTTACAAGTTTTCAAGAGGGAGTTTAGTTTCAGAGTGTGAAGGGGAAGGTAGAGTCCTCACTGAGTAGTTTCCATCTTCTCTCGACGGACCTGGTGAAAAAACATAAGGGTAAGATTTTATGATTCAATAGTGAAAAACTGTTATTGTGACTAATTGAGACTGTCACAACTGTAAAGGTTGAAGTTTTGTAACAAAAACAGGGAACCAGTTAATCTTACAGTCCAGAAACAGAGGATCCTGGGACCACCAAGGGAGAAGAGCACAAAGCAGAGTGTGGGACCCTATACAGAGCAGCAGCAACACCTGAGATGGAGGCAGAATCAGTTCTGACCCATGGTGACCCTGTATAGGGTTTCCAAGTTGCAGCTGGTGAGCTTGAACCACTAATCTTATGGTTAAAACTAACTTTGATGCCCAGCGCATTAACCTACATTACCACATCAGGTCTTCCTTATAGGCATATGGATGCTATTCTATTACAGATAGGATTATACTTAAGATAGATTTTGAAATGTTCTTTTTGATGATGAATGTGATGACATACCTCTTTAAGTTGTCATTTCTGACATAGTAAGCCACGTGAATGTCTGGGCAATACCAGTCCATGTCAGCTCATGTTGTTGTTGCTGTTGTTGTTAGGTGCCATAGAGTCGGTACCAACTCATAGCAACATTATTCACAGTAGAACGAAACACTGCCCGATCCTGGGGCAACTTCACTACTGTTGCCATGCTTGAGTCCATCGATACTGCCAGTTGGACAATCCATCTTGTTGGGGATCTTCCTCTTTTTCTCTGATGCTCCAACTTACCAAACATGATAATCTTCTCCAGAGACTGGTCCCTCCTGACAATATGTCCAAAATATGAGAGACGAAGTTTGGCCATCTTGGCCTCCAAGGTGAACTCTGGCTGCCCTTCTTCCAAAACGTATCTGTTTGTTCTGTTGGCAGCCTTCAATACTCTCCTCCAGCACCATAACTCAAAAGCATCAATTCTTCTATGGTCTTCCTTATTCACTGTCCAGCGTTCACATGCATATGAGGTTATTGAAAACACCATGGCTTGGGTCAGGCGCACCTAAGTCCTCAAGCTGACATCTTTGCTCTTCAACACTTTAAAAAAAAAAGGTCTTGTGCAGCAAATTTCCTAATGCAATACGCTGTTTGCTTTTTTTTTTTTTTTTATGTTTTATTGTGAATTATATGATAGTTTACATGAGAGAACTTTAGTTTTACATTCATTCCATCGTATATCATCTCATTG
>NW_006408550.1:22767966-22768584 GCF_000296735.1 Chrysochloris asiatica | reverse complement strand
CAACCAGGTCCCCAACTGGGTCCACAGAAGCCCACTGAACATTGTAAGGCTTAGCTTGCCGCTTCATTGCTGCTTTTACCCCACTTCCCCCTATCAGTGATGTCAAGGTCACCAATCAGGGCACGTATTTCCATTGAGGCTTAGGGGGTTTGTGTTGAGAGGACCCGACCACTGGCCTTGATGTTTCCTAAGGAAGCGATTTGTTTGCTCTTATAGTAACAATCCAACCACCTCTATTGTTTTGTATTTTTCCTGTAGGTCTTTCATTCAAGAAGCAATCTTTTGTTCTTCTCCCAGGCTGGTCTGCTTGTCCTTTCAAGTGGAGATTTCTCATCTCTGGAGATCTGGATGTGGTTCAGGTTTCTACCTATAGTTTTATGTATTGTAAAGGCTCCACAGAAAGCCTCGTTCACTGGGTACACTGTAGCCCCATTTTAGGTATTCCGATCAGTTATAGGCAGAAGGACTGACAAGCCTTCTAGTATGATGTTTCTGACTATTCTTTTTTCTCCCCCTCCAGTGTCTACTGTATATTATAATGCAAGGAAAACCAAAATTCAAAAAACAGCCAAGCATCTTAACACGATCTACCCCCCCTCCCCCCCCCACATTCCAACC
>NW_006408550.1:22742061-22759786 GCF_000296735.1 Chrysochloris asiatica | reverse complement strand
AATTAAGTGTTCCGGAATACTCATACTTCACAATGTTGTCCATAGCTTGTCATGATCCACACAATCGACAGCATTTGCATAATCAATAAATCACAGGAAACATCTTTCTGATAGTCTCTTCTTTCAGCCAAGATCCATCATACATTAGCGATGATATCCCTCGTTTCATGACCTCTTCTGAATCTGGCTTGAACCTCTAGAATTTCTCTGTCAATGTATGATTGTAGCCGTTTCTGTATTACCTTTAACAAAACTTTACTCGCATGGTATGTCAGAGGTTGTCCGATGATTTTCGCATTCCATTGGGTCACCTCCCCTTGTAATGGGCACAAATATAGATCTCTTCCAATCAGCCAGATAGATGTCTTCCAGATTTCTTGGCAAAGATGAGTGAGTGCCTCCAGTGCTGCCTCACTTTCTTAAAAGATTTCAATTTTTATTCCATCAATACCTAGTTCCTTGTTCTTTGACGATTCCTTCAATGCACTCTGAACTTCTTCCTTCAGTGTCATTGGCTCTTGATCATAAGCTACCTCTTGAAACGGTTTAACATTAACCATTTCCTTTTGGTACAGTGACTCTGTATATTCTTTCCATCTTCTCTTCATACTTTCTGCACCATTAAATAATTTGCCCAGTGAATCTTTCAATAACAAAAATTGAGGCTTTAAGTTTTTCTTCAGTTTCCCCAGCTTAAGAAATGCTGAGCGTGTTCTTCCTTTTTGGTTTTCTGATTCCAGATCTTTGCACATTTTGTTGTAATATTTGGCTTTATCTTCTTGAGCTGACCTTTGGAAATTTCTGCTCAGCTCTTGGTCCTCCTCATTTCTTCCATTTGTTTTAGCAACTCTATGCTGGAGAGCAAGTTTCAGTGTCTCTTCTGACATGCATTTTGACCTTTTCCTTCTTGTGTTCTCAATGACTTTTTGCTTTCTTCATGTATGATGTTCTTAATGTCATCCCACAACTCTTCTGGTCTTTGGTCTTTAGTGTTTAATGTATCAAATCTGTTCTTTAGATGGTCTCTAAATTCAGGTCGGATCTATCCAAGGTCATGTTTTGGCTCTCATTGACTTGTTTTCATTTTCTTCAGCTTCACTTTGAATTTGTATATGAGAAATTGATGGTCTAAGGAGCTCTGGTAGAGTAGTGGCTATGACTCGGGCTGTGAACCTTAAGGTCAGCTGTTCGATATTACCAGCCACTCTGCAGGAGAAAGATGAGGCTTTCTGCTCCCATAAAGATTTACAGCCTCAGAAATGCTGTACAGCATCACTATGAGTCGTAACCAACTGCACAGCACACAGCAACAACAACAATTGATGGTCTGTTCCACAATCTGCCCCTGGCCTTGTTTTCACTGATGATATGGAGATTTTCCATCGTCTCTTTCCGCAGATATAATCATTTTGATTTCTGTCTATCCTGTCTGGTGCGGTCCATGTGTATAGTTGTCTCTTATGCTGTCTAAAGAAGGTATTTGAAATGAACAAATCATTGATCTTGCAGAATTCTATCATGCATTCTCCAGCATCATTTCTATCACCAAGGCCATATTTTCAAACTACTGATCCTTCCTTTTTGCTCCCAACCTTTTCATTCCAATCACCAGTAATGAAGACTACATCCTGATTGCATGTTTGATCAATTTCAGATTGAAGAAGTTGGTAGAATTCTTCTTTTACATCCTCACTGGCTTTAGTTGTTGGTGCATAAATTTGAATAATAGTGGTATTAACTGGGCTTCCCTGTAGGCATATGGATATTATCCTATCACAGACAGCATTGTATCTCATGACTGATCTGGATATGTTCTTTTTTACAATGAATGCAACACTATTCCTCTTCAATTTGTCATTTCTAGCATAGTAAACTATGTGGTTTTCAGATTCAAAATGGCCAATACCAGTCCATTTGAGCTCACTAATGCCTAAGATATCGATGTTTATTCGTTCCATTTCATTTTTGATTGAAAACAACTTTCAATTTTTCCAGATTCATACTTCGTAAATTACATTTTCCAATTTTCAATGGATGTTTGCCGCTGTTTCTCTTCATTTTGAGTTGTTCCCTATCAGCAAACAAAGGTACCACAGCTTTTCTCCCAACGGGCTTTACTCAATTTGCTTAATTCAGTCAACTCTACTTTGAGTAGGCAGCCTGAAGGGCTCATTTTCCGGCACTACATCTGACAGTGTTTCTCTACTATTCTTAAGGTTTTCAGTGAGTAAATATTCGGAAGTAGTTCATCACTCTTTCTTCCTAGTCTGTCTTTGTCTGGAAGCTCATCTGAAACCTGTCCACCAAGAGTGATCCTGCTGGTATTTAAAATATCGGTGGCAAAGCTTTCAGAATCACAGAAACTCACAAGCCACCTCAGTATGACAAACTGACAGAAGAGTGTTGGTCATTTGGTTTTAAGTGGAAACTGTTACTTTAAATTATGAGATCTATGAACATGTGTAGTAGAACCCTCCAGGGGTGGGGGTGGGGTGTCCATTCACTCATGCATCCCCTCCAGTCACCATAATGGAGATGCACAGACATTTCACCGACAGGATGGCGGATCAGGTATACATGCAATGAGGAGCTCCGTCACCAACAACACAGAATACTGGACCAAGTAGGTTCAGGGGATGGTGCCAGAACTCTGAAACACATACAAAGGAATATTTAGAAGCTTGGAAGGCTTACAGCTAGAGGAATTTGTAGAAGAGTCAAGAAAGTCATTGCTTCCTAATTCAAGATGCTCAGCTATTTCAGGAGCCACCATCTTGGGAAAGACCAAGCAGGGGAAGCATCAGAACAGCCAGGAACGCCTGACAGAACCACAGAGATACAGGTGTGGACTTTTTTGTGTGTGTGTCTGTTCATTTGCCTCTTGCTGTCTGTGCACTAATGCCTAGGATATCAATTTTTATGCTTTCCATTTCATTTTTGACAACTACCAATTTTTTTAGATTCAAACTTTCTATATCTCATGTTCTGATTATTAATGGATGTGTGCAGAAAAGCAGCTGCGCTGTGCTCCAGCAGCATATGAAAGTCTCAAAAGCTTTAATCCATTTACTTCATCATGGTCAGCTCTACTTCAAGGAGGCAATTCTTCTCCAGTCATATCTTGAGTGCCTTCCAACCTCTGACACTTTACTAGAGCTGTTGTTGTTAAGTACTGTCAAGTCAGTTCTGAGTCTTAGTGACCCTGTATGGGTTTTCCAAGGAGCAGCTGGTGAGTTTGAACTCCTGACCTTGTGGGTCAGAAAAAAAAAAAAAAAAAAAGAGGAAGACCCCCAATGAGATGGTTTGGCATGGTGGCAGCAGCAATGGACTCAAGCATAACGATGAATACGAGGTTGGGGCAGGACCTGGCAGTGTTTTGTTTTGTTTCTGTTGTGCACTGGGTCACTTTGAGTCAGTACTGACTTGACAGCAACTAACAACAACAATGATAAGAGCAAACAAATCTGTCTTGGAAAAAGTACAATCAGATTGCTCTTTAAAGGTGAGGATGGCCAGACTTTGTCTCATGTACTTTGGGCCTATCACAAGGAGGAGCCAGTCCCTGGAGAAGAACATCATGCTTGGTAGAGTAGATGGTAGTAGCAATGGTGGTGGTTGTGTGCCATCGAGTCAATTCTGGTTTATAGCTACCTTGTAGTATAGGATTTCTGAGGTTATAAATCTTTATAGGAACTGAAAACCTCATCTTTCTTGCAGGATGGGCTGGTGTCAGCCTAATGCATAAACTACTATGTCTCTAGGACTTCTTTGGTAAAGTAGAGAGTCAGTGGAAAAGAGGAAGAACCTCAATGAGATGGATTGACACAGTGACTCTAACAGTAAGTCAAACATGGCCAATATTGTGAGAACGGCACAGGACTGGGCTTGTGAGTTAGAACTGACTGGCTGGCACTTAATAACATTAGCCAGAAACTACTCAGTGAGCTTTGGAAAACAATGACTTTTTCAAAAAACAAATAATTGCCAGAACTAGAAAAAGTAAAGAAATGAAAGGTCTATTATAGGATCTATTATAGAATATCAATTTTGTAATTGCTAATTAACATCTTAGTTCTAGAGTATAG
Source organism: Chrysochloris asiatica (assembly GCF_000296735.1). Taxonomy (NCBI): domain Eukaryota; kingdom Metazoa; phylum Chordata; class Mammalia; order Afrosoricida; family Chrysochloridae; genus Chrysochloris; species Chrysochloris asiatica. Next base: position 22,755,701 of record NW_006408550.1, on the reverse strand, counting down.
ATTGTAAACCCCATAGAATTGGAAATAGAGTTGTATGCATTTATAAAGATGGCGAGAAACTTATTTTGCAGAAATGTTCTGACAGACCTCAGTTAAATGAATGGACAATATTAACTTTGACTCAGTTGAGCACCATTGAGTCTGTTCTGACTCAGTGACTCTACATGACAGAGTAGAACAACCCCACGAGTCTTATCTCTCACAAAGCCACTGAGAAGGGTTGTTTTTACCACTATCTGTCTAAGGAACTGAAGCAGAAACAAGAGTATCCCCCTTATGACTTGTCCTTACGATAGATAGATAGATAGATAGATAGATAGATAGATAGATAGATTAGATAGATACATAGATAGATAGATAGATAGATAGATAGATAGATAGATAGATCACGATATGTATACAACTATCTGTATACCGGAATCCTAGTGTTGCACTGTGGGTTAATGTGCTGTAACTGCAAAGTCAGTTCAAATTACAAGGTTGGTGGTTCAAGCTCACAAGCCTTTACAGGGTTGCTATGGGTCAGAACCAACTCAATGGCACTTAAGAACAATGACAACAACAATCTATATATCATATATATGTATATACATACATATATATGTGTGTGTGTGTCTGTGTGTATATATATGATATATATGTAATTGTTTTTGTTGTTAATTGCTGTCAAGTCAGTTCTGACCCATAATAACCCTGTATAGGATTTCCAAGGACTGGCTGGGGAGCTTGAACTGCCAAACATGCAGTTTAAACTGATTTTGCAGTCCAGCACATTAACCCACAGTGCCACACCAGGACTCTCTCTCTCTCTCTGAATATATATATATATATATATATATACATACATACATATAATGTAAGTCTTATGTTAGATCATAGCATTAAACTGAGTTGTAATGTTCACACTGAACATGTAAACCTAAAATGTGCATTTAATGGAAATGAAATTCTTAAATTATACTACTTTATGATTTGAGATTTAAGAGTTTCATTCCAATTAAGTATATGTATATAGCTATAATTATTGCTAGTCTGTCTTTCTATTTATACTTTTACCTCTCCTTAAAAGGCTTAATGAGTTTATTGGATAATTTTGGGAGATAGAACCTAAATCTTAAAGTTGCTTTATTGCATTTGAAATTCTAAATACATTTTGCCTTCAGTGTTTAGTTACATATTAGATAACATAGTTAATCCATCTTCTCTTGATGATAATTCTGGCCTTTTACTTAAAAGGCATCATATTTTAACTGTAACAAACCGTAGATGCTATTTTTTACCCTAGGATTATGGCAAGGCAGATTGAGAGTAACTGATGAGTTTGCATCACTATCTGCCAAGAGCTAAGGAATATTCCTCTATGGCTCTCCTCTTAATGGGAAAATTAGCAGGTTTATGTACATCTTTGACTAATTTGGGGCCAAATACGTCTGTTAAGAATCTTTGCTTTCTTTTAGAGAGTGTTAATTCAAGGCAATTACAGAATGACAGGTGAAAAACACAAGGAAAACTACAGCTGCACTCCCTTAAATGATGCCTATAAACAATTGGAAATAACTAGGATAATTCTGTGATCTTACAACATGGGGTTGTCAGCAAGTCATTGATGCTCTTCCCAGTAGAGTTGCCCTGGAGGCAGCAAATGATATTTTACATGTTGCTATAAAATAGAGTGTGTTCTTGTTTGCTCTTCCCAGGGACCTGCCTCATTTAAGTTTTAGGAGGATTGTGGTCAGCATTTTTATTGTTGATAGATGTCACCTTGTGCAATACATGTAAAATCCCATGATTTACTGATACTCAGTATATTTTAGAAAGTGAAACTATAGCATTTGAATTTTTTTAAAAATCAGTGTTATAGCGAAAAGAGAAATATATCTTTATCACCTCATTAAAATAGATGCCCTAAGAATTTTGAATAGTATAATATATATGAGAAAACTTAGACTTTTTGATCCTGTAAAGATTTACAGCCTCAGAAACTCTAAATAGTGTTGCTTGGAGTCACAATTCACATGATGACACTAGGAGTTAAGTATATTCAAATTATTAAACATGTTTTTGGAGCTCTAATTTATAGTGTAGAAAAATATGATTTGTAAACTTGAAGGTCAAAGAATGCCAAGATATTTAACAATTAATACTTAGGGAATCAAAAGAAAAGTATCAGATTCAATAAATAACTCCCTAGCCTTCAGTATAGGTTGCACCTCAATGCAAAGAAAACAAATATCCTCATAACTAAACCAATAAATGTTATTATTGTTGGGTGCCATAGAGTCCCTTCCAACTCATAACAACCCTACTGAAAATGGAATGAAGCGCTGCCCTGACCCGTGCCAGCCTCACAATCGCTGTTATTGCTCCCACAGTGCCAATCCGTTTGGCTGGAAGTCATCCAAGCATACTATCCTACTCCAAGGACTGGATTCTATTGATAATATGTCCTAAGTTTTGGAGACAAATTCCTGTTATCCGAACTTCTAAGGATTTTCTGGCTGCATTTCTTCTAACACAGATTAGTTTGACTTTTGGAATCTATGGTATTTTTCATATTCTTCTCTAGAACTGTAACAAAATGCATCAGTTCTTTTCTGGTTTTCTTATTCATTGCCCAACTTTCACATGCATATGGGGCTATTGAAAATAACATGGCTTGGGCCAGGCGATCCTTAGACATCTTTGCTATTGAAAACTTTAAGAGGTCTTATGCAGCGGAGTTGTCTAATGCAACATGTCATTTGATATCTTGACAGCTGCTTCCATGAGTGTTAGTTGTGGAGCCATGCAAAATGATGTATTTGACAACTTGAATCTTTGCTCCATTTATCATGATACTATTTATTGGTCCAGTAATGAGGATTTTTGTTTTCTTTACGTTGAGGTGCAATCCCTATTGAAGGCTGTGGTATTTGATCTTCATCAAAAGTGTTTTATGTCCTCTTTGCTTTCAGCAAGCAAGGGTGTATATTGCAGGTTATTAATGTGTCTTCCTCCAATCCTGATGCCACATTTTTTATATAATCCAGTTTCTCAAATTATTTGCTCAGCATACTGAAGCAAGTACATGAAAGAATACAACCCCTGCACACATCTTTCTTGATTTAAAACTATTCAGTGTCAACTGTTCTGTTCAAATGATAGCCTCATGGTCTGTGTACAGTTTCTACATGAACACAAGTAAGTGTTCTGGAAAATCCATTTTTTACAATGTTGTCTATAGCTTATAATGATCCTCACAGTCAAAAGGTTTTGCAAAATCAATAAAGCACAGGTAAGCATCTTTCTGGTATTCTCTGCTTTCTGCCAAGATCCATCTGCTGTCAGTCCATGTCCTCATCTGAATCCAGCTTGAACCTTTGGCAGTTTCCTTGGTTGTTGCTGTCATGTGCCATCGAGTCGGAACCGACTCATAGCGACCCCATGCACAGCAGAACGAAACAATGTCCGATCCTGGGCCAACCTCACTACTGCCGCCACACTTGACGCCATCAATGATGTCACCTGGCTGATGCATCTCGTTAGGGGTCTTCCTCTTTTTCTCTGACCCTCCACCTTACCCAGCATGACATCCTTCTCCAGCAACTGTTCTCTCCGGACAATGTGTCCAAAGTATGAGAGACGAAGCCTAGCCATCTTGGCCTCCAAGGAGCACTCTGGCTGCACTTCTTCCAAAACAGATCTATTGGTTCTTTTGGCAGTCCATGGCACTTTCAGTATTCTCCTCCAACACCACAACTCAAAGGCATCAATTCTTCTACGGTCTTCCTTATTCACTGTCCAGCTTTCGCATCCATATGAGGTTATTGAAAACACCATGACCTGGGACAGGCACACCTTAGTCCAGTTTCCTTTAGTGTATTATAATACTTGATTGGATTTGCTAAAAGAGGAGTTAGCATTTGCCTGAAAAAATAGGCTTCTTGGTTTAAGACTTTGTAGAACATGGGGCCTTAGGTGGAATCTTGAGCCCCATGTAGAACCTTCTGAATTGGTACATTTGCATTTGAAAATACATGCAGACCATCCCATTACTGTGGGACACACCGGAGATTCCAGCCCAGGAAAAAAGTAGATAGTTTAGTGTTTTGAGTTTCAGAGGCATCAAAGCAAGGAAACATGGCCTAGCAGAGAAATTTCTTGCTAGGATTGAGGTTAAAGGGAGCCAGGGAGCCTTATGCTCGGTGGTGACTACCTGGGTTTATATGTGAATGGAATTGGGGGAAATGCAGCAATAAAGATACAGGCTGAGTTTGGACCTGTTCTATTGACACCCATTGGCCTTGAGATAAGAGGAGCCAGAAGGCTGGTTGGTTTGAAGTTTAAGGAGTTGTGTAAACTCCTGATCTCACCAGCACTGACCTAACCCCTGAGAGTGAAAGGGCAGCTGATTTGACATACAGGTAGAGGTGTGTGAACTCCCAAACTTGCAGCTGGTACCCATTTGACCTAGCTTGAGTTGCTAGGGTTGCACTGACCAGAACCTGACCAGGTGAACATAAAGATATTTGATACTCTAAACAATCTGTTGGACTGTACGTTTGCTTATGAATGCAGTTGCTCAAAGTTCCGATCAGAATGGATGATTCTTCACATCAAGGAAAATGCTTGTCTTCTCAGTATACTGGGTTGATAGGGATGGGGAATTTGGACATTGGCTATTAGAACTGGGGAGATAAAAAGGGGGGCTATAAAGGCAAACATCCTCACCACTGGACCAATAAGCAACATTCTTATCAATGGAGAAAAGATTGAAGTTGTCAAGGACTTCATTCTTCTTGGATCAACTATCAATACTCGCGGAAGCAGCAGTCAAGAGATCAGACGATGTATTGCATTGGGCAAATCTGCTGCACAGGAACTTTTTAAAGTATTGAAGAGCAGAGATGTCAGCTTGAGGACTAAGGTGCGCCTGACCCAGGCCATATGGATGCGAAAGCTGAACAGTGAATAAGGAAGATCATAGAAGAATTAATGCCTTTGAGTTGTGGTGTTGGAGGAGAATACTGAAAGTGCCATGGACTGCCAAAAGAACCAATAGATCTGTTTTGGAAGAAGTGCAGCCAGAGTGCTCCTTGGAGGCCAGGATGGCTAAGCTTCGTCTCTCCTACTTTGGACATATTGTCCGGAGGAAACAAACGTTGGAGAAGGATGTCATGCTGGGTAGGGTGGAGGGTCAGAGAAAAAGAGGAAGACCTCTAACGAGATGGATTGGCCAGGCGGCATCATTGATGGACTCAAGTGTGGCAGCGGTAGTGAGGTTGGCCCAGGATCAGACATTGTTTCACTCTGCTGTGCATGGGGTCGCTATGAGTCGGTTCCGACTCAATGGCACCTGACAACAACAACAATAAAGGCATGAAAGGAGCTCTGGTAGCATAGTGGTTATAAGTTGGGCTGCTAACTTCAAGGTAAGCAGTTTGAAACTGCCAGCTGTACCACAAGAAAAAAGATGAGACTTTATGCTTCCATAAAGATTTACAGCCTCAGAAACCCTATAAGGGTCACTATGAGTCAGAACTGACTCTACAGCACATAACCACCATAACCATAAAGTCATAAAGTGGCTGACTTACAAGCTTTCACAGATGTGCTTAGTTTTAGAATGAGGGGATATGGTAGAATCTCCACTGACTAGTTTTCCTTCTTTCCTGATGGGTCTGGTGAAAGGGGTTGGGGGATGGTGTTGATAGGATTTTATGATTTTATTTGTGATTAACTATTAATAGGATTATGGAGTATTGGTGTGGCTCTGTGGGTTAATGCGCTGGACTACAAAGTTGGTTTGAATTGCAAGGTTGGAAGTTCAAGTTCACCAGCCACTCCTTGAAAATCCTATACAGACAGGGTCGCTATGGGTCAGAACTGACTTGATGAAACTTAAGAACAGCAACAATGTTAATAGGATTAATTGTGATTGTCAAAACTGTAATTGTAGAAGATGTGTAACTAAAAGGGGTAATAGTTATCTTTCATTTCAGGAACAGACAATTCCAGGACAGTCATTAAGGCAGAGCAAGATTAGAGCATAGGATCCCAACCTGAAAAATAGCAATACCAGACTGAGGCAGAGGTGGTGGCAATGAAAGACAGCGCAGTAATGGCTGCTAGGATCGTGAACTGTGTGAGGTTGTGTGCCTTTGGACTTTTGAATCAATAAATATTTTTGTTTTGTATGTGACTGTCAAATATTTTTGGTTTGTTCTTTTGTGACATATAAGATATAAGTGGATCCAGTGCATTTTTGGTTGTATGTATTTTATGAAGTGAGTCGAAAATGATCTGCACTCTGGTTATATTACAGCACCCATCCACATCCACAGCTGATGACAACATTGAGCTTGCATGTCAAATGATTCTGTCGAATAGATGAATGTCAGTGGATTATATGGCAAATCACTTGCAAACCAGTAGTCTCTCTGCCTAGGACAGTCTTGGATTTCAAAATGTTTGTGAGAGATAGGTACCAAAACAACTCACAGAAGATCATAAACAGAAGCGTTTGGACATCTGCAAACAAAATTTGGACTGATACATGAAGGAAGGTATAAGTTTCTTCATATTGTTACTGGTGATGAAACGTGGATTGATTCATCACTATGAGCTTGAGAGTAAATGGCAGAGTACAGAATGGAAACACCCTTAATCACCAACCAAGAAACAGTCCCAAAGTTAACCATCAGCTGGAAAATTGATGCTTAGAATTTTCTAGGATTCTCAAGAATCAGTATTGGAACATTATTAATAAAAATTTTCAACAATCAACAGTGCTCTTTACAGTGAGATGCTCACTGAAGAATTGAAGCCTTAACTTCAGATTTAATGCAGAGGACTGCTATCCAATGGTTTTGTGATATTGCATTACAATGCACATCCACACACCTTTGCCTACATTGTTGATACTCTACAAAAACTTTGTTTCAGGTGTTAAAGAATTCTTCTTATAGTCCAGATCTTGCTTCATTGGCCTTTCACCTGTTTGGTCCTTAAAAATAGGCCTTCAAAGATGAATATTCACCTGTTATTAAAAAAAAAAAAAGAAGAAGAAGAAGACAGCAATGCATTAGTGGCTCATAGTTCACCCTAAAACATTTTTTAATAGGGAAAACAAAAGCTTGGTGACAGATGGACAAAGTGTATTAAAAAGCAAGGAGATAATGTTGAAACTAATGTATTTATCTTTTCCAAAAGTTGATTAAAATAAATTCTACAGCCAGAGTATGTATAATTTTTGGCTCTCACTTGTACCTTACATAGTTACATCATGTTAGGTACAAGTATGACTTTACAATTTTCCTTATGTAGCATTATGCGTATAGTTTATAGGTTTCAAGTTGACAATGGTGGATTATAATAGTTATGTTCTGTGTCAACTCAGCAGGGTCAGGATTTCCAGAGGGTTAGTAGTTGAGATGTGCTTATTCCCATGGTGATGAAACCTAATGTTTTTGTTAGGTGCCATCGAGTTGGTACCAACTCATACCGACCCTATGCACAGCAAAATGAAACACTGCCTGATCCTGGGCCAACCTCACTATTATTGCCACACTTGAGTCCATTGATGTTGCCACCTGTCCAATCTATCTTTTTGAGGGTCTTCCTCTTTATCACTGATCCTCTACCCTACCAAACATGATATCCTTCTCTAGTGACTGGTCCCTCCTGACAATATGACCAAAGTATGAGAGACAAAGATTGGCCAGCCTGGCCTCCAATGAGCACTCTGGCTGCACTTCTTCCAACATGAATCGGTTTGTTCTTTAGGCAGCCCATGGCACTTTCAATATTCTCCTCTAACATCATATCTCAAATGCATCAATTATTTTTCTATGGTCTTCCTTATTTAGTGTCCAGCTTTCACATGCATATGAGGTTACTGAAAATACCATGGCTTGGGTCAGGCACACCTTAGTCCTCAAGCTGACATCTTTGTTAACTCTGTGATGAGCAACTATAAGCAGCCAATCAATTGAGTGGATGCTTCCTTGTGGGTGAGGTCTACTCCCAATATAATGGACACACAGGAGAGACTCTCTTTTTTGGTGGGGAGCTGGAACTCCACAATTTGTATGTACTCTCTAAAGTATTCAAGAGCAAAGATACTAGTTTGAGGACTAATGTGCACCTGACCCAAGCCATGGTATTTTCAGTAGCCTCAAATGCACATGAAAGTTGGACAGTGAATAAGGAAAACCACAGAAGAATTAATGCGTTTGAGTTGTAGTGTTAGAGAAGAATATTGAAAGTACCATGGACTTCTAGAAGGCAAACAAATCTGTGTTGAAAGATGTACACCTAGAATATTCCTTAGAAGTCACTATGTCAAAACTTTGTCTATCATACTTTGGACATGAAGGAGAAGGAAATCATGCTTGATGGTGGATCAGGGTAAAAGAGGGAGACCCCCCCAACAAAATGAATTGGCACAGTGCCAATAGCAATGGGCTCAAGAGTCACAATAATTGTAAGAGTGACTCAGGACCAGGCAGTGTTTCATTCTATTGGCACAGGGTCACTTTGATCCATCTTGATGGCACCTAACAATAACAACATTCAAAAACTTCATGGAAAACTGAAATTCAAATATAATGGATTTTTCCATAAATGAAAACACTTCAAAAAGTTTGAAGCAATATGTTTATATACCTATATGTGTGTGTGTGTGTATGATAGATGCATGGTGGTAGTGGTGTTTGGATGCCATCAAGTCAGTTCTAACTCATAGTGATCCTGTCTATGGTTTTCAAGGATGTAAATCTTATGGGAGAAGAAAGCCTCAATTTTATCCCCTGGAATAGCTGGTGGATTTGAACCGCTGACCTTGCCATTCACAGCTCAGTACTTAACTCACTATGCCACCAGAGCTCCTGTATCATGTATAACTTTAAATAATATTCATGGGGGAAATTATCATTGGTTTTAATAACTTGTTGTTAAGTGCCGTCGAGTCGAGTTCTGATCCATAGTGACCCTGTATAGAGTTTCCAAGGGGCAGCTGGTGAACTTGAATCACAGTCCTCCTGGTTCAAAGTGGACTTTGCAGTCCAGCACATTAACCACACTACACCAGGAGTCCATTTTAATAACTTACCATAAAACAAAATGTATTCAACTATAGTTGCCTTCTTGTGTTGATGAAAATGTTACAGGTAAATACATTTATTCTGTATTTATATGCTTTTATTAAAATATGACTTATTTTTCAACCACAGTAATTGTTTTCATACTTAAAATAACACATCCATTTTTATTTAACATTTTGAAATGAATAGTTTGAAGTATAATTTACCATATTTTGATATGGTGCACATTATTCAGAACTATCTTGTATGGGCCACAGAACGTTAGAGATAATCCCCATGAAATCAGCTGTAGCTGTGTGCCTTAAAGGAGATCATAGGACTTTAAGTATCTTGCCAATACTACCATCATGCATTTTATAAAAAACAAGAACTTACATTTTCTGAAATATAATAAATGCTAGAAGTTATAATGTTTTGACCACAAAAAGTATAAATCTAATAGTTTGACAATAAAGTACCTGAGGTTAGGGAGCGGTGGTCATACTGGGACCATTCTTGCATAATACAATGTAAAATCAGACCTTTGCCATCTTTGTAGCACCTGCAGTTTTGTTCCCTCAAGGGAGGCATCTTGTGGAGAGTCATCTTAGAACTCCTTCATCTACCACAGATGAGAGATCCCAGCACTAAATTTAACATTGAGAAACATGATTTAGATTTGTGATAGATTATGAAACATTGCTGTTGTTCAATGCTGTTGAGTCAGTTCAGACTCATAGCAACCCTGTGAAGCGGTTCAAAGGAGTGGCTGGTGGGTTTGAACCACGAACCTTCTGGTCAGCAATCTGGTGCTTAATTTACAGTGTCATACCAGGACTAATCTGAAAGACTATGGAGTCTAAAAACCCAAAATACAATATTGCTTCTCCACTACCCATTTTTCTAAGGGCCAGAGTTACTGTGTGTATGTTTTACATGTTATTGTTTATACAGAAGCCCGTATGATCTTATTTAGAAAGTTACAATGAAGACCAGATGAAAGTTTACAACTAAGCAATGAAAACTTAAAAATCCCTGCTAGAGCGAAACACATTTGATTTGTTTACTGAAGCAATAGCAGAGAGTGTCCCTGTTTCCAGTATAATATTGTTTAATAGAAAGACCACATCTGTATTCCATTATATTTCTCATCTGCATATATAAACCACCAAGTTATGCTTTTCTAAATGGTCTACTATCAGTATATTTGCAAGCTCAAATGTGTGTAAAAGCATAGCATAGAACCAAAATAGATTTGAAATGCAATGCCTGTAGCTAAAATGCAGTGGAGAAAATCATAAACTTCTCTCCTAGAAGGCTGTTTTTCCCCTTTCATTTCTTTTCCTTACTTGATCTCCTTTCTCTAATTCACAGCAGTTAACTCAGATACCTGAAACACCCAAAAGGAAGAATTAACGTAGTCATATAGCATATCATATGGAAAGTATTATAGCCCCAATATGAAAACATACACTCAGTGAGAGGACAGATTATAGAAACGTCTATACAATCTACTTGAGGAGGCTAAGGACAGAATGTGGCCCTTTAAAACAGTATACCCCTACCCCCACCCCCCATGCTCCACCTCCCATTTTAGTCATGTATATCACCTCCTCCTTTTCACTTCTCTTCCTAAGAATTCTGCTCTGATTGTGACTCTCCTTTCCACCCTGGCTCAGTGTTGTATACTAATTACAATGCAGCCCAGTTTCTGTTGGAAGATATCAAATAGCTACTGAGCCAGGGAGGGAAGGAGAGTCATAATCATGTTGTTGTTGTTGTTGTTGTTGTTAAGTGCCGTGGAGTCGGTTCCGACTCATAGAGACCCTGCACAGGGTTTCCGAGGCTGTAAATCTTTACGGGAGCAGAACGCCTCATCTTTCTCCCGTGGAACAGCTGGTAGTTTCGAACTGCTGACCTTACAGTTCACAGCCTGATTCGTAACCACTACGCTACCAGAGCTCCTTCATAATCATGTTAACTTGTTATAAAATTTTATAAATGTATAGCCTCAATCTCAGCATCTTTCTCATTTTGGAACAGTAAACAAATATATGTGGACTGGAATAGCATGCAGAGTATACTTTAATGTGTGCAATACTTGAGGACTCTTCCATTTCTAAAAATAGCAAATTTCATTGCATATTTATTCACACTACATTGTCAATAAAAAAAAAAAAAAGATAACTTAAAACAGGATTAATTTAATTTTCTTTATTGAATTTACTGGTTCTCAAAGCAGTTGTTGCTGCTGATGCTAGGTGACCTTGGGTTGGTTCCAAGCCATAGCAAACATATATACAGCAGAACAAAACACTGCCCGGTCCTGTGACATCCTCACAATTGCTGCTACGCTTGAGCCCATTGCTGCTGGGACTGTCCCAATCCATATCATTAGGCGTCTCCCTTTTTTTTTTTTTTTTTTTTTGCAGACCTTCTACTTTACCAAGCATGATGTCATTCTCCAGGGACTGGTCCCTCCTGATAAATATGTCCAAAGTACGGAAGACGAAGTCTGGTCTTCTTGGCTTCTAAGGAACATTCTGGTTGTACTTCTTCAAACATAGATTTGTTTGTTCTTCTGGTAGTCCATGGTGCTTTTAATATTGTTCTCCAACACCATAGCTCAAATGCATCAATTCTTATCTGTTTTTCCTTATTTATTGTTCAACGTTCATATGTGTATGAAGCTACTGAAAATACCATGGCTTGTGTCAAAGCATTGGGTAGAGCATTATGGATGAGTGCTTGCAAAGATAAAATAGACATGAATCTGCAGATGAAGCTTGAATGCTATTTGAAAACAATCATGAGCTACAGATTTTGAAGCCATAATATACTCAAATAGGAAAAAAAAATCAACTTCAAGGTTATAATTTATACTTGCAACTAATAGAAAATCCTTATATCATAATATTCATTACCAAACCACCAAGCCTATTGCCTACAAGTTAATTCTGACTCAAATGGCCCATTAGGACTGAGTAGAACTGCCCCAAAGGCTTTCCAAGTCCGTAATCTTTATTGAATCAGATTGTCATATCTTTTTCCAACAGGCAAACAGGGAAATTTGAAGCACTGGCCTTCCAAATACCTTAACCATTGTGCCACCAAGATGGCTTATATGCACGACAGGGTTTACAAATCCTGACAGGCATAACAGGACATTCACTTTAATATATACATACCTCAAATGAACACTTAATAGCAATCTTCCATTAAAACGTCAAATACTAAACACAACATATTTTTTAAAAGAGTAATTTCAATAATTGAACAAATAAATAAGTTTTTTCAAGGTCACAAGCAGCTGGTGGTAGAACTGGGATTATGACTCAGATCTCCAGTGGTTTCCGGTATGTCAGAAGATGTCTCATTGAAAGTTATTGTTGATGAGAATGTTTAATCTCTGAAGAAACAACAAACGTATTTCAGTGAAAGAAACATCTTGTCCTAGTGAACATCAAAATTTACACAAGGACCTGCCCAGTATAGAACTTTCTTGATCAGGTGATAAGGAAACATACTCAAAGCACAAGCCTGCACAACAGAAGATTTCTCTCTCCATCTCAGTGTGGCAGCTTTCTCTACCCACAGAGCTTCATTGACTTCTGAATGTAGGATATGGCATTTCTGAAAAGACAAAGAGCAAAAGTAAACTGAACTCTAGTTCTGACTTCCTTTAAAAATGCCATTAGTTTTTAATCTCACTTCTTGCTCCAAAATTCCAAAATCAGTCAACCTGTTAACAATACAAACAAACAAATGAAATTCAGAAAATGTCCATAAGAATAAAATGAACATTCTAGTAGCTATGGATCTTGGACAATGAAGAGTATGTATAGGCAATACTTTTCTTTTGAGATCAGAACAATTTTCACTTTAATTCATTACAAACCACATTTCATCACCAAGTACTAGCTATAATGTGATTCTGACAATGTATTCCTTACTGGCATAATGAATATTGACTGTAATTCAATAGCATGGTGTTTGCTGAAATTGGATTTTACTTTGTTCATTTTGGAAAAAAAAAATGAAATACATAGTTTTTACATAGATGGTCTTCTTGCATTACATTTGGCTTTTAGTAAAATTTTTATAAATTCCAAATGTCATACTCATTGACAATAAAATTATATTGACTTTATAATGTTTCTGAGAAAATTTAAATAAAACTAGAGACTGAGAGAGAGACACACACATATATTAACTCAAATATACATTCACACACACACTATATTTCATTCACTCTCTTTTTCACACACCCCCACATATATTGTAGGACATCACATAAAATTATTGCTGCATTCTCTAAGATACATGCACATATGGAGTTCTGGTGTGGTACTGTAGGATAAGCACTGGACTGCATGGTTGGTTTGAGCTGCAAGGCTGGTGGTTCAAACTCATCAGCTGCTCCTCAGAAACCCTGTACAAGATTGCTGAGTCAGAACTGATCTAATTCAATGGCACTTAACTACAACATGTATATATCTCCTTTTATATTCATATATATATTTGAGGAGGTCTCAAAAAGCTCATGGGAAAATGGATTTAAAAAAATGGAGTTTATAT
>NW_006408550.1:22736201-22741521 GCF_000296735.1 Chrysochloris asiatica | reverse complement strand
GAACCTCAAGGTCAGCAGTTTGAGACTACCAGCTTCTCCGCGGGGGAAAGATGAGGCTTTCTGCTCCCGTAAAGATTTACAGCCTTGGAAGCCCTGTACAGGGTCACTATGGGTCAGAACCGACTCGACGGCACTTAACAACAACAACAACAAATATATATATATATATATTTGTCTTAGAAGAAGTACAGCCAAAAGAGTCTTTAGAAGCCAGGATACCAAGACTTCATCTCTCTTACTGTTTCAGACATGTTATTAGTAGGTACCAGACCCTGGAGAAGGACAGCATAGGTAAAGTGGAAGCTAGTGAAAATAATGACAGAAAGGAGGAAGTCCTTCAATGAGATGGAATGGCTCAGTGTCCTCAGCAATGGACCCAAGAGTAGCATTAGTTGTGGGAATGGCACAGTCAGACAGTGTTTGGTTTTGCTGTGCATGTGGTTGCTATGAGACAGAATCAATTCAACAGCACCTAACAACAACATCTATGTCATTCAGACCTACAAAAACTCACAACAGCAGTATCAAACATGGGAGGATGTTTTTAGAAAACAAGTTCCCTGATAGTTCTTGTTTGCATCCCAAATAATTCTAATTATTCTGAACTCAAACCTTTGTTGAACTTAAATATAAAAGAGTAGAAGACATAAGATTGTAAGGGAACATCCCAGCACTTCTGCATACAGAATTTTCTTTGTGAATATTTTATTCTAATTTCAATGTGCATGCATATTCCACTCGTTCCAGGATAAACATTTGATTTTCGTGGGTAGTGGTCTGTTCACAATATTATATTGCTTTGTAAATCATGACACCCTCTTTACTAACATACAAGCTGGAATCTGAGAACAATCTGGCTGCAGTAACTTTTTCACCATTAGTCATAAACATTGATTTTTCTGCTCTGGATAACCAGGATGAAATTTCATTTGGATCTGGGATAAATGAGATTTTTAGGAGGAAAAATAGAGAAGGCATTCTAAGCAGAAGAAATAGCCTGGCAAAAATATTCTTATGACTTTCACAATTAATCTTCTTTGGTTTAGATTTAAAGAAATCTTTTTGAATTTTTCCTAAAATATCATCAACTTCTCTATATTATTCTTTAGATTTTGAGCATGGAATATATTTTTTAGCTACCCTATATCATGTATATTCCAGTTAGTATATTGCAAGCCTTTATCTGATTTCTTTTTAATACATCACAACTTTCTTCAATATTATATTCTTGAGCTTTTCTTTCTTTAGAAAAATTGACTTGAGACTTTTTATTGCACCATAAAGACTGGTTTTTCTCAGCATTGGAGAAGGTTTTTGCAGTTCTCATATAAGAAGTGGTGTAGCTGTTGCTGTTAGGGGCTGTCAAGTCAATTCCGAATCATAGCAACCTTATGTACAACAGACGAAACTCTGTGTGGAGTCCTGTACCATCGTCATAATTGCTGTTAAGCTTGAGCCCATTGCTGCTGCCACTGTGCCAATTCATCTCTTCTTTTTGCAGGCCTTTCACTTTACCTACCAAGATATCTTTCTCTAAGGACTGCACCCTCCAGACATTATGTCCAAAGTATGAGAAGTGGTGTTCTTTTTGTTAAGAGCTATTGTTTCAGTTCTGATTCATAGCGACTCTGTATAGGGTTTCCGAGAAGTGGTTGGTGAGTTTAAACCGCCAACCTTGCAGTTCCAACTGACCTTGCAGTCCAGTGTTTGTCCTTCAGTGCCATACTAGGATTCTGATGAGAAGATTCTGATGAGGAGAGAAGGTGGAGAATAAAGACAGTGTTGTTCAGTTTCAAATCTCTTTCTCAGGAATAGGTATGGTAATACCTCTTTCTGTTATTCTGAATCCCTTTATTCAGCATCTCTTGACAAGAACATCAATTACTTACTACTACCTTTATTTTAGCTAATGGCTGATTTTAATACTCATAGGATAAGGTCAAACAGGCAAAGAAACACAAGTACAAAGATGTTTAGGTGGTGTGATAGGTACGATTTCGTGCCAACTTCACTGGGCCAGGATTCTCAGTGGTTTGGCAATTGAGATATAGCTCTCCGCAATCATGAGATCTAATACAATGTAATCAGTTCTATGACATCAGCTATGAGCAGCCAGTCAATTGAATGGAAATTTCCTCAGGCGTGTGGCCTGCTTCCAATACGTTGGACACTTGGGCAAAGCTTGCCTGCGCTTTGCTGGTCTGGATCTTGCATCTGGCTGGTTCTCTGATCTTCAGTTCTTTGAACTTGAGCCAGTGGCCTGCTCTATTACCTGCTGATCCTGGGAGCTGCCAGCAGCCTACCTTCTTACAAGCCACACCTGCCTGCCTGCCTGTCATCTGACCTGCCGATCTTGGTTGATCAATGATGCAATTATGCGAGTCTAAAGCCTCCAGCCTGACACTTAATCCCCAGTCTTGGGACTGACCATCGTTACTTGGGACTGTGTGCATCATTTTCTTGATATGAATCTCTCTGTAGGCCTACATAAACTTGCTCCTTGGAAACCCTACATGGGTCACTATGCATCGCAACCGGCTCACAGCACTTATCAAAAATATAAGCATCCCTGGGTTTGCTTCTTTAGAGAACCCAACCTAAGACAGATGGCTATTACAAAGGGTAGAGTGCACACAAAAGCAGGAGATGTCAGAGAAGAAGCAAATGTCTGTAAATTTAGAGTGTGAATGCCAGTAGAAAGGTGAGTTTCCCTTCTTTCTATCCTCATCTAGTCTCATCTCTCCACTCTCTTTCACCTATCTTTCTGTATCTCAGAAAGAATACATTTTCTCAGATGCTATAATGTGGCATGCCCCCTCTTGTCTTCAACCATTCAATGCCCTCCATGTGCTTAATGCCTGTCACTGATCATTCATCTATCAACCTACATGGCCCTCCCAGCTAGAAGTTTTTTTATATCACCAAGAATAGGGCTGGTCCTGCAATACCATATGTTTCTCTGTCACTATTCATTATAAATAATAATGATTCTTACCATTTATATTTAATGTTTGTCTAGGAAGTGTAGTGGTTACGAATCGGGCTGCGAACCTTAAGGTCAGCGGTTCGAAACTACCAGCCGCTCCGCGGGAGAAAGATGAGGCTTTCTACTCCCATAAAGATTTACACCCTCAGAAACCCTGTACAGGGTCGCTATGGGTCGGAACCAACTCGATGGCACAACAACAACAACAGACTCCACTATGGTAGGAACAGAACAAATGTTGTTCAGTCTTATACTTCTAAAAACTGGCTCATTTCGTGGCACATATCAGTGAACTCATAAATACAATTTGTTTTTGAACTTATAATAATCCTGTTGATGGTGGTATTGTGCCATGGAGTCAGTTTTGACTCATAGCAACCATGCATAGGGTTTCCAAGGCTGTAAATCTTTACAGGAGCAGAAAATCTCATCTTTTTCCTGTGTTTCCTGATTATTTTGAACTGCTGACCGTGAGATTAGCAGCCTGACTCATAACCGCTATACTACCAGAGTACCTTGTAATAACCGTACATCCTGCCAATATGCAATGGTAATTAAAACAGTGCTAGAAAGGGAGCTGCCATTCATAGAGTTTTCAGTGACTAGCGATTCGGAAGTAGTTTCTCACTCCTTCTTCCTAGTCTGTCTTTGTCTGGACACTCATCTGAAACCTGTCCACCATGGGTGACCCTGCTGGTTATTTAAAATACCGGTGGCATAGCCCTCAGAATCACAGCAACTCAAGTCACCACAGCACGACAGACAGACGAGTGGTGGCCGTTTGGTTTTATGTTGATACTGTCACTTTAAATTTTGATGTCAATCCTGATACAATCAAGATGTTCTCTCCCAAGATGGCGGCTCCTGGAACAGCTGAGTGTCTTGATCCAGCATACAGTGGATTCCTGGATTCCCTTCAAATTCCCCAGCTGTAAACCCTCCAATCCTCCAAACATAGCTTTATATTTGTTTCAGAGTTCCAACACTGTCTCATGAGCCCTCTTGGCCCGGTGTTCTGTGTTGTTGTTAATCAAGCTCTGATGGAATTTAGGATTTAATTTTTGGCTTATTTCCTTTTTTTTTTTTGTCTACTTGTCCTGCCCCACAATCCCCGTTCAGTCCTTTTTTCTAGTTGGAAACAGTTCAGGGCCGGCTGTGGCTGTTTGGTTTTAATTGGAAACTGTTTCTTTAAATTTCGAGGAGATCTGTGCACATGTGTAGTAGAACCCTCCGAGGGTGGGGCTGGTGTGCCCACTCACTCAGGCACCCCTATAGTCACCAGAATGGGGGTGCGCAGACAGCAAGGACTGATGAACAGATACCAAAAGAAAAGAATGTCCACACCTTTATCTCAACGTTTCTGTCAGGCGTCTGTGGCTGCTCCGCTCCTTCCCCTGCGTGGTCTCACCCAAGATGCATACATATGTAGACCCCAAACAAACAAACCAGGGGCTAACTAGTAAATTCTGACTCATGGTAACTCCATGTATATGTACATGCATATGTGGTGGTGGTGTAGTAGTCTGCTTGGGTCTGACTCATCAAGACCCTGTATAGGGCTTCCTAGGCTATAAATCCTTATGGGGGCAGAAAGTCTCCTTTTTCTCCCACAGAGCCATTAATAGATTCAAACTGCTGACTTGTAGTTAATGCTACAGGGCTTCTTTCATAGTATGTTTTTGTTTCTCTTCTTGCTGTGGTTAAGTGCTATTGAATTGATTTTGACCTATAGCAACCCTGCATAGGGTTTCTGAGGAGCAGCTAGTGACTTTGAACCTTCAACCTTGCAGCTTAAACTGACCTTGCAGTTCAGCACATTATCCTACAACATCACACGATAACTCCTCATACATTGTTGTTAGGTGTCATCAAGTCAGTACAGACTCATAGTGACACTGTGCACAAAAGAATGAAATATTTCCTGGTCCTGGGTCAACCTCACAATCATTGCTACACTTGAGCTCATTGCTGATACCACTGAACCACTCTATCTCACTGCAGTATTCCTCTTTTTCACCGACCCTCCACCTTACCAAACATGATATCTTTCTCCAAGGACTGCTCCCTCCTAATAATAAATGTCCAAAGTAGGAGAGACAAAAGTCTGGCCATACTGTCTTCCAGGAGCATTCTAGATGAACTTCTTCCAACACAGATTGTTGCGGACCGTGTAAGACTGGTCAGAGGTTTGAGGCCCTATAGGCCCGAGTGTAACAAATGAAGCCACTGGCAGTTAATGGCAAATTGTTTTTCATCTTAATATTGTTACATGTATTAATTTAATACACAGAGCTCTTGATAATCCACAGATAAATGTGATATTTTCCTAAAGCC
>NW_006408550.1:22726406-22735736 GCF_000296735.1 Chrysochloris asiatica | reverse complement strand
TTGCTGCCTGCAGAGGCCACGATGCCTGTACTCCCAAGCCTGCCCACCAGTGATGTATCCACCCTGGCTTTGGGGTGCCTCATTGTCTCTCTCTTTGTCTCTTTCTGTGTATTCTTGCTATATCTTTATTGCCATCAGGTATCTCCTCCTCATGAACTGAACCCCTATGTCGAGGCAGGTCCCTGACAACAGATCTGTTCTTTTGGCAGCCCATGGTACTCATACATACGTGTTGCTGTTGTTGTTGTTAAGTGCCAATAAATTGGTTCCGACCCATAGCGACCCTGTTTAGGGTTTCTGAGGAGCAACTGGTGAACTTGAACCACCAACTTTGCATTTCAAACTGACTTTGCAGTCCAAGGCATTAACCCACAGTGCCATACCAGGACTCCCATACATATGTAGTGGTATATAAACAGAACATTTCAGACTTATTTACAATGAACTATTTTGATTTTTGCATTAAAATGGTTAAGAAATTTAATTTTTCAGATATTTTCCATATGCAAATGTTACTTTTTAGAATTAATTTAAAGTATGCATATAGTTAATTGGAAGAGGAGGAGAGGATGATGAAGAAGGATGGAAAAAGAGGGTAAGGAGAAGAAGAGCTATCATTCAAACTCACTAGTCTCAGGAAGGTTCAGTGAAAAATTCTTCCAAATCTTTAGAAATAGAAAAAAGGAAGGGAAAAAAAATCATGCAACTTAGCATTTTTAAAGCACACAGAGAAAAATACAGATCCAAAATATTTAAAAAATTTTAATTAGCTAAATCATAACGCTAAAAAAATAACAGAATAGTATAAAAATATAACATCTGGACTATTCTCGTTAAGGAATGTTAAAACACCAGTCCTAACAGTAGCAATGTTTTCTGTCTAATTTGAAATGCCATCACTCATAAAAATGCCATTGTGTTAATGGGACCCCTTCATTTGATCATCAGCATTTTCATTGTCCTTTTTAATCAGACATATAAGCAGCAAAGTGAGAGATAGATATTGCTTCTAATGTTTAATGTTAATAATCTTGTAGGAACCTTGGTGGAACTATAGGTCAAGTATTGGGCTGTTAGCTGTAGGGTCTACAGTTCAAATCCACCAGCAGCTTCATGGAAGACAGATGAGGCTGTTTGCTTCTATAAAGATGTTCAGTCATGGAATCTTAAGTGTCACTATGAGTTGGAATCAACTCAATGGCAGAGAGTCTTAGGGGTTTAACCTTGTGCTGAAGTCAAAATTTAGATAAGTAATTTAAGATGGTGACAAAATTTAGACAAATGAATGTAAGAATTCACTCAATGAAATGTCTTGACATTGTGGCTGCAACAATTGGCTTAAAAATAACAGCAATTGTGAGGCTGGTGCAGGGCTGGTAGTGTTTTGTTCTGTTGTACATAAAGGTCACTATGAGATGAAATGGACTCAACTAACAACAACAAAAATATTATTTGATGAGTGATACAGCATTAGCTATATGGGGGATATCAGGAAATACATATCTGAGGACCTTTTATTTCAGCTCTACCACTCGTCTGTCAATTTGTCATACTGTGGTGGCTTGTGAGTTTCTATGATTCTGGAAGCTGTGTCATGGGTATTTTAAATACCAGCAGGAGCACCCACAGTGGACAGGTTTCAGATGAGGTTCCAGACAAAGACAGACTAGGAAGAAAGAGAGATGAACTACTTCTGAATACTCACTGAAAACCTTATGAATAGCAGAGAAACACTGTCAGATATAGTGCTGGAAAATGAGCCCCTCAGATTGGAAGGCACTCAAAATGCGACTGGGGAAGAGTTGCCTCCTCAAAGTGGAGTTGACCATGCTGACATGAATGGAATAAAACCCATGGGAGAAAAGCCCGCAGGACCTTCATTTTCTAATGGGGCACAACTCAAAATGAAGAGAAATAGCTGTAAACACCCATTAATAATCAGAACGTGGAATGTAAGAAGTATGAATCTAGGAAAATAGGAAAAAGTCAAAAATGAAATGAAACTCATAAACATTGATATCTTAGGCATTAGTGAGCTGAAATGGACTGGTATTGGCCATTTTGAATCTGACAACTACATGATTTATTATGACAGTCAGGAATGACAAGTTGAAGAGGAATGGTGTTGCATTCACCGTTAAAAAGAACATATCCAGATCAGTCATGAGGTTCAATGCTGTCTGTGATAGGATAATATCCATGTGCCTATAGGAAAGACCAGTTAATAGCACTATTATTCAAATTTATGCACCAACAACTAAAGCCAGTGAGGATGAAATAGAAGAATTTTACTAACTTCTTTGATCTGAAATGGATCAAACATGCAATCAAGATATATTGATAATAATATATTGTATGGATCGTGATGATTGGAATGCTAAGGTTGGAATGAAAGAGGAAAGATCAGTACTTGGAAAACATGGCTTTGGTGATAGAAATGATGCTGGAGATGGCATAATAGAATTATGTAAAACTAATGATTTGTTCATTTCAAAACCTTTTCAAACAGCATAAGTGATTACTATACACATGGACCTCACCACATGGAATACACAGAAATCAAAATGACTACATCTGTGGAAAGAGGCAATGGAAAATCTCCATATCATCAGCCAAAACAAAGCCAGGGGCAGATTGTGGAACATTAATTGTTCATACACAAATTAATACTAAAGCTGAAGAAAATGAAAACAAGTCCACAAGAACAAAAATATGACTTTGAATATATCCCACCTAAATTTAGAGATCACCTGAAGAACAAATTTAATACATTAGATAAAGACCGAAGACTAGAAGAGTTGTGGGTTGACATCAAGATCATCATACAAAAAGAAAGCAAAAAGTCATTAAGAAGAAAAGAAAGAAGGAAAAATTCAAAATGGATGTCAGAAGAGACTCTGAGAATTGCTCTCCAGCATAGAGATGCTAAAGCAAATGGAAAAAATGAGGAGGTCCAAGAGCTTAACAGAAAATGTCAAAGGTCAGCTCGAGAAGACAAGGTAAAATATTAAAAAAAAAAAAAAAAAAAAAGTGCAAAGAACTGGAGTTAGAAAACCAAAGGGAAGAACACACTCAGCACTTCTCAAACTGAGGGAACTGAAGAAAATATTCAAGCCTCGACTTTCTTTATTGAAGGATTCTCTGAGCAAATTATTGAATGATGCAGAAAGCACCAATAGAAGACGGAAGGAATATACAGAGTGACTGTATGAAAAAGAAATGGTCAATGTTCAACCATTTCAAGAGGTAGCATATGATCAATGATACTGAAAGAGGAAGTCTAAGGTGCATTGAAGGAATTGACAAAGAACAAGACACCAGGAATTGATGGAATAAAAATTGAAATCTTTCAAGAAAGTGAGGTGACACTGGAGGCACTCATTCATCTATGCCAAGAAACTTGGAAGACAACTATCTGGCTGACTGGTTGGAAGATATATATATTTGTGCCCATTCCAAAGAGAGGTGACCCAACGGAATGCGGAAATCATCGGACAATCTCTTTGATATCCCATGTAAGTAAAGTTTTACTAAAGGTAATACAGAAATGGCTGCAAGTATACATTGACAGAGAACTTCCAGAGGTTCAAGCCAGATTCAAAAGAGGACATGGAACGAGGAATATCATTGCAGACGTCAGATGTATGTTGGTTGAAATCAGAGAATATCAGAAAGATGCTACCTGTGCTTTATTGACTACACAAAGGCCTTTGATTGTGTGGATCATGAAAAGATATGGACAACATTGCAAAGTATGAGTACTCAGAATACTTAATAGTGCTCATGAGGAACCTGTACATAGATCAAGAGGCAATTGTTGTAACAGAACATGGGAACGCTGAATGGTTTAAAATTAAGAAAGGTGTGTGACAGGGTTGTATTCTTTCACTATACTTATTCAATTTGTATGCTAAGCAAATAATATGAGGAGCTGGGTTATATGAAGAAAAATGTGGCATCAGGATTGATGGGAGACTCATTAACAACTTGTAATATGCAGATGACACAACCTTG
The DNA here is from genome assembly GCF_000296735.1 of Chrysochloris asiatica. Classification (NCBI taxonomy): domain Eukaryota; kingdom Metazoa; phylum Chordata; class Mammalia; order Afrosoricida; family Chrysochloridae; genus Chrysochloris; species Chrysochloris asiatica. The sequence continues at coordinate 22,731,722 of NW_006408550.1, read as the reverse complement.
CTTGCTGAAAGTGACGGGGACTTGAAATACTTACTGATGAAGAACAAAGACAAGAGCCTTCAGTATGGATTGCATCTCAATGTAAAGCAAACAAAAATCCTCACCACTGGACCAATAAACAACATTCTTATCAACAGAGAAAAGATTGAAATTGTCAAAGATTTCATTTTTCTTGGATCAACCATCAACACTCACAGAAGCAGCAGCCAAGAAATCAAAGGACATATTGCATTAGGCAAATCTGCTGCACAAGATCTTTTTAAAGTGTTGAAGAGCAAAGATGTCAGCTTGAAGACTAAGGTGTGTTTGGCCTGATCCATGATACTTTCAATAACCACATATGCATGCGAAAGGTGGACAATAAATAAGGAAGACCATAGAAGAACTGATGCTTTTGAGTTATGGTGTTGGAGGAGAATATTGAAAGTACCATGGACTGCCAAAAGAACAAACAGATCTGTGTTGGAAGAAGAACAGCCAGAGCGCTCCTTTTAGGCCCAGATGGCCAGACTTTGTCTCTCATACTTTGTACATATTGTCAGGAGGAACCAGTCACTGGAGAGGGAGATCATGTTTGGTAAGGTGCAGGGTCAGACAAAAAGAGAAAGACCCCCAGTGAGATGGATTAGCAAAGTGGCAGCATCAATGAGCGCTAGCATGGCAACAATTGTGAGGTTAGATCAGAACTGGGTAGTGTTTTGTTCTGTTGTGCATAGGGTCACTATGAGTTGGTACTGACTTGTTGGCCACCTAACAACAACAACAACAGGTCAGGAACAGAAGTTAGATAGTATTTAGATGAAGAAACCATTTGGGAAAGAAAGTGGCAAATTTGATGAAGCCAGTGTGGTTGAGGTATAGTGAGAATATACATGTAGCATGTAATGAATCTAGTGAGTTAGCCAAGGTTTTATTGTGAAAGATGCAATCAGCTATGTTAGAAATTTGAGCTTTATCCTAAAGGAAACTGCCTTATTCAGCTACATTGTTTTTACTTGGATTGGATTGGTACTGGTTTATGGCTACCAATCCCTGGTGTGGCACTGTAGCATAAGCACTGAGCTGCTATCCACAAGGTCAGTGGTTCACTTACACCAGCCACTCCTAGACAGGGTTGCTATGAGTCAGAACTCACACAAGCACATTTAATGACAACCACAATGTGAGCCAGACAAGACAAGGCCCATTCATGTACCATCTTCATGATCGTTAGTCATATATTGTTATGGTTGAGTACATTGTGGTGGCTATTGCATAGTGTCTTCCAACCTAGTGGACTCATCTTTCAGCACCATATTGGATAGTATTCTGTTTCAACCCATTAGCTTCTCGTTGGCTAATTTTCAGAAGTAGATCACCAGGTGTTTCTGGATGTTCTGTCAAAACGTCTCCATCACTGGTGAGTCTGCTAGTACTTAGAATACCCATGGCCTAGCTTTCAGTATCAGAGCAACATCTAAGCTGCCACTGTACCATAAACTGACAAGTAAGTGATGACTTCTTGTTGCTGTTAAGTGCATTGAGTTGGTTCCAACTCATAGTGACCCTGTACAGGGGTTCAGCAGATCAGCTGGTGGATTTAAACTGCCAGCCTTGTGGTTTGCAGGTCAGTGCTGATCCTACAGCACCACTCCAAGAATCCAACTGATGACTAGAGCTTTTAATTTCATGTCACTGGCTTTCCCATTGAAGATAGTCCTCAATTGTAATATCTCACCCTGATATTTCTCACAGCTGTACCCATTAGATATTTTGCTCTATATGGTGGTTTACTTATTTATTATTTCTATTTCCTAAGGAGCTCTGGTAGTGTAGTGGTTATGAATCAGGCTGCTAACCTCAAGGTTGGCAGTTCGAAACTACCAGCTGTTCCATGGGAGAAAAGATAAGGCTTTGTGCTCCTGTAAAGATTTGCGCCTCAGAAACCCTGTATAGGTTTGTGGGAACTGACTCCATGGTACTTGACAACAACATAGATCCCAGACAGTGTGGTGGTTTTGTAGAATAAGCACTGGACTTTGAACCACAGGGTCACAGGTTCAAGCACACCAGCTAATCCAAGGGAGAAAGATAAGGCTTTCTGCTACTACCAAGATTTGAAGCCCCAGAAATCCTATACCAGGTCAATATGAATCAGAACTGACTTGATGGCATTTAAGAACAGCAGATACCAGCTTCCTCATGATAAGCTTTCTTCAGCTTTCCTAGAGTTCTTAGCCTGAAATTCCTGTTTATAACTAAGCTAGTATCTTTGATTTTACTTTCACTAATATCAACAAGAACCATTTTAACCTTAATGGCTTTTCTCCTCATATTTCTGTCAACAGATTCATCAGGAATCTTTGCAATTAATATGCTTATGCTAATGTTAATGATAAAATTGAAAATTTATAATTAACAATTCATAATATAATTAATACTAACATTTCAACCATGTATTACAGCTGACAAATTTATGATTAAATGGAAGAACTAAATATGTATTCAACAAACATTTATCTACAAAACTGTCTGAAATACAGTAATTAGATGAAGACTGTGGGACAATGACGAATCAGCTCCAATGGCAAATATGCAATCACTTGAAAAATGAAAGAAAAAAAAAAAACTCACAATGGAGCCATGTTTTGATTTTAATAATGGTGAAACTCTAACACACATATTAGAAACAGACAATACATACTGAGATGTTTTATTGTAGCCAAAAATACTTGAATACAGAAATTACTAAAAAAAAAAAAAAAAAAAAATTCTGTATCAAATAGTAAGTATGTGTAACTTTGTAGACCATATGGTGTGTTTTGTAATTACTCAACTTGGCGAATGTAATTTGACAACATTGCTGCTGTTGTTATGATTTGTGGTCAACATGATTCTGACTTATAGTGACCCTACAGGACGGAGTAGAACTGCCCCAGAGGGTTTCCTAGGTTGGAATCTTTGTAGAAGCAGATCATCAGATAGTTTCTCCCATCCAGCAGCTGGTGGGTTCCAACAGCCTTTACGTTAACAGCCAAGTGCTTTGGCTACCGGTTCATGAGGTCTCTTTAAAGCAACCACGGATAAAAATGAAATAATCAGTGTGGCTGTGTTCCAGTGAAACTCTGTATTAAAAATGGGCAGCTAAAATATTTGGCCTCCAAGGCTTTGAAAAATTTCATGCCATTATCTTTCAATTCCATATTTCTATGAACTTTTCGAATCCCTCTCATACATTGCCAATTGTTTTAATGGGCATACTTTGGTCCATCATTTTTATCTATTATCTACTGTTGTTAAATAATATGAAAATCTTTACTTTTTTCAAAATCCTTTTTATAATTCAATTTGAGTATATGGTAAGTAAGCATTGATTGTTTAGAAGTTATCACATTTATTTCACAGTATAACGTTTCTAGAATCCATGTTATCAAGCATAACATATACAGTGTGCTAGGTTGTAAACGAAGGGAGAAACAGTAAACAAAAAAAAATGTTTGGTAAACAACTCTTACACACAAGCTTTGTTTCAAAATAGTCATTAATTCTTAGGTTTTTAATCATTTATTTAAGTATGTGTTGATGACTTTTCAACTTCTTTCATGTGGAACTATTTTAATCTTAATCCTCAATGATCTGAATACAAAATCATTATCAGCTTGATACTGTTGAGAAATACATTGCTGTTGTTAATGTCTGCTGAGTTGGTTCTGCCCCAGTGACCTTATTTACAAAGGAAGAAAAGATTGCCCAGTCCTGTACCATCCTCAAAACTGTTCCTGTTTCAGTCCCTTCTTACAGTCATTGTGCCAGTACATTTCACTGAGAGTCTTCCTGCTTTTTTCAGTGACCCTCAAGCATCCTTCTCCAGGGACTGGTTCATTCTGATAACATGGCCAAAGCATGTGAGACTAAGTCTTGCTGTTTTTGTTTCTAAAGAGCATTCTGACTACAATACTTCCAAGACAAATTTGTTCATTCTTTTCAGACAGTTATTTCCTGAGTTTAAACTAAGCAGAATCCTATTGTTCTGTTGTAAGGACAGCCTGTTTGTCTGTTTACAAGTTCTGCACAAGCACAATAAGCTGTTCTGGAATTCCCTTTCCTCACAATGCTATCCATGATTTGTTGTAATATACATAGTTGAATAATACACCCCTCGTCTGTCAGTTTGTCCTACTGTGGTGGCTTGTGAGTGATTCTGAAAGCTATACCACTGGTATTTTAAATGCCAGCAGGGTTCCCCATGATGGACAGGTTTCAGATGAGCTTCCAGACAAAGACAGCCTAGGAAGAAGGAGTGACAAACTACTTCCGAATCTTTAGTCACTGAAAACCTTATGAGTAGCAGAGAAACACTGTTAGATATAGTGCCAGAAAATGAGCCCCTCAGGTTGGAAGGCACTCAAAATGCGACAGGGGAAGAGCTGCCTCCTCAAAGTAGAGTTAACCATGATGTTGTGAATGGAGTAAAGCCCATGGGAGAAAAGCCTGCGGGACCTTCATTTGCTGATAGGGCACAACTCAAAATGAAGAGAAACAGCTGTAAACATCCATTGAAAATCTGAAAATGGAATGTACGAAGTATGAATCTAGAAAAATTGGAAGTTGTCAAAAATGAAATGGAATGTGTAAACATCAATATCTTAGGCATTAGTGAGCTGAAATGGACTGGTATTTGGCCATTTTGAATCTCAAGACCACATGGTTTACTATGCCGGAAATGATTCATTGAAGAGGAATAGTGTTGCATTCATTGTCAAAAGGAACATATCAGGATCAGTCATGAGGTACAAGACTGCCTGTGATAGGATAATATCCATGCACCTACAGGGAAGCCCAGTTAATACCACTATTATTCAAATTTATGCACCAATCACAAAAGCCAGTGAGGATGAAATAGAAGAATTCTACCAACTTTTTCAATTTGAAAGTGAGCAAACATGCAATCAAGATGTCTTGATCATTACTGGTTATTGGAATGGAAAGGTTGGGAGCAAAGAGAAAGGATCAGTACTTGGAAAATATGGCCTTGGTGATAGAAATGATGCTGGAGAATGCATGATAGAATTCTTCAAAACCAATGATTTGTTGATTTCAAATATGTTCTTTAGACAACATAAGAGATGACTATACACATGGACCTCACCAGATGGAATACATAAAAATCAAATTGACTACATCTGCATAAGGAGACAATGGAAAAGCTCCATATCATCAGTCAAAACAAGGCCAAGAGCAGACTGTGGAACAGACCATCAATTACTGATATGCAAATTCAAACTGAAGCTGAAGAAAATGAAAACAAGTCCACAAGAGCCAAAATATGACCTTGAA
>NW_006408550.1:22699071-22722733 GCF_000296735.1 Chrysochloris asiatica | reverse complement strand
GACTTGCAGAATGTGCCCTTTGGAGATGTAATTTATTATATATGCCTGAGTGGGTTTTTTTGTTTGTGTGGTTTTTAAAAAAAGCTAAAGTGGATAACGAGAAATACTTACTGATGAAGATCAAGGAGCACTGCCTTTGGTATGGATTACATCTCAATGTAAAGAAAACAAGAATACTCACCACTGGACCAATAAACATTCTTACTAACGGAGAAAAGATTGAAGTTGTCAAGGACTTCATTCTTCTTGGATCTACTACCAACATTCATGGATGCAGCAGTCGAGAAATCAAATGGTGTATTGCCTTAGGCAAATCTGTTGCACAAGACCTTTTTAAAGTGTTGAAGAGCAAAGATGTCAGCTTGAGAACTAAGGTGCGCTTGACCCAAGCCATGGCATTTTCAATAACCTCATATGCATGCAAAAGCTGGACAGTGAATAAGGAAGACCATAGAGGAATTGATGCTTTTGACTTATAATGTTGGAGGAGAATATCAAAAGTGCCATGGGCTGCCAAAAGAACCAATAGATCCGTTTTGGAAGAAGTGCAGCCAGAGTGCTCGTTGGAGGCCAAGATGGCCAAACTTCTTCTCTCATACTTCATCCATATTGTCAGGAGGGACCAATTGCTGAAGAAGGATATCATGTTTGGTAAGGTGGAGGGTCAGAGAAAAAGAGGAATCCAATGAGATGGATTGGCCAAGTGGCAGCATTGATGGACTCAAGCATGCCAATGTTAGTGAGGTCGGCCCAGGATTGGGCAGTGTTTCATTCTGCTTTGTATAAGGTCACTATGAGTTGGTACCAACTTAATGGCACCTAACAACAACTACATAGTTGAATGCCCTTGCATCATTATTAAAACACAAGTCAATATCTTTTACAGATTCTCTGCTTTTAGTCAAGATCCATTTGAAATCAACGATGATATTCCTCATTTCAGGTTCCTCTGCTGAATCCTGCTTGATTTTCTGAAAGCTCCCTGTCTATGGACTGTTAAAATAATTTTCTTATTATCTTAGCAAAATTCACTTATTTGTGTTATTAAGGATACTTTTTGATCATTTCTGCTTTATGTTGGATCACCTTTCTTTGAAACGGGTGCAAATATGTATTTCCTTCAGACAGTTTGAAAGATAGCTGTCTTCTGAATTCCCTGGCATAAATTAGTGAGTTCCTTCATTACTGCATTGGTTTGTTGAAATATTTCAATTGGCATTCTGCAAACTCCTGGAAACTTGTTTTTCACTAATGCCTTCAGTGCAGCTAGAATTTCTTCCTCAGTCCGACCACCTATTCTTGACCATATGCTACTTTTTAAAATGATTGAACATCAACCATTTTTGGTACAATGACTCTGTGTATTCCTTTCATCTCTTTTTATTGCTTCCTGTGTCATTTGATATTTTGCCTATTTAATCATTCAATATTGTAACTCAAGACTTGGATATTTTCTTCATTTTTTCAATTAGAGAAATGTGGAATGTGTTCTTTTAGCTTTCTAACTCCAGGTTTTTATATTTTTCATCAAAATATTATGTTTTATTCCAGCCAACCTTTGAATCTTCCATTCATTTCTTTTACTTCATCATTTCTCCTATATTCTTTCGCTTGTCTACATTCTGGAGAAAACTTCAGAGTCTCTTCTGACATTCATTTTGATCTTTTCTTTCTTTTCTCTTCTTTACAATCACCTTTTGCTTTTTTCATATCTGATGTTCTTGACATTATCCCACTATTCATCTGGTGTTTGGTCATTAATATTCAATATGTCCATGTTATTCTTGAGATATTCTCTATATTCAGGTGAAATACAGTCAAGCTCTGGTGTGGCATTGATGGATAAACACTGGACTGCTAATCACAAAGTTGACAGTTCAAAAGCACAAGCCGCTACATGGAAACACTATACAGAGCCATTATGAATTGGAACAAATTCAATGACACAGAATAACAACAACAATGCTCAAGGTTGTTTCTGACTCTCCTGAAAGGTCTATCTATAATACTGGCTGTAAAAAAAATAAATAAAATTAATTGTAATGAAAATAGAAGCTGGGACTCATAGAGAAGTCTGAGAAGTTATCATTGAAAGTATTGAGTGTTCATGAAGGGTCTATAAAGCCATCGTTTGTGACCTTCCATTTGACTTCCAAATTAAAATATCTCACAGGAATTCCCTTCATTGACATAGTCTAACCCAGAAACACACAGAGAATGGGCATTGTAGATAATATAGTTCCCAGGCTTGGCAGGAAGTAGTGGAGCCAGATTGACACCAGGCAAATCCAACATTATGGTTTCCATAATGGATTACCTTTCAAACAATATTTAGTTTTCCAAAAGTCAATAACCTTTGATAAAACCCTGCTGAGTCAACTCCAACTCATAGGTGACCTCATAAAACAGAGGAGAATTGCTCTTTAGGATTTCTAAGGCTGTAAATACATTCTGGCGCACACAGCCTCATCTTCCTATTTATGTTTCTACTAAGAAACACAGAAGTCCTAGTGTGACTCTATAGGATAAGCACTGGACTGATAACCACAAGATTGATGGTTCAAACCCAACAGTCACTCCGTGTCGGTTCCCTAAAGAGTACAGCAATGAGAGCATTATGGGACAGTTCTACTTAGTCCTATAAGGGTTGCTATGAATTAAAATCTTCTTGATGGCAACAGATCTAGTTTATTCTCATATTGTTGATGATAACCATTGTTATACTCTCAAGAGAATCACATGATGGCATAGCAATTCACTGGTTATTATAAAAGACCTTCTAAGTCCTTCCATCAATTTTTAGATGGATAAGGTTATTTCATTAAGCAGTAGCGTTTAGGATTTCTAAATGATCAGTTCATTTTCTTTCTTCATCACCATTATAACAAATATAATCCTGTTTTTCTATATCCACAGTAGAATTTCAAAGAGTGGATTTCAGTTTGCTGAAATATTCATACACTTACTGTTCATCTTCTTGTTATTTTCCTCGGAGAAAGTAAATCAACAGAACCAAACAAACCTTGTAATTTTACTATAAGGAGTCATGAGGTCTCAGAGGAGAGAAATCAATAAACTGAAAGGAAATAGAAGACCCAAATCATACTGCAGGGAGTTTGATTCTACGTTTGAAGGACTGTGTAAAGTTTTATAGATCTGCATCTAGCTTCTTTTGATGCCCCTTCAGGGTTATCTCCACTTCTTCCAGGATCTATTCCTTATATCCATGTTAGCGGTAGAATACAGAAAAAGAGTGTCAAGAGAAAATATTCATTTAAGTTCACATATTCTTAATACATTTGGAAGATAACTAAGCCACCTGTTCTTAAGTGCTGTCAAGTGGGTTCTGACTCATAGTAACCCTGTATAGGGTTTCCAAGGAGTGGCTGGTGGTTTTGAGCCACTAACCTTAATGTTAGCAGTCCAGTGCTTACCCAAAACGCCACACTAGGACTCTGTGAAGCTAGAATAGAACTTTCACAGGTGGAAATTTTTCAAATGCATTCATTCAGTAATTACTATTTCTTGAGTACCTAACATGCAGGTTTGTTTTTGTTGTTAAGTGCCATTGAGTCGGTTCCAACCCCTAGCGACCCTGTGTAGGGTTTCAGAGAAGTGGCTGGTGACTTTGAACCACTATCCTTGGAGTTTAAACCAACCTTGCAGTCCCACAGCACCACATCACTATTCCATATATAGGGTACTCTATATAAACTATCCCAGAATATATCAATCTTGATGTTTCAAGGATCAAGTTAGCACGTAGAATATTTTAGCATAATAGGTAAAAATTACTGCTTTTGTTAGGTGCTTTTGAGTGGATTTTGACTCATGGTGACTCCAGGAGTTCAGAATAAACTCTTCCATAGGGTTCTGAGCTTTGGGAAGTAGATGACCAGGTCTGTCTTTCAAGGTATCGCTTAGTGAATTCAAAACACCAAACGTTTTTCTAGTAGTCGAGTATTTATTTATATCAACCAAGGATTCAAGCAAGCTAATTAATTATTTACCAAGTATTATAAATGACAGCAAATGTTGATAGATTTTTGACATTTTAATCCCATTACAATATGAATAGTGTATTTTAAAGAAAAAATTATGAGAACTACTGATGAAATAAACACATTGTGTAATGAAAAATATCCAAGCTATGAAACTGATTGCATTTGCCACTAATGTATCTTTTTTTGAGAGAAAAATTCAGTAAATGACAAGACTTTGTCTCTTGTACTTTGGACATATAAACAGGAGGTATCAATCCCTGGAAGGCATCATGCTTGGTGAAGTGGAGATTTAGCAATAAAGAGGAAGACCTCCAAGGAAATGGAATGACACCATGGCAGAAGCAAAGGACTCAAATGTAACAAAAACTGCGAGGAAGTCACATGACTGGGTAGTAGTTCATTCTGTTGAGCACAGTGTCACTATGAGTTGAAACCGACTAGATAGCAAATAACAAAAACAACAACACAATGTGATTTCAGGTTTCCTGCTTGTGTTTAATTATGTTCTTTTTCCATGCCACATTTAACTACCAGCATTTATCCGTCAAATATTATAATGAAATATACAAAGACATGGAGTTAGAAAAAACAAAAGGGAAGAGCATGCTAAACATTCCTCAGGTTGAAAGAGAGGAGGAAAAAAATCAAACCTTGATTTACAAGACTGAAGGATTCTATGGGTAAAATGCTGAAAGATGCAGAAACATCAAAAAGATGGAAAGACTACACAGAATCACTGTATCAAAAAGAAATGGTTGATATTCAACCGTTTCAAGAGATAGCATGTGATCAGGAGCCAGAGGTACTAAAAGAAGTCAAAGGTGCACTAAAGGCATTGGCAAAGAACAAGTCTTCGGGAATTGATGGAATACAAATTGCAATCTTTCAATAAACGGATACAGCATTGGATGCATTCACCCATCTACACCAAAAGATTTGGAAAACAGCAACCTGGAAAACTGATTGGGAGAGATACATATTTGTGTCCATTCCAAAGAGAGGTGACTAAATGGAATGCAGGAATCAATGGTCAATATCATTAATATCCCATACAAGTCAAATTTTGCTAAAGATAATTTAAAAACAGCTGCAACATTACTTTGATAGTGTACTGATAGACTTTTAAGCCAGATTTAGACAAGTACATGGAACAAAGACTATCATTGCTGACATCAAAAGGGTCTTGGCTGAAAACAGAAAATACCAGAAAGATGTTTACCTGAGCTTTATTGACTATGCAAAGGCTTTAGATTGTGTGGATCATGCCAAGCTATGGACAACATTGCAGAGAATGATTATTCTAGAAAACTTAATTGTGCTCATGAGGAACCTGTATATAGACCAAGAGGCAGTAATTCAGACAGAACAAGGGAACACTGAATAGTTTAAAATCAGGAAAACTGAGTACAGGACTGTATTCTTTTACCATACTTATTCATTCTGTATGCTTTGCAAATAATCTGAGAAGCAGCGTTAGATGAAGAACAATGTGACATCAGGATTGGAGGAAGACTCATTAACAACCTGTGATATGCACATGATACAACCTTGCTTGCTCAAATTGAAGAGGACTTAGAACATTTACTGATGAAGATCAAAGACCACAGCTTATAGTGTGGCTTACACTTTAATGGAAAGCAAACAAAAATCCCACCACTGCACCAATGAATAACAGTGGCACCGTGGGTTAATAATGCACTAGATTGCAAGGTCATTTGAACTGCAAGATCGGTAGTTCCAGCTCACTAGCAACTCCTCAGAAACCCTATACATGGTCAATTTGATTTAGAACTGACTCAACGGCACTTAATAACAACAGAAAATGGAGAAAAGATTGTGTCCATTCCAAAAGGAGGTGACTAAGTGGAATGCAGAAATCATTGGTATTGACTTTTTTGGATTCACCATCACCACTCATAGAAGCAGCAGTCAGGAAATACAACAACATATTACATTAAGAAAATCTCTTTAAAGTGTTCAAGATTAAAGATATCAGTTTGATGACTAAGGTGAGCCTGACCCAAGCCATGATAATTTCAATAGCCTCATATGCATGTGAAATTTGGGCAATGAATAGGAAGACTGTAGAAGTATGGATGCATTTGAGTTATGGTGTTGGAGAAGACTATTAAGAGTACCATGGACTGCCAGAAGAACAAACAAATCTGTGTTGAAAGAAGTACACCCAGAAAGCTCCTTAGAGCCAGGATGTCCGAACTTTGTTTCTCAGACTTCAGACATCTTATGGCTGCCCATTGTGCTTTCAATATTTTTCTCCAACAGCATAATTCAGATGCATCAATTTGTTTATGGTCTGTCTTATTCATTGCTCAACTTGAAAGGATAGTGAAAGCAAAAAACAGTTCCAAGAAGTTGATGATGAGAAAATCAATAAAAAAATATTTTAACTCAGCAGATGGACTTTCATAACATGGAGGGAAAATCTGGAGTAGGTCTTCAAATTCAGATGGAAACCAGATTTATTGAATCCACTGAGATTAAGGGAACCCCAACTCTAATGACTACAAATATCTTTAAACAAACCAAAACTATATCATAAAGCCTTCATAAAATTTAACAAGTTTAGACAAATTTGTCTTGCAAACATAACTCTTACAAAGAATTATCTATGAGTGTAAATCAATTGTTGTTGTTGTTGTTGTTATGTGCCATGGAGTCGGTTCCGACTCATAGCGACCCTGTACAGGGTTTCCGAGGCTGTAAATCTTTAAGGGAGCAGAAAGCCTTATCTTTCTCCAGCGGAACAGCTGGTAGTTTTGAACTGCTGACCTTGCGGTGTGCAGCGCAATTCATAACCACTATGCTAACCAATTGTAGTTAATCTAAAGTTTAGATGAAATCTTTGAGTGGTTTTGTTGTTGTTGTTAAGTGCCATCGAGTCGGTTCCAACCCATAGTGATCCTGTATAGGGTTTCCAAGGAGCAGCTGGTAAACTTGAACCACCTACCCTGCAGTGCAAATGACTTTGTAGTCTAAAGCATTAGCCCACAGTGCCACACCAGGACTCCTTGAATGGTTGTCATTGTTGTTGTTAGATGCCATCGAGTTGGTACTGATTCATAGTGACCTTATGCACAGCAGAACAAAACACTGCCTGATCCTGGGCCAACCTCACTGTTCTTGCCACACTTGAGCCCATTGATGCTGCCATTTTGCCAATCCATCTCAGTGGGGGGTCTTCCTCTTTTTCTCTGACCCTCCACCCTACGAAACATGATATCCTTCTCCAGCGACTTGTCCCTCCTGACAATCTGTCCAAAGTATTTGAGGCAAAGTTTGGTCATCCTAGCCTCCAAGGAGCACTCTGGCTGCACTTCTTCCAACACAGATCTATTGGTTCTTTTGGCAGCCCATGGTACTTTCAATATTCTCCTCTAACACCATAACTCAAAAGCATCAATTCTTCTATGGTCTTCCTTATTCACTGTCCAGCTTTCATATGCATATGAGGTTATTGAAAATACCTTGAATGGTAGAAAGCTTAAATTAATGGTGATGAAGTAATATGCATACAGGTAGAATGGTGATACACTTTGAACTGTATAAACAATAGATTTGAATTTTTCATGAAGAAATTGTGAATAAATATATGTTTGGTTGTGTGTATTATTACCAAAAATAAATATTATTTTAAAAAATAAACATTCAGTAAAGATTTTTTAAGAGCAATGTCACTTGCTGTTGTTAGCTGCCATCGAATCAGTTTCAACATATAGTGTGACCTATGCACAGCAGAATGAAACACTTCTTGGTCCTGCATCAACCTCATAATTATTGCTATGTTTGAGCCCATTTCTGCTGCTATTATGTGAATCCATCTCATTGGGGGTCTGCTTCTTTTTCGATAACCCTCCACTCCACCTAGCATGATCTTCTTCTTTAGGGACTGGTCCCTCCTGATAATATGCCTGATATATGAGAGATGAAATCTGGCCATCCTGACTTCTAAGAAGCATTCTGATTGTACTTCTTCCAAAACAGATTTCAGCAGGTTATTAATGAGCTTTCCTCCAATCCCGATGTCATGTTTTTCTTATTGAAGTCTAGTTTATTGGATTATTTGCTCAACATACAGAATAAATAAACACAGAAAACACAACCCTGGAGTACATGTTTCCTGATTTAAAATCATTCGGTGTCCTTTATTTTGTTTGAATGACTGCCTCTTGGTCTATGTACAGATAGATTACTTATGAACACAACTAAGTGTTCTAGAATACTCATTCTCCACAATGTTGTCTGTTGCTTGTCATGATTCTCACAGTTAAAAGCCTTTTTGTAGTCAATAAAGCACAGATAGACATCTATCTGGTATTCTCTGCTTTCAACCAAGACATATCTGACACCAGCAGTGATAGTTTTCACTCCACGTCCTTGTCTGAATCTGACTAGAAACTCTGGCAATGCCTTATCAGTGTATTCTTGCAGCCATTTATGGATTATTTTCAGCAAAATTAAGACTAATGAAAGATGATATTTCAAAAAAGAGGTGTGTGAATTATTGTCAAGTGGACAAATGAAGTTGTTACAGATGTGACATTGTTAGACATCTATACTAGAAATTGCCATCACAATTAAAATTCATGGAGTGCCATAGCACAGTATCAGGCAGTGTTCTGCTGTGCACAGGATCACTATGAGTTGGAACTGACTCAGTGGCACCTAACAACAACAACCATGAGTAAAACACTCAGAACAACCCTGAATTGGGTTTTCAAAAAGTGGCTGATGAGTATGAACACCCAACCTTGTGGCTAGTAATCCAGTGTTTATATTACAGCACCACACTAGGACTTCAGACTCTATACTAGGTATTTGCATTTCATCAATCCCCCCAGGTAGTGATTCTCTACAATATACAGTGTACAGTCCAATAGTTATTCTACAGAACCACCACATTCCCTTCAATACATAGTATCATTAGTGGATTAATAATATATAGCACTTTAAACTCTTAGAATAAAACTGGTTTTGACTATAACTTTTCAACAGGTCATTTTATTTAGTTAATTTTTCTCAGATATATATATTTTAATAGTAACTCTAAATTTAGAGTTTATGTGCTACAAGAATTTTTCATTCTTTTCTAAACCCTTAATATTGTACTTCAAATTCATACTGTCAATCATTTCTACAAAGACATGTCTACACATCAGTATTTAGGTATAACTTTATAGGAAGTTATCAAGCTATAAGATATAATTGGGGTTTTTCTGGGTGTTTTCTAAGAATAATTTGGTGGCATATAAATTATTTGGTTACATGATAAATTATAATGTCTGGAAAAATAACAATGTATGTTTATATACCCAATTTAAAACTTAAATCTATGGTGATAAAAAAGAAATAATAGAAAATAGATATTAGACTTTTTGTAGCCTTATATTCAATTCTGAAGATTATGATTAAGTACAAATGACTCCAATTTTACATGCAGCTCCAATAAAGAGGACTGTAATAAGGATAATTTTAAACCACATGCAACCTTAAAATAAATGTACTAGGGATTACCATATATAATTTTATATTTTAATAATACAATATGTTTTAGTATAAAATGTGCTGTAATTATTTGAGTATATAATCACTTGAATATTAGAGGGGGATGACCTAAAAGTTCATGAAAGCATAGAAAGAAAATAAAATTTCCAGTAAGTATAAGAATTGGTACAGAAACAATCCTTATAACTGGGTGTAATTCTCAGATATTAACCATCATGTTTTTGTTTTGTTTTTTCTTTCTAAAAACTACCTAATTTGTGTAAGTTTTTAATCATCAAAATTTCTTTTATTCATTCCTGCCTACTTTCAGATACCTAAGAAATGATCTGAATATAAACTTGTTTTGCTGGCCCATTTACTATGAAAAGTTTGATATTCACAACAAATGAAAGAAAAAGATGAAAAATTAGAATGTTCATCCAATGAAATTTTTCTTTAGCAAACTTTTTGTTATTGTTACTAGGTACCATCGAGTTGATTCCAACCCATAGAGACCTTATGCACAACAGAATGAAACACTGCTCGGTTCCTCACCATACTCACAACTGTTGTTAAGCTTGAGCCCATTGCTTCTGCCATTGTGCCAATTCATCTCATTGGGCATGTCCCTCTTTTTCACTGACCTTCCACTTTATCTAGTATGGTACCCTTTTCCACAGACTGATCCCTCCTGACAATATGTTAGAAGTATGAGAGATGAAGTCTCACCATCCTGGCGTCTAAGAAGTATTTTGGTTGTACTTTCTTCCTACACAGATTTGTTTGTTCTGCTAGCAATCTACGGAACTTTTAATATTCTTCTCCAACGCCATAACTCAAATGCATCAATTCTTCTATGGCAGTCCTTATTCACTGTCCTACTTTTACATGCATATGAAGCTATTGAAGATACCATGGCTTGGGTCAGGTTCACGTTCATTCTCAAACTGACATCTTTGCTTTTGAACACTTTAAATTAGTTTTGTGCAGCAGATTTGACTAATGCAATATGTCTTTTAATTTCATGACTGCTGCTTCCATGAGTGTTGGTTGTTGTTGTTGTTGTTGTTAAGTGTCCTCGAGTCAATTCTGACCCATAGCAACCCTGTATAGGGTTTCCGAGAAGCAGCTGGTGAGTTTGAACCACCAACCTTGCAGTTCAAATAGCTTTGCAGTCTGCTGCATTAACCCACAGTACCACACCATGAAGTCTTTGACAACTTCAGTCTTATCTCCATTTATCATGATGTTATTTATTGGTCCAATGGTGAGGATTTTTATTTTCTTTACATTGGGGTACAATCCATATTGAAGGCTGTGGTCTTTGATTTTCATTAGTAAATATTCGAGATCCTCTTCATTTTCAGCAAGTAAGCTTAAAACTTTCTAATGCTTAGCAAACTATTCCCTTCACTTCATTTTTGAAAGTGTATGTTCATCCATAATCTTGAATGTTGGTCCTTCATCGCTATGATGAGTAGGTAGGTGCAATGTTTTCAAGCTATCATCTAGGATTGGGTCTATGTTCTGCACATCATTTGCCTGTAGGCCAGAGAGGTGTGCTACCAAATTATAGTCCCAGCAACAGAGGCTATAGACCCGGTAACAAACCCTGGGTACAGTAGCATTTGTACCTGTGAAAAGGGACCAATTTGTATATCTTCTAACATTAGAGAGTTGAGCTACTTGAAGTCACAATGGAGACTCTAACTCTGGCCGTCAGAGTTGCGGCTATGTGGTGAGGTAAATATTCCACACCAGGCTGCTGACAGGACTAAGCACTACAGCCCTGGGTAGTATTATTGGACTGCCTTGAATTACTGCACATAACAAAGACACTTAAGTTGGGAATTTCTCTTCAATGGTGGAAAATTCAAAAAGGCATATAGTGTCTCATATCACTTAATAGATTTGAAGTTCATCCTTTAAAATATTTACTCATTAATATTTTAAAGTATAAGCCTTGAGACTCAATAAGGAAGACTAGGAATGCTCTTTCCAAGGTGCAGCATACTGTGTCTGTAAGTAACAGCTTGAGAGAAAATTACAGTCATTAGGGTGCAACAGTAAATAGTTTTTTTCTATCTAATTTAAATTAAATTGGATTCAAAATACGTGGGGAAGAATTGTGGTAATTTCCAGGAATACTATTAAAGCTTTGGTTCATCATTTCTGCAGACCTTTTATTAGAACGAGACTGTCAGTATCATTCCCGCCATGGCCCCCTGTTTGCCCCCAACAGCCCTGCTCTAGACACAAGGGCTCTGGTTCAGAGTAGAATCATAAACAGGGAGGGAAAGGCAAGGGAAAAGCATCAAGAATGGTACCAATTATATATTGCCATTTCCAAATGTGAGTTTGCAAAGATGCATCTCTGTACTTGATCTATAGTGCTTCTGTTAATTCCTTACAATGTCTTGTTCATGCTAAAATAATGTTAGTATATATTTCTATGAAAACAAAATCCAATTTTTATATTTCCAAACTCCATGAAAAAAAATGCTTACTTAATCTTTGTTTTAAATTTTTCTTCCCCAAAATTTCTGTGTTATTTCTGCCCACCGTTGTATATGAGAATTAATTCTCTCTGTGCATTCAGTGTTTGACTCTTTTATTACTCTTTTATTCACACTGTCCACAAAGATATTACTCAGAGTAAAGCAGCGTCTTTTCTTATTCCCTTGCTCCCTTCATCCTTCCTATCTATTTTGTTTTCTTTTTTTCCTGGGACTAAATTTTATTAGTTTCTTGTTGCTGCTGTAACAAATTACCATGAACTCAGTGGTTTTAAATGACACAACTTTGTTGTCCGACAGAACTGGCAGTCAGAAGTTGTGAAATCAAAGTTCAAGCAAGATTGTGTTCCTTCTGAGGATTCTAGAGTAGAATGTGTTCTTTACCTTTCCCAACTTTTAGAGGCTGTCCACATTCGTTGACAAAGACCCCTGACAGCAACGTCATCACTTTGACCTGTTCTTCCATGGCAATATCTTCTCTGTGATTCTCTTGCCTCCCTGTCATAGAATCTTGGTTATTCATTGCGCCCACCTGGGTAGTCTTCCCATCACAAGATCCTTAACTTAATCATCTCTACTGCCTATAAGGTAATGTTCACAAATTACAGAGATTAGTAAATACACAATTTGTCGGGGAGGCATTATTTAGTCTAAGGAGCTCTGGTAGCATAGTAGTTACGAATTGGACTGCTAACCTCAGGGTCATCAGTTCAAAACTACCAGCTGTTTCACGGGAGAAAGATGAGGCTTTCTGCTCCTGTAAAGATTTACAGCCTTGGAAACCCTGTACAGGGTCGCTTTGAGTCAGAACCGACTCCATGACACATAACAACAACAATTACTTTGTCTGCAACATACATTTGTTTTTGTTAAGTGCCTTTGAGTTGGTTTCAACTCATAATGACCCTGTATAAGGTTTCTAAGGAGCAGATAGTGGGTTTGAATTACCAACCTTGTATATAATAGTGCAGTGCTTACCCTATAGCACCACACCAGAACTGAATATATAGAAGACACCAAATGATTCACTATCAGAAGGTATTAATTCCCACCAATGGTATCAGCCACTTTAACCTGACTCGTAGTGAAATTATGTTACAATCACTGACGAAGCTCCCTCAGGTGGAAAGAAATCAAAGGGGACATTTCTAGAGAAAGATCAAGTCACATATGCACAGACTATTATGGAACAATGCTCTGATCCTTTGGAAGAAAAAAAAAAACTCCCTCTTCCAAAGAAGATTAAAATCTACTTGAAGCAAAAATATATGGAAGTCAGTAACTATAACACAGGCAACTTAGTGTCATAAGAGTCGAATCAAATATATTAAGAAATGAGAGACAGATGACTTTCAGTCAAGATCATCAATGATACTTTATTGATTGATTGAATGACTGATTTAGCAAACACTTTTATAGTTCTTACTATGGGTGGCGCTGTAGGATAAGCATTCAACTGCACTGTCGGTTTGAACCACAAGGTTGGTGTTTCAAATTCACCAGCTGCTGCTTGTAAACCCTATATAGGGCACTCTGAGTAGGAATTGATTTGACTGGACTTAACAACAAGTTCCAGATACCTTTCTTCAATTTTTTTTTGCAAATATTACTCATTTAATTCTTATAACAATTCTTGAAAAAATATATTGTTATGAGGGGGCTTCAAAATGTACATGGGAAAAAGAAGTTAAAAGATAATGGAATTTTTCCATGAACTTTTTGAAGCCCCTTTGTCTTATTATCCCAATTTTACAGGAAGGTGAGGCAAGTAGGTTAAAGTTAAATAAGTTTGCACAACTAGAAAAAGGTTTAAACCCAGCCATTCTTGCTCTAGATTCCTTTTATCAATCCCTGCATTAGGCTCCTACTACTGAGAATTAGCTGTATAGTGACTAAACCTTCGAAACTACTAAATTAGTAAGCTTTGAAGTGCAGAACACAATGGGGGGTGGGGGTGAGGAGGACATGCTGAATGATAGAAACAGATGGTTTTAACACCAGAAGGTTAGGAAGGACATTGCTCAGGTGAGTATCAAGAAGAGCATGAATTCATACAATTACGTGTAATTTTGCACCTGAACACCTATTGATCAACAAGCTACAAATCATCAAGCTGCGCCACCTGTGCAAAGGCATCTTAAATGCTTCAATCCCCTCATCTGAATGGTGGTGTTAAGCATGGAGTCTTGGTGTAGGATAGTCCACTATTATTAACAATGACGTGCCAGGCTATTTGGATTATTGTCTGGAACATCCTCTGTCAATTCTTAGAATATGTTATTCTCATTATAGGGATTACTGATGTTTAGTCTCGTGATACCAAATGTCAAGACATTGCAGTGATAAATAGCTTTAGAATCAGATAGTCCTAGATTTGAATCACAACTCTGTACAGGAGGACTTCAAAAAGTTCATGGAAAAATTCCATTAGTGCTGACTTTTATTTTCCCATGAGTTTTTGAAACCCCTTTGTATTAACTAGCTATGTATAACGTATTGCCTGCTTAATGCTCAGTTTCTTTATCTGTAAAATGTGAAAATTCACTATCTACTTATTAAAATGGAAGTTGTAAATAATAATGAGTGTATATTGAGCCACAAAACACAGAATCTACCACCTATTACTCAATAAATATGTTACTATTACTATCAGCTGATCATCTAATTTTTACACTTGATACAATAAGTCTTGATACTTTTGCAAAGTGAGAAATGTTTATATTTATGACAGTGGATTTTAGGGTAATATAATTAGAATTAAATATTTTAGGATAAGCCAGAGATGGCTTGAAATTCTAGTTCCATTACCATACCCAGCTTGCAACTCTGTGATTCTGAAGATTTCAGTTAATTCTTTGAATTTACTGGCTTTGTGTGGTGCTATAGAATAAACACTGGACTGATACTGCAAAGTCAGTGGTTCAAACCCACCAGCCCCTCCTTGGAAGCCTTATACAGGGTCATTATGAGTCAGAATTGACTCGATAGCACTTAGCAACCACCACCACAACAATAATACTAATATAACTCACTGAAATGTGATGCTCTTAATATGACTGTTGTTATTGTTACTAAGTACTATTGAGTTATATAAAGGAGTCCTGGTGTGGCACTATGGGTTAATGCATTGGACTGCAAAGTAAGTTTTAATCGCAAGGTCAGTGGTTCAAGCTCACTAGCCACTCCTAGGAAACCCTATACAGTGTCGCTCTGGGTTGGAACTGACTCAACTGCATTTAAGAACAAAAACACACATATAATGGACCTGACACAATATCAAAAACATACATGCTGTTGTAGTTGTTAAGTGCCATAAGTGGGTTCCAACTCATAGTGCCTTGTACAGCGTTCCTGTGGTTGTAAATCTTAGCAGGATCAGAAAGCCTCATCTTTCTTCCGAGAAGTTGGTGGGCTTGAACTGCTGACCTTGTGATTCCCAGTTCAGTGCTTATCTTACAGAGCCAGCACATTCCCAAAAACATTGTTTGTTGTTGTTGTTAGGTGTCATAGAGTCGGTACCGACTCATAGCGACCCTATGCATTGTAGGTATCCATTAAATATGATTATTTTTTGGCTTAACAATTTCAATTGAACCCCTACTATTCCCTGTAAAATGTTATCTATGATAAAAGCTTCAACAGTAAAAACACAAAAAATGAAAAATAGCTAGTTATTGGCATAACAATGCATGATCAGGAATTTAACAATAATTTCAAGATAACACATCACAATTATTTTACATTGAGACACAAAAACTATTTGACAACTAAACATTTTCTCTAATGAGTTATTATTCAATGCATACATTTGAGCCTGAATTCACCCACTTGATTTTGTAGAAAGCAGTCAAAGTGATCATTGTTTGGGGACAATTTTTTTTCTAACAAACTATAAACTGAAAGTTGGTATCATACCCAATGTTATTTAGATTAGAGTCTTTGAATTTATTTACAAACTCTAATTACTAGTTGCTGACTGAATCAAAGAAATCTTGTTTGGAAAATGTAGAACATTTCTTGGCATCTGTTCTTGCCTCATTATTCACTGAAACTGTGGTTTTATAGCAGAAGGAGCAATGATTATGAAGTCAATTGATAAACAGCATTTCTACCAGCAGGAGGAGTCCTGGTGTGGTGCTGTGAGTTAATGCACCAGACTGCAAAGCCATTTGAACTGCAAGGTTTGTGGTTCAAGCTCACCAGCTGCTCATTGGAAACTCTATACAGGGTCGCTATGGGTCAGAATCGACTCAATGGCACTTCACAACAACACCAACCAGCAGGAAGGAGCTGGGATGACAACTGCAAATGGGTCTGAAAACTGACAAGCACTTGTCCAGGCAGTTCAAGATTTATATATATACACATAGCCTTTCCAATACCAGTCATTTCAGCTAGGGTCTTCTGAGAGCATTTAGTACCAATACCAAGTATTTTACAAGTATCACATTTAATTTGCAGATTAAAAATTATTCTTAAAATATTTTATTTTCTTCATTTCACTGATAAGTAAACTGAGGCTTGGATGAAATAAAATATGTATATATATATAGGACTCCTGGTGTGATGCTGGAGGATAAACCCTGGTCCACAAGGTTGGTTTCAACCACAAGGTTGGCAATTCAAACTCACCAGCACTTCTCAGAAACCTATACAGGGTCACGAAGAGTCAGAGCCATCTAAACAGCACTTAGCAACAACAACAACATTCTCTCCCACCAGTTACTCTCAGAACCCCTGTACAGCATTGCTATGAGTCAGAACTGAAGTGAAGACGACTTAAAACATTTACTGATGAAGATCAAAGAGCACAGCCTTCCGTATGGTTTACATCTCAATGTAAAGAAAACAAAAATCCTCACCACTGAACAAATAAACAACATTCTTATCAAGGGAGAAAAGATTGAAGTTGTCAAGGACTTCATAATTCTTCTTGGCTCAACTATCAACACTCACAGAAGCAGCAGTCAAGAAATCAAAGGACGTATTGCATTAGGCAAATCTGTTGCACAAGACCTTTTTAAAATGTTGAAGAGCAAAGATGTCAGCTTGAGGACTAAGGTGCACCTGACCCAAGCCATGGTATTTTCAATAACCTCATATGCATGCGAAAGCTGGACAGTGAATAAGGATGACTGTAGAAGAATTGATGCTTTTCAGTTATGGTGTTGGAGGAGAACATCGAAAGTGCCATGGGCTGCCAAAAGAACCAATAGATCTGTTTTGGAAGAAGTGCAGCCAGAGTGCTCCTTAGAGGCCAATATGGCCAAACTTTGTCTCTCATACTTCAGACATATTGTCAGGAGGGACCCAGTCACTGGAGAAAGATATCATGTTTGGTAAGGTGGAGGGTCAGAGAAAAAGAGGAAGACCCCCAACGAGATGGATTGGCCAAGTGGCAGCATCGATGGACTCAAGCGTAGCAACAGTAGTGAGGTTGGCCCAGGATAGGGCAGTGTTTCATTCTGATATGCATAAGGTCTCTGTGAGTCAGTACCAACTCGATGGCACCTAACAACAACAACAACATACTTTATACATTTCTTTTCTCAGGATAGATAACTATAGTTAATGTCTCTCATTTTCAATATCCATAGACTTTTTTTTTGCTTCTCCCCCAAATATTACATAGTCTTCTTGCCTCTGTGTCTGTCTCTTCATTCCTAGACTTTCTCAACACTGTATATTTCCCTACCACTCAACGATCTCAAATAGATCTTTTATCGCCTTCTTACCTGACTATCTGCTGTCTCACTGTGAATCTCTGCTGTGCTAAGCGTCAGCAGTAATGTGCACAGAATAGAAGATCACAACAGAGAATTCCTTTCTTCATTGCCAGTCATGGCACACTAATTGTGAATGTTACTCAACAATGTTGATAAATGATGTTCACTCTGGGATTTTTCTCTGAAAAAGAAAAAATTTTCCCCCTATCTTCAAATACTCAAACCTATGTTTGCATATCCATTTATTTTTCATCACTTGTGGGTCTAATTCAGAGAAATAACTACGGTAGAACCTAGGAAGGGATATTTTGAAACTATGATTTTTTTTTCCTTTGTTGTTATTGTTAGGTGCCATCGAGTTGGTTCCAATTCATAGTGACCAAATGCATAACAGAATGAAACACTGTCAGGTCCTGGGCCATCCTCACAATTGATGCTACACTTGAGTCCTTTATGTTGCCACTGTGCCAGTCCATCTCGTTGAAGATCTTCCTCTTTTTCTCTGACCCTCCACTTTACCGAGCATGATGTCCTTCTTTAGGGACTAATGTCTCCACATAATATATCCAAAGTCTGGCCATCCTCACTTCTAAGGAGCTTTCTGGCTGTACTTCCTCCAACATAGATTTGTTAGTTCTAGAAATTCATAGTAGTTTTCAAATTCTTCTCCACCACCATAACTCAAATGCATCAATTCTTCTATGTTGTTGTTGTGGTTGTTAGGTGCCATCAAGTCAGTACCGACTCATAATGTCCTTATGCACAGCAGAACGAAACACTGCCCGATCCTAGGTCAACCTGACTACTGTTGCCATGCTTGAGCCCATTGATGCTGCCACTTTGCAAATCCATCTCACTGGGGGGTCTTCCTCTTTTTCTCTGATCCCTCCACCCTACCAAACATAATATCCTTCTGGAGCAACTGGTCCCTCCTGATGGTATGTCCAAAGTATCAGAGACGAAGTTCAGCCATCCTAGCCTCCAAGTAGCACTCTAGCTGCACTTCTTCCAATATAGATCTGTTTGGTCTTTTGTCAGCCCATGGCACTTTCTCACCAAATTCTCCTCCATCACCATAACTCAAAAGCATAAATTATTCTATGGTCTTCCTTGTTCACCATCCAGCTTTCACATGCATATAAGGTTATTGAAAATACCATGGCTTGGGTCAGGCACACCTTAGTCTTCAAGCTGACACCTTTGCTCTTCAACACTTTTTAAAAAGGTATTGTGCAGCAGATATGCCTACTGCATCATTTGATTTCTTGATTGCTGCTTCCATGAAGGTTGATAGCTGATTCAAGAAGAATGAAGTCCTTGAAAACTTCAATGTTTTCTCCTTCGATAAGAATGTTGTTTATTTGTCCAGTGGTGAGGATTTTTGTTTTCTTTACATTGAGATGCAATCCATACCAAAGGTATATTTGATCTTCATCAGAAAATATTTTAAGTCTTCTTCACTTTCAGCAAGCAAGGTTGAATCATCTGTATATCACAGGTTGTTAATGAGTCTTCCTCCAATCCTGATGTCATATTTTTCTTCATATAAGACAGCTTCTCTATTTGCTCAGCATACGGATTGAATAAGCATGGTGAAAGAATACCACCCTGTTGCACACCTTTCTTAATTTTAACCACTCAGTGTTCCCATGTTCTGTTTGAACAACTGCCTCTTGGTTCATGTACAGATTCCTCATGAGCACAATTAAGTTTTCCGGAACACTCATACTTCACAATGTTGTCCATAGCTTGTCAATTCTTCTATAGTCTTCCTTATTCATTTTCCAGTTTTCACATGCATATGAGGCTAATGAAAACACCATGGCTTGGGCCAGGCTTACCTAAGTCCTCAAGCTGACATCTTTGCTTTTAAACGCTTTAAAGAGATGTTGTGTAGCAGCTTTGCCTTATACAATACACCAGTTGATTTCTTGACAGTTGCTTCCATGAGTGTTGATAGTAGATCTATGCAAAATGAAGTCTTTATCAACTTCAATCTTTTCTCCATTTCACAGGATGTTAGTTAATGATCCAGTGGTGAAAATTTTTGTTTTCTTCATATTGAGGTGTTATACATACAGAATTCTTTGATCTTCCTCATCACCAAGTGTTTTAAGTCATCTTTGTTTTCAGCAAGCAAGGTTGCATATCATCTGCATGTGACAGGTTGTTGATGAATCTTCCTCTAATCCAGATGCCATGTTCTTCTTCATATAATCCAGCTGCTTGAATTATTTATTCAGCTACAGAGTGAATAAGTATGGTGAAAGAATACCACCTGGTCCATGCCTTTCCTGATTTTAAATCAGTCAGTGTCCCATTGTTCTGCAGGAACAACTGCCTCTTGGTTTTGTACAAGTTCGCATGCACCAAGTTCAGTGTTCTGGAATACCCATTCATCACAATGTTATACATAGTTTCACATGATTCACAAAGTCTTTGAATAGTGAATCAAATTATCACTGGTATTCTCTGCTTTCAGTCAAAATCCATCTGATATCAGTAATGATAGCCCTTGTTCCATGTCCTTTTCTGAATCTGGCTTGAACCAGTCAATGTACTGTTGCAGTCCTTTTTGGCTTATCTTTAGCAAAATTCTACTCTGGAAACAACCAAGAATGTTCTAGGATATGGAAAGTTCTTTTCATTTCTGTTGTGTTATTGCTTTCATAAGAACAAACTAAACTCCAACCCCACTGTCACTTACTTAGTCAATTCCAACTCATAGCAACCCAATGTGGGATTTTGCAAGATTTTAAATCTTTCCAGGAGCAAAAAGCCTACTCTTTCAACCTTGGAGCAGTTGGTGGATTTGAACTGCTGACCTTGCAGCTAGCAGTCCAATGTATAAGCCACTGTCTCACCAGGTCTTGTACTCAGATGGACAGATGGGACATTCACTTAAGTTCCCTCTCTGGCTAAATAAAAGGAAATCATTGTGCAGTATTAAAATCCTTGCCTATGAAAATTATACTCTATTTTATACAAAGATTTTCTAGATTATATAAAATGGTCAAAATTGCAGATACTAAATTTTTAATTGCCAAAGCTCTATTCTCCGACATGAAGATATGTCCTAACTAATAATGCCAAACCACAGTTTTACCTCATAAAGAAATGTGTCAGTTATTTTAAGGAAAACTTTCAAGTCACTCATACTTTTATACATCAGTTTTTTATGAGAAAAGGTCAGTCTCAGCATTCTAACAGTCAGTTATTTGCATAAAAATACCTTTGTGTTGTATGTTTATCGACTTCAGTGTATCAAAACACAGTTTTCAAGTAAGCTGTATGATTGGATGACAGTACATTCAATGATGTAGAAACCTACAATTTACAATTTCTTCAGACAGTGGTTATTGATTGCTCTTGCTGATTGCATTGCTTCAGATGAAAACAACTACTCAGATAATGACGATTTAAGACATTTGACAATTCAGATGTGGTTTAAAGTTCCTCTGTGGCAAAGATTTTAATTTGAAGGATTTAAAAATTTTTGAAAGATCCATGTTTATTCCAATCTTTGAAGTGCTAACTATCAATTCTTTTGGCATTCTTTTTTTTGTGTGTGTCATTTTTATGTGTGTGTGTGTGTGTGTTTTAAATATTTTATTGTGAATTATGTGATCGTTTACATGGGAGAATATTAGCTTTACATTCATTCTATTGTATATCCTTTCATTGCCATGGTTACAATCCCATCCATGCATCATCAACCAACCAAAGTGTATACCCTGCAAGCCTGTCCCCCAGTAGACAGTCCACATCCCCTCTCCTTCTCTGAGTCTAGCGACCCCAGCCTCTCCATCTCTCCACATCATCATCTCTGTCTCCATCTCTGGCATCATAGCTTCTCTGGGTAGGTTCCCGCTCTCCACTCTTCTCCCTTGATGGTCCCAGGGACCTCCTCTCTTAAACTGCAAAGTGAATCACTCCCCTCCTTTTGCTACAAAATGTCTACCTTTACATTTCCAACCCACACAATCAGTCCTGATAACAATTATTCACTATTGTATCACAATATACCTATCCACATCTCCTTTCATCAGCTCCACCCAGACAGATTGGATACTACTCAGTAGAGATTCTATCTTTCTCCACCCTCTAGATCTAGGTTCCCTCTTGAAAGCTTGTAAGCCAGTCACTTCTTGCCTTTGTAGTTCCCTGCTCCCCAATTTGGGTAGTCAATGTCCAAGTTGCCCATCCCTGTCTATTCTGTGTATGGAGGGGATGGGAATGATCCTCGCTGTAAAGATTTGTTTCCACTTTTGAGCTACTGCATCCATAGGTGTAGGTCAAGTTCATCAAATTGCATCAGATTACTTTTTTTCCCCTCTTCTTTCTTCTTCTAGTTGAGCTCTGATCATCCAGTCATTGAAGCCAGGTCAAGTGAGTATTATTTGCAAGTGTGGGTGTTCTTATGCATATGCCCTCTCTTCTTATTAGCTGGACGCTTCACTCTCCACTCTAGTCCTCTGTGGCTATGTTACTGAATCTGGGCCCAAGAGTCCCCAGGTCTTGCCACACTGCTGGCCAACTAGGTCTCCAGCTGGGTTCATAGGAGTCTGTTAAACTTTTTAGGGCTTAGCTCGCTGCTTCTTTGCTGTTTTTCCCTCACTTCCCCTTATTGGTGATGAAAGCGGTAACCAATCGAGTGTGAAAGAATACCCCATTGAATCTTAGTCTTGGAAGGGGGTTTTCCCTGAGGGGACCTGACCACTTGCCTTGATGTCTCCTGGGTGAGCAACTTGCTTGTTCTTGTAGTAATCAGTTGGTCTGCCATTATCATGTTTGTGTTTTCTTCATTCTTTACCTCTGTCCCACTTAGCCCATGCAAACCTGCCTAATTGTTCTCCCATCTACTTTGTTCTTCTATTCCCCTCCCCTTTCTTGTGTATTGCCCCCTCCCTAGCACCCAAACTATCCTGTGTCTATTCCCTATCCTATGCTCCACCTTCCCCTCCCTCCCCTTACCCCACCCTGTACATCCCAACAACCAGCAAAGAATTCCCCTCCCCCCCATTTAGTATGGGTTCTTTTTCTTAGTCTTTTACAATAGTGGTCCTATGCAGTATTTCTCCTTTTGTGACTGACTAATTTCACTCAACATAACGTCCTCAAGGTTCATCCATGTTATGTGGTGGCTTGCTGCTTCATTGTTATTTTTCAAGGTAGCATAATATCCCATTGTGTGTATGTACCACAGTTTGTTTATCCATTCTTCAGTTGATGTGTACTTTGGCTGTCTCCATCTTTTTGCTATTGCAAATAGTGCTGCTATGAACATTGGTGTGCATATACCTACTCATGTTATGGCTCATATTTCTTGTGGGTAAATACCAAGTAGAAGAATTGCTACATCATAAGGTATTTCTATTTCCAAACTTCTAAGGAAGCGCCATATTTCTTTCCTGACAGGTTGGACCATTTTGCAATCCCACCAACAATGCAGGAGTGTCCCAGTCTCTCCACATCCCCAACATTTATTTTGATCTTTGCTGTTATTGCTGGAGTGAGATGATATCTCATTGTTGTTTTGATTCACGTCTCTCTAATGGCTAGTGATCGTGAACATTTCTTCATGTTTGTTGGCTGCCTGGATCTTCTCCTTGATGAAGTGTCTGTTCATGTCCTGTGCCCATTTTTTAATTGGGTTATTTGTCTTTTTTCTTGTAAAGCTGTTGTAGTTTCCTATATATTTTAGCAATGAGTCCCTTGTCTGATGTGTCATTGCAAAATATTTTTTCCCCCAATCTGTGGGTTCCCTTTTTATTCTTCTGGTGAAGTCTTTTGATGCACATAAGTTTTTAATTTTTAGTATGTCCCACTCATCTATTTTGTCCACTTTCATTTGTGTAGTTTTCAAAATGTTTGGTAGTCTGTGTATTCCCTGAATTAGTGCCCTCACATTTGT
>NW_006408550.1:22698147-22698971 GCF_000296735.1 Chrysochloris asiatica | reverse complement strand
CGCTATGAGTCGGTTCCGACTTGATGGCACCTGACAACAACAACAACAAAATTTTATCCTGTAACCTACCTGACCTTCTCACTATATGGATCTCTGTTCCTATGTGTTTACCTTCTTTAATATTGTAATTGTTTTGATCATAGACTGACTTCACAGATTCTCTGAGTTTGTTCTTATAGTTTTGGTCTGTTCTTGACTTTTCCTTCTGTCGATTTAATTCTGGAAGGTGCTGCCATGTATGTCAATCTCTGGTTGTTGTCTGTTCTTGTTGGTTCTGAGTCCACAGAACTCCCTTTAGGATGTTTTGTAGTGCAGGGTTGGCTTTGACAAAATTCCTTAGCTTCTGTTTATCCTGGAATGTTTTGATTACACCCTCATATTTGATTGATAGCTTTGATGCATAAAGGATTCTTGGTTGACAGTTTTGTTTTTGTTTTTGTTTTTTTTGCTTTCAGGGTTTTATATATGTCTCCCCATTGCCTTCTTGCTTGCATGGTTTATGCGGAGAGAGCCGAGCTTAATCTGACTTGCTTGCCTTTTTATGTAACACTCCTCTTTTCCCTAACTGCTTTCAAGAAGTGTCTCCTTATCTTTGATTTTGGAGAGCTTGATTATGATCTGTCTCGGTGATTTTCTGTTGGGGGTCTATCGTTCCTGGGGTTTGTTGAGCTTCTTGAATGTTTTTCTTTTCTTAAATCACATCCTGAAAAATCTACTTTTCAGGATATTAGAGAAATTTTCTTCCAGCAGTTCTTCAACTATTTCCTCTGCGGACTTGTGTGATTCTTCTTGTTCTGGAACGCCGATAATTCTTAAGTTATTCC
>NW_006408550.1:22685205-22697937 GCF_000296735.1 Chrysochloris asiatica | reverse complement strand
AACTCCATTGTAGAGTGTTTTGAAACATTTTATAATCATTTTTCTGAATTCCTTCTCAGGCATTTCCAAGGCCTGCCCTCCTTCCAGAATGGAGTCCAGGTCTACCTCTCGATCATATGTCTCAGACGTTTTATCTTGTTTCTGAACATGTGGTGATATGGTCATCTTCTTTTGCTTCTTGGACATGTTTGGTGTTTATCTGTGTCCTTAATACTTATTTTGAGTACATGTTTTGGTATTTTTTATGTTTTCTGATTGCTTCCGAGTAGATGTGATCAGGATGTGAGTTTTCTTTTTCACTCTTTTTATTGTTTAACTCAGAGTAACTTTCACAGGTGTTGTCTGCCTCCCTGGTATATGGCAGTTGGTATTGGTTCTTGCCTGGATTTTGGTGTTTTATAGAGTGTGATTGTTGCTTGATGATATGTCAGCAATTGCTGTGTTTTCTTGGGTAATGTAGGGAGAGAAAGAGTCCCCCAAACATAGCAGGGAGAGCATAAAACAGCAAAACAGCCACATAAAAAAATAAATAATAAAAAATAAAAAACAAGAAAACACTGAAAAAACAACAACAAAAAAGAAAGAAAGAAAGAAAGAAAGAAAGAAAGAAAGAAAGAAAGAAAGAAAGAAAAATGTAGATTGGATACTGTAGTCTCTAATCACAGAAAAGGGAGAGGAGAGAGAGAAGAAAAAAGAAAAAAAAGAAAAAAAAAAATCTGTAGCCTAATATGAGTATGACTTTAATGTCCTCTTTTAGCTTCTTGCCTTCAAAGCTGCCTGAGAAATTTCAAGATGCCACTGTTGGTTGTTATGCTGTACTTCAGGATTTAATTTAATTTTCAGCCTGTTTTGTTTTTAAACTCTTTTTCCCTCTCCCCACCCCCTGTTCTGGCTTTTCCATATTAAAAAAACAACAACAAAAAAAACAAAAAACAGTTCAGTGCTGGCTCTTGGGCTGAAAGTATCTGTGCACATGCATGGCAGAAGAACCCACCAGTGGTGATGGAGGGGGGGGTGTCCACTTGTTTAGGTACCCCCTCTAGTCACCAGAATGGAGGTGCACAAATGGGGGTGGGGTGGAGTTGGGCAATAAATAGATACCAAAAAAAGGAAAATCAGAATAAAGCAAAACCGACAAAGTATATTGCCCACCTTTGCTCCGAGGTTCCTGTAGCACTTTTCTGTGGTGTGTCTGCTCCCCCACTTGGTTTTGCCATTTGGTTTTGCAAAAGTTGTGGACTCCGGGCCTCCAAGCCCAGTCAATTCAAAAGTACGTTCCTTCTTATTCCCACTTCAATTTCCACTAGCTATAAGCCTTCAAACTTTTAAAATAGTCCTAGCTATAGGGTGCGTAGTGGTTATGAATCAGACTGAGAACAGCAAGGTCAGCAATTCGAGACTACCAGCTGTTCCGCTGGAGAAAGATGAGGCGTTCTACTCCCGTAAAGATTTACAGCCTTGGAAACCCTGTACAGGGTCTCTATGAGTCGGAACTAACTCCACAGCACACAGCCACCACCACCATAGGGTACCGAGTTTTGGAGCTCTGCCCTAAATCTGCTTTGTCTGGTATTCTGTGGTACTGCTGACAAGAACCTTCACTGCACCTCCATCCTAGCTGCCATCAAACTCTGCCTCCTTTTGGCATTCTCTTATAAATCTTTTAGTTGTTTATAGTCTGTCAATATTTATTTATTTGGTCATATTGGAGTTATTTGTTTTAATGAAAGAAATTAATTTTCATTCTGAAATTCTGATCAAATGTTTCCAAGGCTGCCAGCTTTAAGGAGCAGACTACCACATCTTTCTCTCATGGAACAGCTGCTGTGTTTGAATTACCAAGCTTGCAGTTAGCAGCCCAGGACTCCTTACATACCATAAAACACAATTCTAATCCTTCTAATAATAGCTGCTCTTCAGAAACCCTATACAGGGTCTCTGTGAGTCTGAATTGACTTAATGGCACTTAACAACAAGAACAACAATAATCGTGACTGAAAGAGATTTCTAATAAAATAAAATAAAATTATCACTTTCACTTGAACCGAAGATTATCTCATTATCTCTAATTATTACTAGAATGAATCTGAAAAGCATTTTAGTTCTGTAAGTAAAATATTAAACATCTTGAGTCACATAACTGAACTACAATTTGAATCTATAGACAATGCAATAACATAGCCAATTAGTGTTTTTAACAAAGAAGACATTGTAAAAATAATCACAGTTTGCTGATTTTTTTTTTCTTCCAGTAGGATCAGAGGAGCAAGAAAATACAAATGATTGTGAGGTGTCAACCATTATATGTATACTGAAAATACAAAACACAAGTTTGTTTTACAGCAGAAAACTTAGGTAAAAATTAGCTCTTCTCCTGCCATAGTTTTACAAACATAAGGCATTATAAGGAGCTCTGGTAGCGTAGTGGTTACGAATCGGACTGCGAGGCTTAAGGTCAGCGGTTCGAAACTACCAGCTGCTCCGTGGGAGAAAGATGAGGCTTTCTACTCCCGTAAGGATTTACACACTCGGAAACCCTGTACAGGGTCGCTATGGGTCGGAACCGACTCGACGGCACTTAACAACAACAACAACAACAAGGCATTATACTTTGTTTTCTTATATGCACACTCTGAGATAGTTTCATAGGCATGCTATACTGCTTTTGTTTTGTTTTTTAAACTGTGTTCAACGAGATACATAGACACAGTGTCAGCAAAATCAGGCTCTAACACAAGAGTTGAGAGGGTAGTGCAGTATCAAATAGCGTTTCATTCCGTTGTGCATAGATAGTGTTGCATAAGTCAGAACTGACTTCATGGCATCTAATAATAATACCAACAGCCCACTTGCAAAAATGCCTCACAGTGAGAAGACTGAGTTGGCAAAAAGCTTATATCTTGTCTGTTGTTTCTATGAAACTATGGTGATTTGAGACTCATATAAATTTACTTAATATAATCAATGTTTATTACAAAATACATTTACTTAACTAAACTATACAAGGGCTACCAACTGTACAAAATGGTACCAAAGCTCAGTGAGAAAACGAGATCTGAAAAAGGCAAATGACATGAATGGTACTAGGAATCCTGATGTGGCGCTGTAGGAGCAGCGCAGGCTTTAGTGGTTTGTGAGTAAATTTGAATAGCAGTGGTATATACTGGTCTTCCTTGTAGGCACATAGAGATTATTCCAACACAGACAGTATCGGGCTACAAGAGAGATCTTGAATGGCATGCCATTACTCTTCAAATTGTCATTCCCACCATAGTAAGCCATGTGACTGTCAGATTCAAAATGGCCAATGTCAGTTCACTTCAGCTTACTAATTCACAAGCTATCCATGTTTGTGTGTTCCATTTAGTTTTTGACAACGTCCAATTTTCTTTAACTCATAGTTTGTACATTCTCTGTTCTGATTACTAACAGATGTTTACAGCTGCTTCTCCTCATTTTGAGTTTGTTTCATGATCCAATGAAGGTCCTAGAAGCTCCAATTCATTTGCATCATCAGGGTCAATGCTACTTTGAGGAGACAGCTCTTTCTTAGTCATATTTTGAGTACCTTCCAATCTGAGGGGCTCATCTTTTAGCACTGTATCACAATATTCTGGTGTTCTTCATCATGTTT
This sequence comes from Chrysochloris asiatica, assembly GCF_000296735.1. NCBI lineage: Eukaryota > Metazoa > Chordata > Mammalia > Afrosoricida > Chrysochloridae > Chrysochloris > Chrysochloris asiatica. The sequence continues at coordinate 22,694,303 of NW_006408550.1, read as the reverse complement.
CAATATTCAATATGCTGGTGCTGTCTGACCATAATGTTTTCAGTAAGTAAATATTCAGAAGTAGTCCATCTCTCTTTCTTCCATGCCTATCTTAGACTGGAAGCTTAGTTGGAGCTTTTCCATCATAAGTGACCCTGCTGATGTTGAAAACACTGGTGACATTGATTTTCAAATCACAGCAACACACAAGCCACCACAGTATGACAAACTGACAGAGGAGTGGAGGAAGAAGTTCATTAACATCAGTCCAAACAAGGAAGGGGCCATTGATAGAACAGATCATCAATTTTTCAAATTCAAGATCAGACTGAAGTTGAAAAAATTAAAACAAGTCAATGAGAGTCCAAATATGACCTTGAGTATTATTGTTGTTAAGTACCCTACAGTCAGTTCTACTTACAGCAACCCTATGCATAACAGAACGAATTATTGGTATGGTCCTGAACCATACTCACAATTGTTGTTACACATGAGCCCATTTCTGCTGCTACTAGGAAGAAGTCCAAGGTGCACTAAAGACATAGGTAAAGAACAAGATTCTGGGAATTGATGGAATATAAATTTAAATATTTCAACAAACTGATGCAGCTCTGGAGGTACTTACTTATTTATTCCAAGAAATTATGAATATGGCTATAAAACCAACTGATTGGAAGAGATCCATAATTGTACCCATTCCAAATGAACCAACAGGAAGTGGCAATCAATGAACAATATCATTAATATCAGATGCAAGTAAAATTTTGCTGAGGATAATTTAAAAATGTTTGCAAAGGTACATTGACAGAGAAATACCAGAGGTTCAAACTGGAATCAGATGGGTATGCAAAATGAGAGATAGCATTACTTACATCATATTGATCTTGACTAAAAGCAGATAATAACAAAATGTTTATTTGTGATTTATTGACTTTGCAAAGGCATTTGAGTAGGTAAAGTCATAGCAAACTATGTATAGCATTGTGAAGAATGGGTATTCCAGAATACATTACTTGCTCATGAGAAACCTGTACATTGACCAAAAGGCAGACATTCAAACAGAACAAAAGGACACAGAGTGATTTGAAATACTAGGAAATGTGTACCCCAGGGTAGCATTCTTTCACTATACTTACTCAATATGAATATTGAACATAATCTGAGCAAAAGGATTATATGAAGAAGAACATGGCATCAAGATTGGAGGAAGACACATTAACAACATACAACAGGCAGATAATAGAGCCTTGCTTGCTGAGAGCTAAGAGCACTTACAATACTTACTGATGGAGATCAAAGACTACAGCTTTCAGTATAGATTGCACCTCAATGTAACGAAAACAAAAATCCTCACCACTTTACCAATGATAACATCATGATAATCAGAGAAAAGATGTGAACCTACCAAAGGCTTTATTTGGCTTGGATTTGCAATCAATACTCATATAAGCAACAATCATATAAAAAGGTTTATCACACAAGGAAAATCTGCTGCATAAAACCTCTTTAAACTATTAAATAGCAAAGAGATCAGTTTAAGGACTTAAGGATGCCAGACCCAAGTCTCGATATTTTCAATTACTTCATACGTATGTGAAAGTTGGAAAATGAATAAGGAAGATGATAGAAGAAGAAATGCATTTGAATTATTGTGTTGGCAAATACATTGAAAGTACAGCCAGAATGCTCCTTTGAAACAAGAATAAAGAGGAAGACTGTGTCTCTTTAACCTTGGCCATGTGGTTAGGCGGGAACAGCCCCTGGAGAAGGACATAATGGTTAATGAATTGAAGTATCAAAGAAAAAGAGGAGGATTCTCAACAAATTGCCTTACACAATAACAGCAACAATGGGTTCAAATATAACAGCAATTGTGAGGATGAAGCAGGACTGGACATTGTTTGGCTCTGTTACACATTGGGTCTCTATGAGTCAGAACCAATCCAATGACACCTAGCAATAGCAATAATAGCATCTTCATTGCATATATCTTTTTTTCAACAACTAAAATAATGACTATTCATGTCAACCACATCAGATGGAATATACAAGAATCAAATTGACTACAGAGGTGGAATGAGATGATAGAGAAGTTCAATAGCATCAGTCAGTGGAAGGCCAGGGACAGGCTGCAAAACACTGCATTAAATACTCATATGCAAGTAAGTTAAAGATGAAGAAAATTAAAGCAATCCGTAGTAGTCAAAATATAACCTTGATTATAATGCATCTAAATTTGAAGAGTATTTCAAGAACAGATTTGACTCATTGAACATAATAGACTGTAGGCCAGACAAGTTATGGAATAACATAAAAGGCATCACACACAGAGATAAAAATGTCATTTAAATGACAAAAAAGAAAGACAGAAAGTACTAAAATGAATATCAAAAGGGACTCTGAAACTTTCTCATGAACATAGAATAGCTAAAGTAAAAGGAAGCATGATGAACTGAAAAAGCTGAACAGGTGATTCCCAATGGTAGCTCAAGAAGACAAAGTAAAATATTATAATGAAAAGTGAAAAGACCTTGAGTTAGAAAGCCAAAGGGAAGAAAATTCTCAGCATTTCTTAAGCTGATAAAACTGAAGAAAAAATTCAAGCTTTGAGTTGCAATATTGAAAATTTGATGAGCAAAATATTGAACAACTTAGGAAGAATCTTAAGAAGGTGGACAAAACACAAAACCCCTGTATGAAAAAAAGATTTTTTTGGTCGAAGTTCAACCACTTCAAGAGAAAGAATCTGATCAAAAACCAGTGGAATCGAAAGAAGTCCAATTTACACTGAAGGCATTATCCAAAAGTAAGGTTCTAAGAATGAACAGAATACCAATTGCAATATTTCCATAAATAAAAGCGCTGCTGGCACTGCCCACTCATCTGTCTCAAAATATTTAGAAGACAGCTAACTAGTCAAACAACAGGAAGAGATCCATATTTATGCTCATTTCAAAGAAATATGGTCCAAGAGAATAAGTAAATTATTAAATAACATCCTCCATAGCATATGCAAGTAAATTTTGCTAAAGATAATTTTTAAATGATTGCAGCAGTCCATTGACAGGGATTTGCCAGAAATTCAAGTCAGATTAAAAGAGGACATGGAATGAGAGATACTATTTTAACATCAGATGCATCTGGGCTAAGAGATGAGAATACCACAAAGATGTTTACTTGTGTTTTATTGACTATGCAAACGTGGATGTATGACTCTGTGGATCACAACAACTTATGGACAACATTGAGAAGAATGGGAATTCCACAACACTTAATTGTGCTCTGGTGAAACCTGAGCATTCATTCAAACAAAAATGCATTAATTCAAACAATACCAGAGTATAATGCATGATTTGTTATCAGGAAAGTTGTGCATCATGGTTGCCTTCCTTCACTGTACTTATTCAGTCTGTAGGCTGAGTAAGTAAACTGAGAAGATGGACTAGATGAACTATGAGGCATCAGGACTGGAAGAAGACTCAGGGATGACCTTAGATATGTAGATGACACAACCTTGTTTACTGAAAGCAAAGATAATTTGAAGCACTTACTGATGAAGATGAAAGTTTACAGCCTTCAATATGGATTACACTTTAACATAAAGGAAAAAACCATACTCTAAACTAGGCCAATAAGAAATTTCATGAAGAATGGAGAAATAATTGAAGTTGTTAAGGATTTCATTTTACTTGGGTGTTCATGGAGGCAGAAGTCAGGAAATTAAACAACATATTGTATTGGACAAATTCAGTGCAAAACATATCTTTAAAATGTTAAAACAAACAAACAAAGCTACTTTAAAGACTTACATGCATGTAACTCAAACCATTGCATTTTTAATCACTTTACATGTATAAAAAGATGGACAGTGAAAGATGCCTTTAAATTAAGTTATTGACAAAGAATATTGAATATACCATGGACTGCCAAAGGACAGAGCAAATCTGTCATGGAAGAAGTATAGCCCTAGAGTGTTCCTTAGAAATGAGAATGGCAATATTTTACCTCACATACTTTGGGCAAGTCATCAAAAGGGATCAGTCCCTAGAGAAGGACATCATTCTTGGTAAATTAAAGGGTCACTGAAAAAGAGGACCCTCAATGAGTTGCATTAGCACAGTGGCCGCAACAATGGGCTCAAACTGAAGAACAATTGCAGGACTGGGCAGTGTTCTATTATGTCGTACAGAGGGTTGCTATGAATAAGAACTGATCCAGTGGTGCCTATCAGCAACAGTAGTAGGAACTAACACTCAAACAAATGCCAACAAGCACATTTCCACTGAGTTGATTCCAATTCTTAGTGACTCTGTTGCAAAATTAACAGTGGGAGCCTACATTTTTCTCGGCCATTTTGTTCAACTGAAAGAATCTGTATGGCTTTCATAACAGTGCAATATTAGAGTCCTAGTATAAGGAGCTCTGGTAGCGTAGTGGTTACGACTCGGGCTGTGAACCGCAAGGTCAGCAGTTTGAAACTACCAGCTGCTCCGCGGGAGAAAGATGAGGCTTTCTACTCCCATAAAGATTTACACCCTCGGAAACCCTGTACAGGGTCGCTATGGGTCGGTTCCGACTCCACGGCACATAACAACAACAACAACAAGTGTGGTGCTATAGGATAAGCACTGGACTGGTAACTGTAAACAAGGCTGACAGTTCAAACCCACCATCTGTAAGGACCAAACTGATTTTACCTACCTAGAAACTGCTTGACTAAACTCTAGTCAGGCTCAGGAAAGCATTTTAAATAGACAAGGCCTCAGTTATTAGTTCCCTCCAGAGGCAAGGTCAATCTCCATTCTGTACATTAGCCTGAACACGTACTCTAGCTCCAAGAATATGATATATGTATAAATAGCCAGGCAGCTCAAGGCCAGAGGCCAGATGTTTTCCTTTACCCTAGCCTAAGAACAAAGACCACCAGTCCTGACCAATTAAACTGTAACATCTCATAGTTTGCCAATTGTTAACCAATCCAAAGATTGTAAAGCTGAGAAACCTGAGCTGTTTGAAAATTCTATAAAAACCCTGCAGACAATGAATTTGGGGCTCTTTCCCTATTCCAAAATGTCGGATAAGGTTAGAGACCTGGCTCGAGCTTGATTAAACAACCCTTATGTATTTGCATCGGTACACGGCTCCTGGGTGGTCTTTGGGGACCCTGAATTCTGGGCATAACACATCCACTGATTGAAAACCCTATACAGGGTCACTATGAGTTGGAACCGACTCAACAGCATTTAACAACAACAACAATATTATATTTATGACATTCATTTGGCCTATTCAACAAGGCTAATTTTTAAATTGTCTTCTATGGTACACTTATTTTGAATATCTTATTTAATTTTAGATATTATCATTTACAAATATTCTTGTTTAATAACATTCAATATTATTTTGAGTTTGTCAAATTATGTTAAATGTTTTATTGATTTTGTTCAAATATTACTTTGACTTGGTTTATATTTGAAAAGCAGCTGCCTATTCCAGTCCTACAAGTTCCTAACTTTGTGAGTTCTTTCTACTCCCTTTCATTCCTACTCACAAACTGGTCAATTATGTTCTTATCTCATCTTTATCTTGTATACATCACTAAGCGTAGTCAACACCAACCAACACATGTTCTAACACTGTTATTCCAACCTCTTTCCCTAGAGTTTTAAGTTCATTAGGTATTGTCCTGCCTTCCAAGTTATCACAACAGTAGCTATACCAATTATTTACCATTACATAAGAGGGACTGAAATTCATCAATCATACAATGAGTTTCCCTTGCTACATACCAGTCAAATCCTAAGCAAAGGTCACCATTTAAATGTTTCTCTTCTTAGGTCAATATTCATTTATTCAGTAAGAACAAACTACTTCAAATCTTAATTATGTAAAGATTAACTCCCCACCCAACTATTGTTCACTGCAGGTTGGCCGGCTCTTTGTTTTGAGCTGTTCTCATTCTAGGACTCAGAAGAGCAAAAATGCCATTTCCAGGGATACTGCTGGTCACAAGGGTGTAGAGAATAAAGCATGGTAGAGATGTGCTTAATTGCATGCTGACTCCAAAGCTTTAGCCCAGAAAGTCACTTCAGCTCACATTTAACTGCCCAAAGTAGTCCACATAGCAGCTCCCAGTGGGGAGATGGCAGGGTATGAGAACTAGACGTAATTGCTAGTCACCAACTGATGGACAACAACTTATATTATTTGAACCAAAGTTGTGATGCACATATGTTAAATTTTCTTGTTTAAAATGAGAAACAGGCTTTCTATGAGAATTTTCACTCTTAATTTATCACTGCAAACACCCAGGATAGCAGGCATTCTAGTGTATGATGTTCTCAAATACAGAGCACAGCAACAGTTTCATTGCACTGTAAGACATAGAATTTTAATGATAAATCCATTATTCTATCCACACATGAATTCCTTTTACATTCCAGCTAGTTCCTTATCCTAAGAATTTTAGAGGAAGTCATTAAAACATCATTTTTATGTATTACAATATTTATATAGAATGACATTGTTTATCACACAATATTGTTAATGCCTTAGAAAATGAGAGTGCAAACTACAGTTTTACTTCATTTGTTTAGATCTGTATGAAAAGATTCTCGACTATTTATCTCATAAGAAGATCATTCTCATATAAAAATTAGTTGCATAATAACAGCGTAGTATGTGAAAGCAAGTCAATGAGATTCTTTCCAGAAAAATCAAAAAGGAAAGAGTGCATTCAGGACATAGCTATTTTGTAGCATTCCCTTGTTTTAAGATCAGTGCTTAGTATTTGGAGTCCCTGGGTAATGCAAACAGTTAGGCACACAGTTACCAACCAAAAAGTTGGTGGTTCAAACTCACCCAAGGCACCTTGGAAAAAAGACTTTGGCAATCTATTTTTAAAAAGTAACAACCTTAAAAAACCTGTGGAGAACAATTCTAGTCTGCAACTCATGAGGTCTTCTCAGCCAACTAGACAGCAACTGGATTTATCATATCTTCTCTACAGAAATCCCCAAGGCCTTTTCTAAGCTACTGTGTCCAGGGACAAGGATGAAGAGTTCCAGTTTAGACAGCACTAGTGTGTCATTAGAAGTACCTGAACAAGGTTTGCACCATGATCCTATCAATGGCATTATGTTCAGACTTCATTGTGATTTAACTATTGAACCACAGAATGCAACTAACACTGGAGATTAGAAAAGTGATAAAGATGGGAAGGAAAGTAATTAGATCACAGAAAAGATGAAAAATCAGTCTTATCAATAATTTACTTTCTGCATTCAATGCAATTGCCAATTCATAGCATCTCTCTATTTTATAGACTTTCTGGTAGGAAGGAGAGCTCATCATTTTGTAAATAACAAGCTGTCAGAATCAGAAAAGGAAACAAATTCTATGAGCAGCAACAAACCTGAGATTACCACAGAGTGCAAGACCTATTAAAAATCCATGATTCTGTAAAGCTTGTGGGAGACAGAGACAGTAATAAATGAACTAATGACAAGAGCCTATAGTGAGTGATTACCCCTGTAACGATGCCTTAGTGACCCTCTGATAAATGCTTAATTTGTTTCTTGGCAGGATAACCCCTCAGAAGGCCTAAGGTGATATGGTCAAAGCAATATGAACAAAAAATTACTTTTTAATAGCTATGTAATGAAGCTTGTAGGACTTCAAAACATTGAAATAAACTCAGTATTTCTATATTGGTATTTTCCTACCCAGCATTCCAAACTACAATAACAGTGGTACTTTAAAATAGTTGTCATCTACATTTAAAAAAAAAAAAAAAGAAAACAAAACACTTTTATTTTAACTCTTTCCATTTATCAAAATGTATAAATTACTTTAAATTAAGAGTAAATGTTATTAAATTAATAATTTATATGCATTGATTTTGGATAAGCTATTTTTTTTCCATGTCTAAATTAACACTCTTCAATATTGTTTTGGATGGAATTGTGTCCTGTAAAATATGTGTTGAAATCCTAACCCCCGTACTTCTAGATATGACCCTATTTAGAAATAGGAATTTTCTTTTGTCATATTAATGTAGTCAGTCACACCAGTATAGGGTAGGTCCTAACCCTAACCACTGCTGAACTATGGAAAGAACAGAGCACACAGAAAGAAGAAGTTTTATGAAAATAATAACATAAGGCAAATGCATCTGTAAGTCCAGAAACACCAAGAATCATTAATAGAGACTGAAAGCTGTAGCCACCAGTCATCTGTCAGTTTGATGTATTAGAATAGCCTGTCTTTTGCTGTAATGCTGTAAATTATGCCACTGATATTTTAAATACCACCAGGGTCACCCATGGTACACATGTATCAGCAGCACTTTCAGACTAAGATAGTGTAAGAAGAAAGAACAGGCAGACCACTTCTGAATGGTTAGGCACTGAGAACCTTAAGAATTGCTGTGGAACACTGATATAGTTCTGGAAGATGAGCCCTTCAGGTTGGAAGTAACTCTGACACTGGTTCTTAAACATAGAGAAGGTAAAATGACTGAAAGAAATGAAGAGGTCAAAGGGCTGAACCAAAAATTCAAAAGGCAGTTCCGGAAGACAAAGCAGAGTGCTATCTACAAACATACCAAGATCTGGAGTTAGAAAAACAGAAGAGAAGAATATGATTGGCATTTCTCAAACTGAAAGAACAGAAGGAAAAAATTCAAGCCTCCAGTTGATATATGGAAGGATTTTACGGGTGAAATTTTCTGGCACTATTCTTGACAATATTCTAGTGTTCATCATATTCCAATATTTAATAATCTGGTACTGTCAGTGATCCACTGCTATTCATAAGGTTTACAGTGACTAAATAGTCTGAAGTAATCCACCGGTGAGGATTACTCACAAACTGGTCAATTATGTTCTTATCTCATCTTTATCTTGTATACATCACTAAGCGTAGTCAACACCAACCAACACATGTTCGAACTGGTCAATTATGTTCTTATCTCATCTTTATCTTGTATACATCACTAAGCGTAGTCAACACAACCAACACATGTTCTGAGGGCTATGCCACCGGTGTTTTAAATAACCAGCAGGGTCACCCATGGTGGAAAGGTTTCAGATGAGCTACAAAACAAAGACAGACTAGGA
>NW_006408550.1:22665710-22682200 GCF_000296735.1 Chrysochloris asiatica | reverse complement strand
CAGGATTGGGCATTGTTTCGTTCTGCTGTGCATGGGGTCGCTATGAGTCGGTTCCGACTCGATGGCACCTGACAACAACAACAACAATCCATCTCTGCTGCTTCCTAGTCTGTCTTAGTCTGGAAGCGCATCTGAAAATGGTCCATCATGGGTGATCCTGCTTGTATTTAATATGCTGGTGAAAGCCTCCAAAATCACAGCAGCATGCAAGTCAGCACAGCATGGTAAACTGATATTACATCACACTATAGTTGTATTATCAGGAGGAACCAGTCCCAGAAAAGATCATCATTCTCAGTAAAGTGAACGCTCAGCACAAAAGAGGAAGACCCCCAATGAGATGGATTGGCACGGTGTTAGCAGCAATGGGTCAAACATAGCTATGATTCTGAGGTTGGTGCAGGACCAGACAATGTTTCGTTTTATTGTGCATAATGTCGGTACCATCTTGACAGCACCTAACAACAACAACAATGTGCAAAATATTGAACAATTGCAGGAAGCACCAAAAGAAGATGGAAGGAATACAAAGCGTCACTGAGCCAAACAGAATTTGCCAACATTCAACCAGGTCAAGGGATAGCATATGATCAGGAATTTATGGATTGAAGTGAGAAATCCTAGCTCTGCTGAAGGCACTGGTGAAAAACAAATCTCTGGGAACAAATGGAATACCAAATGAAATATCTCAACAAACTGATGCAACCAACATTAGAAGCACTCACTTGATCTATGCCAAGAAATTTGGATAACAACTACCTGGCCAACCCACTGGAAGAGATGCATACTGTGCCAATTCCAAAGAAAGGTGACCCAACAGAATGTGGAAATTATCTAACAATATCATTAGCATCAAATGTAAGCAAAATTTTACAGAAAATAATTTAAAAATAATTGCAGCAGTACATCAACAGGGAGCTGCCAGAAATTCAAGCCAGATTCAGAAGAAGATATGGATCAACGAATATCATTGATGATGTAAATTGGATCTTGGCTGAAAGTACAGAATACCAGAAAGATGTTTACTTATGTTTTATTGACTATGTGAAGGCATTTGTCTGTGTGGATCAAAACAAACTATGGATAACATTGTGAAGAATGAGAATTCTAGAACAGTTAGGAATGCTCAAGTAGAAGCTGCACAGAGACCAAAAAGCAGTTATATAAACAGAACAAGGGATGGTTTAAAATCAGAAAACATGTGTTTCAGGGTTGTATTCTTTCACCAAATTTATTCAATCTGTATGCTGAGCAAAGTTGGACTATATGAAGAATGAAGCATCAGAACTGAAGAAAGTTAATAATATGCAATACACAGGTGATTCAATCTTGCTTGCAGGAGGTGAAGTGGCCTTGAAACAAAGAATACAGTCTTCAGTATGGACTGCAACTCAATGCAAATAAGACAAAAATCCTCATGACCAGACCAAGAAACAGCATCATGATAAGTAAATAAGATCGTCAAGGATTTCATTTTACTTGGATCCATAATCAATGCTCATGGAAGCAAAAGTTAAGAAATTAAAGATTATATTGTGTTGGGCAAATATGATAGAAAAGATATCTTCAAGTGCTAAGGAGTAAAGATGTCATTTGGAAGACTAAGGCATGCATGACTCAAGCCATGGTATTTTCAATGCAGTACTGGCTGTGGTACAATAATATGTCACAAGAACAAACAAATCTGTCATGGAAGAAGAGTAACCAAAACGTTGCTTAGAAGAAAGTATGGTGAGGCATTATCTCTCATACTTTGAACGTTATCAAGAGGGGCCAGTTCCTGGAAAAGGACATAGTTATTGGTAAAATGGAGGGTCAATGAAAAAGGGGAAGACCCACAACAAGATGGATTGACACAGTCGTAACAACAATGCGATCAAGTGTGAAAACAATTGTGAGCATGTTGCATGATTGGACAGTGTTTCCTTCTGATCTACATATAGGGTCACTATGAATCAGAACTGATTCGATGACACCTAATGACGACGACAATACTGAGCAAATAATCTAAGAGATTGCTTTACATGAAAAAGAACGCAGATTGGAGGAAGACTCGTTAACAACCTGAGATGTGCAGATGACAGGACCTTGGTTGCGGGAAGCCAAGAAGATTTGAAATACATATTGATAAATATCAAACAGTATACTCTTTCATATGGATTGCAACTCAATGTAAAGAAAACAAAAATCCTCACAAATGGACCAATAAATAGCACCATGGCAAGAAAAAGAAAAAAAAAAAAAAAGACTGATGTTGTCAAATTCAAATTTTGCTGGGTTCCACAATGGAAGCCAGAGTCAAGAAATCAGGCAATGTATTTCATTAGGCAAATATTCTACACAAGAACTCTTTCAAGTATTAAAGAGTTAGAATGTCACTTTTAGGACTAAAATGTGCCTGGTTCAAGCCATGCTAACTTCAGTCACCTCATATGCACATTAAAGTTGGACAATGAATAAGGAAGACAGTATAAAAACACATGAATCTGAATTGTGGTGTTTGAGAAGAAAGTTAAAAATACTTTGGATTGCCTGAAGAACAAACAAATATGTCTTGGAAGAAGTATGCTCCTTAGAAGGGAGGATGGCAAGACATTATCTCTTATACTTTAGACAACTTTTCAGGAGGTACCAGGACCTGAAGAAGGACATCATGCTTGGTAAAATGGAAAGTGAGCAGAAAGGAAGAAGACACCCAATCAGATTGGCTGCCACAGCACCAGCAACAATGGACTCAAAGATAACAACAATTTTGAGGATGGCACAGGACCAGGTAATGTTTTGTTCTATTGAGCAATGGATTGATATGAGTCAGAACTGACTCAACAGCATTTGACAATGAGTCCGAATCAACTCATTACAACTGGTTTCTGCAACATTAGGAAATTAAGAAACATATTGATTAAGTGCCATCGAGTCGATTCCAACTCATTGGGACTCTGTATGGAGTCGCTAGTGAGTGGCTGGTAAACTTGAACTGCTGACCTTGCAATTCAAACCAACCTTGCAGTCCAGCACATTAACCCACAGCACCACACCACAACCATTAAAGTGTAATACATTTATATTTTTTTCTAACTGGGGTATAGTTTCAAAGAATGAGAATACTTAAGGAAACATAGTTCTTAACTTTTTCTAATGTAAGGAAACTATCCCTGAAGAAATGTTACATATGCTTGCACACTTTTACACTTTGTCCTATGTTATTAGGGTCTGTCAATTCCATTCCAACTCATAGTGATTTTTTGCTCTTCAATCTTTGCTCTTTAATACTTTTAAAGAGGTTCTTTGCAACAAATTGGTCCAGTGCAATACATCTTGTGATTTATTTGCTGCTTCCATGAAATTTTTTTTTAATGCTTTATTGTGAATTATGTGATAGTTTATATGGGAGAGCATTAGCTTTACATTTATCCTATTGTATATTGTTTCATTGCCATGGTTACAATCCTCTCCATGTATCATCAACCAGCCAAAGGATATGCCCTGCAAGCCTGCACACAGTTATCAGCACACAGTCCCTCTCCCTCTCTGGGTCTAAAGTCCCAGACATTCCATCTCTCCAGGTCATCATCTCTGCCTCCATCTCTGGTGTCACTACTTCTCTGGGTAGGGTCCCACTCTCTGTTCTTCTTCCTGGATGGTCCAAGGACCTCTGCTCCTAGATTGCAAAGTCAATCACTCCCCTCTTTTTGCTACAAAATGTCCACCTTTACATTTCCAACCCTCACAATCAGTCCTGATAACAATTATTCACTATTGTATCACAAGAGACCTATCTGCATCTCCTTCATCAGCCCCGCCCAGAAAGATCAGATACAACTTAGTGGAGATTCTACCTTCCTCCATGCCCTCTGGATCTAGGCTTCCTCTTGAAAGCTTGTCAGCCAGTCACTTCTTGTCTTTGTAACCCCCCCACCCCCCTTTTGGGTAACCAATGTCCAAGTTGCCCATCCCTGTCTACTCTGTGTATGGAGGGGGTGGGAATGATCCTCACTGTAAAGATTTGTTCCCTCTTTTGAGATACTGTTGGTCTTTCTTTCAAAAAGAATCTTGCAAGGTGTAGGTCAAGTTCACAAATTGTATCAGATTACTCTTTTTTCCTCTTCTTTCTTCTTCTAGTTGACCTCTGATCATCCATTCATTAAAAACAGGTCAAGTGGGTATTATATGCAAGTCTGGGTGTTCTTACGCATATGCCCTCTCTTCTTATCAGCTGAATGCTTCACTATCCACTCTAGTCCTCTGTGGCTATGTCACTGAATCTGGGCCCAAGAGTTCCCATTCCTTGCCACACTGTTGGCCAACCAGGTCTCTACCCGGGTTCACAGGAGTCTATTGAACATTGTAGGGCTTAGCTTGAAACTTCATTGCTGTTTTCCCCTCACTTTCCCTTATCGGTGATGAACGTGGTCACCAATCAAAGCATCATGTATTCCTATTAAGTCTTAGTCTTGGAAGGGCATTTGCCCTGAGGGGACCTGACCACTTGCCTTGATGTCCTCTGGGCAAGCAACTTGCTTGTTCTTGTAGTAATCAGTCAGACTGCCATTATTGTTTTGTATTTTTCCTGCCAGTCTTTCTTTCAAAAAGTATCTTCTTGTTCTTCAAGCCACTCTAGGCTGGTCTGCTTGTTCTTTCAAGAGGAAATTTCCCACCTCAGAAGATTCTGGATGTGGTTCAGGATACCACCTATGGTATTGTGTAATGCAGAGGCTCCACATGAAGCCTCTTTCACAGGGCACATTGTAGCCCCATTTTAGGTATTCCAATCAGTTATAGGCAGAAGATGGACTTAGAAGCTTTCTATGGTGATATTTCTGGCTATTCCTTTCTCTCCCCCTCAAGTGTCTATTTTATAACGGTATGCCAGGTAAACCAAGATTCAAAAGACAGCCAATCATCTTAACATTATTTCCCCCCTTTTCCCCATTCCAACCATGTATCAATCCCTGTATCCCAGATCATTGCTGTTCCAAGGTTGTACATATATCATTATTTACCTCTGTCCCACTAAGTCCATGCAAACCTGCCTAATTGTTTTACCGTCTGCTTTGTTCTTCCATTCCCCTCCCCTTTATTGCATATGGCACCCCTCCCTAGCATCCAAACTATCCTGTGTCTATACCCTACTCTGTGCTCCACCTTCCTCTCCCTCCCATCACCCTACACCTCACATCTGGGTAACCAGCAAAGAATCTCGCCCCTCCCTTTAGTATGGGTTCTTTTTCTTAGTCTTTTACAGTAGTGGTCCAATGCAGTATTTCTCCTTTTGTGACTGACTAATTTCACTCAAAATAATGTACTCAAGTTTCATCCATGTTATGCGGTGTCTTGCTGCTTCCTTGTTATTCTTCAAGGTAGCATAATATCCCATTGTGTGTATGTACCACAGTTTGTTTATCCACTCTTCAGTTGACGTGCACTTTGGCTGTCTCCTTCTTTTTGCTATTGTAAATAGTGCTGCTATGAACATTGGAGTGCACATGTCCACTCATGTTATGCCTTGTATTTCTTCTGGGTAAATACCAAGTAGAGGAATTGGTGGATCATAAGGTATTTCTATTTCCAACCTTCTGAGGAAACGCCATATTGCTTCCCTGTAGGTGTATGAGTATTAGCCTATCACAGACAGCATTGTACTTCATGACTGATCTTGATATATTCTTTTTGATGGTGAATGCCACACCATTCCTCTTCAATTTGTCATTCCCATCAAAGAAAACCATGTGGTTGTCAGTTTCAAAATGGCCAATTCCAGTCCTTTTTAGCTCACTAATGCCTAAAATATCAGTGTTTATGTTTTTTTTTTTTTTTTTTTTTTTTTTTGACAATTTCCAACTTCCCTAGATTCAGACTTCATACATTCAATGTTCTGATAATTACTGGATGTTTACAGCTGTTTCTCTTCATTTTGACTTGTGCTCCACCAGCAAATGAAGGTCTTGAGGACTTTACTCCCAAGGGCTTTACTCCATTACTGCCATCACGGTCAACTCTACTTTGAGGAGGCAGCTCTTCCCCAGTCGCATTTTGAGTGCCTTCAAGCCTGAGGGGCTCATTTTCTGGCACTATATCTGACAGTGCTTCTCTGCTATTCATAAGGTTTTCAGTGACTAAATATTCTAAAATATTTCATCTCTCCTTCTTCCTAGTCTATCTTTATCTGGAAGCTCATCTGTATCCTGTTCACTTTGGGTGACCCTGCTGATATTTAAAATATCTTAAGCATAGCTTACAGAATCACAACAACTTACAAGCCACCACAGTATGACAAACTGACAGATGATTGGTGGTACCTGATTTTAAATCATTCAGTATCCCCTTGTTTTATTTGAATGACTGACTCTTGGTCTATGTATAGGCTCTTCATGAATACCCAATCATCTCAATGCACTAATATGTTACAGACTTTATTTATACTCATTGTTTTATCTATTGAAAAAGTCAAGCATCTGCAAGTTTGCCTTAAGCTTCATGTTTCTGTTTGAAAACTCAGTATTAACAGAATCATTTAAAAAATTATATCTTTCCTTTTCTACCATTGTCCCAGAATAAAAGCTGAAGTGACTTATGAGAGTCTGGCTTCTTTTGTCAGAGGATCTCTCGATGAATTAGCTTCATATGCACTCCTGATCCTTTCTGATCAGTTTTCCTGACCAACACTGCAAATCCCTTGAAGCTGTGTGCAAGCAATGACTTTTATCATGTACTTCCATCTTTATTGTGGTTTTGTCACTTTAAAAGACCCAACTTGAGACTCCATGGCACATAACACCGCCACCACCACACTTGATCCAAGAGGCCATTATTCTTTCTTGCTTATGTGAATATGCTCTTTATACATGACAGTATGGAGTCACGGTGAAGCTGTGGGTTAGGCGAAGAGCTGCTAATCACAAGGTGAACAGTTCAAACCCACCAGCATCTGCAGAAAGAAGATTAGATTGTCTGCTCCCATAGAGTTTTGCATTCTTGGAAACTTTCTATAGGGTGACTGTGAGTCATAATCCATTTTAAGGCAGCAGGTTGGGTTTTGTCATAAGATTTTAGGATGGTCAGTGGAAATGATTTTATAGAGATTTTCAACTCAATGATCACTTGTTTTCTGCCTCAATTTCCATGTGACTGTTAGTGATTTATAAGAAAGAAAAATAGAGTGTCAATTAGAATATATGGGCTGGAATTGAGAAGCCCCAGTGGCATTGTTGTTGTTAAAGCACTCAGCTACTAACCAAAAAGTCAGTGGTTCGAACCCACTGGCTGTACCATGGAAGAAAGATTTGGCAGTCTGCTTCCATAAAGATTACAACCTTAGAAGCCCTATGGGGATGTGTTATTATGTCCTATAGGGCCACTAAGGGATCCAAAAGGTCTGAGGTTTGAGCCCACCAGCTGCTTCCTCAGATAAATATGAGGCTTTCTGCTCCTGCAAAGATTTATAGCCTTAGAAACCCTATACAGGGTTGCTATAAGTCAGAATCGACTAGATGGCACTGAACAACAATAACATATGGTCTCCATGAAGCCCAATTAACTCAATGACAGTGTTTTTGGGGGTTTGGGCTATAATTACTAGGCATTATATTTTGTGAGAGTCTTAATGTGGCACTATAGAAAAA
Source organism: Chrysochloris asiatica (assembly GCF_000296735.1). Lineage (NCBI taxonomy): Eukaryota > Metazoa > Chordata > Mammalia > Afrosoricida > Chrysochloridae > Chrysochloris > Chrysochloris asiatica. The sequence continues at coordinate 22,674,578 of NW_006408550.1, read as the reverse complement.
AGCAGTTCAAACTTACTAGTCACTCTTCGGAAACCCTATACAGGGTCACCATGGGTTGGAACAGACTTGATGACACTTTAACAATATTTTGTGGTAATTTTTACAAATTCGCTTTTGACTGCCTATTTCAAAACTTAAGCTAAACATACAGTATTAGGATCTTATTAGAATAAAATGACAGTGTTTTATTAATGAAATCTTGTTTTTATATAGTCCTTGGCTGGTGCACATGATTTACAGATTCTGCTGCTAACTGTGTTATGCCAGAATTCAGGGTCCCCAAAGACCACCAAGGAGCTGACGCCAATGCAAGTGCACAAGAATTGTTTATTCTCAGCCCAGGCTCGAGCTTGAATAAACAACCCTTGTGCACTTGCATCGGCGTCGGCTCCTTGGTGGTCTTTGGGGACCCTGAATTCTGGCATAACGACTGAAAGGTTGGAGGTTTGAGTCCACTCAGAGTTGTCTGGAAAGAAAAGCCAATTAATTTATTTCCAAAAAACACCAGCCATTGAAAACCTTATGGGGCACAGTGCTCTTCTAAACACAAATGCGGTTACCAAGAGTCAAAGAAGTCCTGGTGTGGCACTATAGGATAAACACTGGACTGCTAACCACAAGATTGGTGGTTCAAACCCACCAATTGCTTCTTGGAAACCCTATGCTGTTGTTGTTCTTAAGTGCCTTCAAGTTGGTTCTGACTCATAATGACCTGGATGGGGTTTCTAAGGAACTGCTGGTAAATTTGAACCACCCACCTTGCAATTCAATCTGACCTTGAAGTCTAATGCATTATCCCAAAGCAACACACCAGGACTCCTGGAAACCCTATCTAGGGTCATTATAAATCAGAACCAACTCAAAAGCACTTAACAATTGAGTCAAAATCTACTCAACAGCAACAGGTTTTGGTTTTTGGGTTTATAGTTCTTATAAATAAACCTTTCATTTTCATTTTGATTTATCAGAGTTGCAACGATATTACCATGGTAGAAAGATGAGGCTTTCTGCTCCTGTAAAGATTTACAGCCTTGGAAACCCTGTAGAGGGTCGTTATGGGTCAGAACCAACTCAACAGCACTTGAACAACAACAAAGGATATTACAGAGTCTCAGCATGTCCTTCACTCATTTACCCCTGATATTAACCATTTTCATGACTTTGATACGTATGAGGAAGCTTGTTGGCACAGCGGTTATGAACTCAGCTACTCACCAAAAGGTCGGTGGCTCAAATCCACCAGTGGCCCTGTGAATCTCTGTGTTCCTGTAAAGGTTCACAGCCTTGGAAAAACTCTAGGAGGTAGGTCTCCCTGTACTATAGGGTCTCTCTGAGTTGGCATCAACTGTAGTGCACCTGGCAGCATGGTATATATGTTTTGAAATGATCCCCACACAAGCAAACAAACATACACTAGAGAGGAACTTATACATTTTGGCAGACTGAGTGTGGATGCAGAGACCTGCCTGGAGGCTTTAAAAATGAGTCATCTAAAGCAAGGAAAAGATTATATGAGTGAAATTTCATTAGCAAATGAGAACATTTTGGCTGTTTTAAGGTTTTCAGTAGTGTATAAAAAGTTATTTAGAAGCTAGGATCCACTTCTCATTTACCTAACTGATGAGACATAAATGAGCTAAGCATTTAAAGGATAGCTTTGAAGTGTTTTATGCACATGAACCACAGTCTAGCGCTAAGAAAAGACAAGAGAATCATTAGATTTCTATTACTCCCATGCCAGCAGCAGTCACTAACCTTTATCAGCCACTTCACACAAATACACGCCAGAAATAGCTTCAGAAATAGGAATAGGACAATTATACATCACAATTCTCATCACTGATTTAGTACGTTTTTGTAAATCTAAACCAGAAACCCTATAAATGTCAGTTCTTCGTTACGTGTAAGCAGGATATTATTATTTATTAAGAATGCCATTAATTCTCACTGTGTGAGTGTGAACATAATTCCTACTTCCTCATGGGAGGTCTTTTATAGGAAGCAAACTGAGAGAGAAGCATTCTGTAGGTCACTTTAAAGTCAGATGAAATTTTCATTTAAAGATGACATCACCACCATTTGAGCAACATTGAAATCAGACTTCAGGCTAGTGCCCAGACTAGACTCTCCCATGCTAGCACACAAACTGGAGATAACATGCCCAAGTTAAAATTGAGATGGTATTCATTTTAATTGGAAAATAAGAGCACCCCTTCTGGTATTGCCAGATTGATAAAGCAGTGCTTTGTGCAGGAGATGTGTGACATTAGCATTGGGTGACAACACAGTTTACATGGACTGCTGATCTGGATGTTAACTTCAGGAAGCCTATGGCAGCCATTGATATTGAGAAGATATTATTTCTCTGTCCATTGTTTTCACCTTTATCACTAAAACTTGAGCATGTGCTATGTAACTTGCACACGTAAACACTCATACACACCCACAATCATCAAGGACATCATTACTCTCCCAATATTGACGCTTTCAATACATGGCAGACAGTATACCTCCTCCATCTATTTAGGTTCTGTTAAGTTTCTTTCAACGTCTTGTCATTTTTAGGGCAAAACATTTCCACTTCTTTTTTTTCTCTTTTAGGAGTTCTCCCTGGATTTTTGATGTTTATGATTCTATTGTTAATGATAATATTTTTTATTTAATTTCTAAAACATTGCATTTTCTCTGTTAACTATGCATACATCAACTTTACTAAATGTATTTGTTATAGTTCCTAGATTCTTTTTAATTTTTATTATTTTCTAGGTGAATAAGAATTTTATTTCCTACATCCAACTCCACAAGGTTTCTAGGTCTTCTTTGTTTCTGTATTATATTGACTAAAACCTATAGGACCATGTTGAACAAAAGCAGTAATGGGGTCATTCTTCCTGTCTTCCATATCTCTAGGACAAAAAGGAAGAGAAGCTTTTGTCAAATAATAGACCAAATCCAGACTTAGATAGGTGGTGGTTATGTGCCGTGGAGTTGGTTCCGTCTCATAGAGACCCTATACAGGGTTTCCGAGGCTGTAAATCTTTACGGGGGCAGAAATCCTCATCTTTCTCCAGCGGAACAGCTGGTAGTTTTGAACTGCTGACCTTGAGGTTAGCAGCCCGATTCATAACCACTACGTTACCAAAGCTCGTTAGACTTAGATAGGGAGAGGTTGTATTTAGAAAGAGACCATTTCAAAAGGGAAAGGGACTGTTCTGATAGGAAGATGGGGTCACGGTAGTTGAGAGAAGGCTCTCTGATCACAAGTACCTCAAGAGTTAGGCAAAAGGGTTTTTCTTTGTTATACATCAGAGTAAACAAGAAATAGAATAAGGGCTATATGTGATTTCATACTATATCAGAGAAAGTTTTACTCTGAGGCTAGCCTATTTTCTAGGAAGTGCCTTAAGGAGGAGATACATGTTACTCAGGCTGCGTGGACCAGGCATTTGGGGGAAGAAGAGAAGCTTAATCAAAATTTGTAACATGCATTTTGTTTCTGATTGATCAGTGGAGAAACGTAGTTCAACTACTCACTGATAAGGTAAAGGATGAGAATTTGGAGGGCCTGTGTCTGACCTTGCCATTGCACATATAAACAAAGACACTTCGGGATTCTTATCTAATTCATGTGGGGCGAGATGATGACTAAAGTAAGGCATTTTCCAGAGCACAATGGGTAGGTGGTTTTCTGAAGCCATCCCTGTTTCCCAGGATCAGGGTTCTGATAAAATTCAACTTTGTCACTTTCAGTGATTCACCAAATATGGTAATTACTCTATGTTTATATAGAGGTTTTTTTGGTTTTTGTTTTTCAGATCGAAAAGTTCTTTCTCCACCCAACGTGCTAAGATTGTTTGTTGTTGTTGTCATTTTCATTGTTGTTGTTTTAGTTGTTGAGCAAAACCATCAGAGTCTGCTTGAAAGTAAAAGTAAAGAGCTTTTATTGAGAAGCAAGAAAGTTTGTCAACTTGGAATCACAAGATACAGAGGATTCTGAACTAAGAGATCCAAACAGGAGAGAGATCAAGGACTTAGAAAATACAAGCAACTTCAATGAAACTTCAGTGATTGGTTAATATATAAGTAGTAGTTACAATATTGGGTGAGGGTACATCTGATTGGTAGAAAAGTATATACGCCATTAAACTGGGTACCTCTGGCCTCTACACAATCATGAAACTCAATGGCACTTAACAATAATAGCAATTGAGGCACAATGGAAGAAAATCTTGGTGTTCTACTTCAGAACGACCATTGCTATTAAAAACCCTATAGAGCACAGTCCTACTGTGAAGTTCATGGGTGTTGTAAGTTTGAATCAACTCAGCAGCAACTGATCCCAACTAATAACAGATAAAATTTTCTAGTGAACTTACTTTTCAAAATTCTAAATATGATATTAGCAAATCAAACTCAAAATTATAAGCAAAAAATTAATAGCTTATGATAAGTAGGGTTGACCCGAAAATTTAAGGGTAGTTTGACATTTAAAAAAAATCAATGCTATTCTCCACACTAACAGGAAAAGGGTAGAAAGACAATAATTCTTTCAAAAGATATAAGAAAAGACCTTCAACACACTAAGTAAGAAAAGCCCAAATTAATTTAAGGCTCCCACAGCACTGTAGAAAAAGGTTCAGTTTATAAATATTTTCTTTCGTGGATTGTACTTTTGGTATTCTACCTAAAAAGTTATTATCAAAGCCTGTCCTATGTTTCCTATTAGAAGTTTTATGGTTTGAATGTTATGTTTAGGTTTATTATCAGTTTTTGTGAAAGGTACTTGTTTGCGTTCTCTCTTCTTTTTTATTCATGAGAATGTACAGCTGACTGAGAACCAATTGTTGAAAAGAATATCTTTGCTCTATTGAATTACCTTTATTCCTTTGCTATTCCTTCTGTTCATTTCATTACCTTTTCCCCTTCACATTTAATTTTGGGAAGTTTTCCATTAACCTGTCTTCAAGCCTACTGATTCTTTCTTTGGCTTTGTCAAATCTAATGATGAGTTGTTAAAAGGTGTTTCTATTTCTGTTGGAATATTTTTGATTTCTAGAATTCTCATTTTGTTTCTTGCTTAAAATTGGAGACTCTTAAAAACTTATCTCTAAATGCTTAGTATAAAATATATTTTAATTTTAAGGAATTTGAAATAATTGTGATCAACATGGTAAGATCTCTAAGAGAAAAGTTAGACATTTTCAGTATTTTGCCTGATAACTCCAATATCTGGCATATCTGATTGTGTTATGTTTTTTTATTCCTACCTTTTGACTTGTCTTTTTTGAAAGCCCTTCATGTGTCATGTACTAAGAATTTATCGCTTCAGTGGCTTCTACTTCAGAAAATCAGAACTTGAAGATGACTCCTTAGGCATCTCTCTCTCCAGATTTTGGGGTATCAAATTTCTAAAGAGCCCAAGAAAAGACACAGACTCCCAATGTTTTAGCTTTTTATTGTAAGGCTGGTAATGATGAATTCCAAGTTTTTGACATGTTAAAGCTAAAGAAGATAATCCCATTATTTTGTATGAAAAATAAAATTTTGTATGGAAAACAAAAATTATTTTTTAAAAAAAACATTGGTATGACAACTGGCAATTTCAAATTTACAAAATGGAACTGCTCTCTTATCAAAAGACCCATTAAAAGATACACTGATCAGATTTTAAATTCATCCACTGATGAAACATCTGTATAGATAAGCAAGGCAGTTTGGTAACTGGAAAGTTTGACTATACCTAAATGACTGGTATGGTGCTATCGAATAAGTACTAGACTGCTAACTGCAACATCAGCAGTTCAAGCACACCATTCACTGCTTGGAAACTCTATATAGAGTTGCTATGAGTCTGAACAGACTTGGCAGTTCTTAACAACAATGACAGCATACATTGGCATAAAGCAGTAGCTCACTGATTTTGTTATTATTATTATTATTTTGAATTATTAATAAAACATTAAGAAGTAATTTGTGATCTTAATCTAACCTCATGTGAAAGAAATAATTCAGTGAGAGGAATACAAGGAAAAATTCACTATTTGGCAAATGCCTATGAGGGATCCATTTGACTAGCATTTGAAAATTCAACTTTGTTGTTAGGTGCCATCTAGTAAGCACCGACTCATAGCAACCTTATGCACAACATAACAAGATGCTGCCCAGTCCTGTGCCAACCTCACAATCCTTGCTATGCTCAAATCCATTGCTGCTGCCACTGTGTCAATTCATCTTGTAGAGTTTTTATGGTTTATCCAAGCAAAATGAAGTCTTTGAAAACTTAAATTTGTTGCCTATTTATCATGCTGTTATTTATTGGTTAAGTTGTAAAGATTTTTATTTTCTTTACTTTGACATTAATTCCATACTGTAGGCTGTAGTTTTTGACCTTCATCTTATGTATCTTATGTCTGCTTCATTTCCAGCAAGCAAGGTTGTACCATCTGCATATCATAGGTTTTAATAAGTCTTCCTATAATCCTGGTGCCATGTTCTACATCACATAATCAAACTTCTTGGATTATTTACTCAACATACAGATTAAATAAGCATTCTGAAAGGATACAATCCTGGCACACTCCTTTCCTGATTTAAAACCATTCAGCATACCCTTGTTCTGTTCAAATGGTCTACATACAAGTTCCTTATAAGCACAAATGTTCTGTAATACCTGTTCTTTGCAATGTTATCCTTAGCTTTTCATGATCTGTACAGTCAAAAGCCTTTGCATAGTCAATAAGACTCAAACATATCTATCTGGTATTCTCTGCTTTCAGAAAAGATCCATTTGACCTCAGCAACAATATCCTTTGTTTCATATCCTTTTCTGAATCTGGTTTAAATTTCTGGCAGTTTCCTGTTGATGAACTATTGCAGCCATTTTTGAATTATGTTCAGCAAAATTTTACTTGATATTAATGATACTATACGATGATTTCCACAGTCTGTCAGGTGACCTTTGAAATGGACACAAATATGTATCTCTTCCAGTTGGTTGCTCAAGTAGCTGTCTCCCAAATTTCTCACCATAGATGAGTGAGTGCCTCTAGTATTGTATCAGTTTGTTGAAAGATTTCAATTTGCATTCTGTCAATTCTTAGAGCCTTATTTTCACCAATTTGAAGAACAGTGCTATTAACTGGTTATCCTAGTAGGCATGTGGATATTATCCTATCACAGACAGCATTGTATTTCGAGATAGATCTTGAAATGTTCTTTCCGTTGAGGAATGTGAATATTATTCCTCTTCCATATCTCATTTTGGCATAGTAAACCATGTGGTTGTCAGATTTAAAATGACCAATACCAGTCCATTTCAGCTCACTAATGCCTAGGATATCTATGTTTATGAATCCCATTTCATTTATTTTACAACTTCTAAAATCCAAGCTACACTGAAGACTATTTTGAGGATGGTACAGGACTGGGAATGTTTCATACTGTTTTGCATAGCGTCGCTATAAGTGGGAACCTACTGTATGGCACCTAACAACAGCTACATATCTAATACAGATAAAGTGTGGTTTCTAGTGGATCGACATTGGACAGTGAATCACAAGGTCAGTTGTTCAATCCCACCAGCCACTCCATGGAAAGAAAGAGGCTTTCTGTTCCCACAAAGATTTACATCTTGAAACTTTATACAGGATCACCGTGAGTCAGAACCAGTTCGACAACACTTAACATCAACAACAATACTATCTAATAAAAGTTGTGATATTGTTGTTGTGTGCCATTAGTTGGTTCTGACTCATCATGATCTTGTATAGATTTTTCAAGAAATGGTTGGTGGGTTTGAACTCCCAAACTTGTGGTTAGCAGTCCAGTACTTGTAGCACCACTCCTAATTCTTTTTTCAAATTAGTCTTGTCAAAATCATCTTTCACTTCTTCCTGGTGTCATGATGGACCATTGGCCCCTAGCCATTAAAATCATAAACAGAATTCAGTGGCTAGACTGTAAGCTACTTCAGTGACTGAGTGCAGGTCTGTTGATGCTAGCTCGAGAGTAGACTGAACTCAAGCACTGATTCTTAAAGCTCTGACGTTTGATGTCAAGTGGAAGCTAGAGAATCTTCGAATTTTCTAAAAATATATTTTTTTTCTTTCTTACCTTCTGATGTATTATTTGGCAAACTAATGGAATGATAACCAAATCATTTTATATATTTTGTGGAGAAGTATTTTTCAAAAATAAAGGAAATTTTCCTCACCCAGAAGACACAGAAGAGGACTAGGAAACAAACTCTGTCATCACTAAGACTCTTCTGATTCTTGTCAGACAATTTTGAATTTGTTGTTGTTGCTGATGTTGTTAAGCGCCATTGAGGCAGTTCTGACTCATAGCAACCCTGTATAGAATTTCCAAAGAGAAGCCACTGATTTGGAACCACAAACCTTGTGGTGAGCAGTCCAGTGCTTATCCTACAGCACCACACTTTCTTATTCTTGTCAGAATATGGCAGTATAAATTATAAGCCCATGGAGTTCTAAAACCAGAGGTAATGTCAACATAATACCATGCTCCACTCACCTAGTCTGTATAAAATCTGTGACTCATGCTTTAACAAAAGTTCCCCTATCAAATCCTCTCTGTCTTATAAAACTATGTCCACAGATCTTGGCTGAAAGCAGAGAATATCAGAAAGCTGTTTACCTGTGCTTTATTGACTACACAAAGGCTTTCAATTGTGTGGACCATGACAAGCTATGGACAACATTGCAAAGTATGAGTATTCCAGAACACTTAATTGCATTCATGAGGAATCTGTACTTGGACCAAGAAGCAGTTGTTTGAACAGAACATGGGAACACTGAATGGTTTAAAATTAAGAAAGGTGTGTGACAAGGTTGTATTCTTTCACCGTAT
>NW_006408550.1:22660793-22664905 GCF_000296735.1 Chrysochloris asiatica | reverse complement strand
GTCCATAGCTTGTCATGATCCACACAATCAAAAGCCTTTGCGTAGTCAATAAAGCACAGGTAAACATCCTTCTGATATTCTGTGCTTTCAGCCAAGATCCATCGGACATCAGCCATGATATCTCTCGTTCCATGGCCTCTTCTGAATCCAGCTTGAACCTCTGGAAGTTCTCTGTCAATGTATGATTGCCAAGAAATTTGGAAGACTACTGTCTGGACGACTGATTGGAAGAGATCAATGTTTGTGCCCATTCCAAAGAGAGGTGACCAAACGGAATGCGGAAATCATCGGACAATCTCTTTGATATCTGAATTCTTATAGGAAGTGTCAAAAACTAAACAAAAAGTTCACAAGGCAATATCAGGTATGAGGAAGTGGCCAGGGAAACCCTTTGTCAGTGACAAAAAGACACCGTCCAACTGAAGACCTAGGGTAGAAGTGTTCAGGTTGAGGGAGCAGCTAATGCAAAGTCTTGACAGTGGAAATGTCTTGGAATGTTACAGAAATAAAATACAAATCAGTGTGGCTGAGGCTTGGTGTCTGAAAGAAGCAGATGTTTACGATTGGAATTGGAATTACATGGTGGCCAGCTCATTTAGGACCTTAGATTCCAGGCTGGGGAATTTGGATTTATAGTCTCCATTTGCTGATAGTAATTTCATCATGAGTATTTCCCAATTTTACTAAATATTCTTCTGAAATACCATTTTAATAGCTTCATATTCTTTCATCATTGAGATATAATAAGATTCAATTAACCATTCCTTTATTATTGGACATTCAGGTTATAAGACTTGGACAAAATTCAACTTGAATCAATTAGTAAAAACGAATGGATCTACCTTTTGACTGCTTCAATCAAATGCCACTTAGTAGCAATTAGAATTCACTGAAGACAATATATGAGACTGGAAATTATAATCAGGTAAGGAATATGCATTATTTTCCCTAATATAACTTATTTTGACATGTGTGAAAAATACTTATGGCTTAAATTAATATCATGACATGTTTTTAATTATCTCTATAGATCCATGCTTAATTTTGAGTATGTTTCACTTAAAACAGAATATTTGTTCATAGACTATATTCCAGAGGTGTCAAAGTAAACATGACTTACAGAATATGAGGGTAGGTCAAAAGTATTGCTACAAAATCATAGAAAATGTTACTAAGCAAAAATATCAAAACGTGAAACTATTGCCTACACACTTCTAAAGGTGGTGTTTCCAAAACTCTAACCCTTCCCCGAGTTCTGGTGTGACATAGTAAGATAAACACTGGACTGTGAACCTCAAGGTCAGAGGTTCAAGCCCAACAGCCACTCCTCTGTAGGGTCACTATGAGTTGGAGTCAACTTGATGGCACTTACCACCAACAAATCTTCCCCAAAGAATACTGCACACTTTGATTTACACCACACTAAAATGTCACCTTTGGTATACTCAAGGGACTGAAATCATGTTCCTTTTAAATATCCTTTGAGTTTGGGGAACATAAAGAATCTGAAGGTGCAAGATCAGGACTGTGGGGTGGAGGTTGTCAGGTTTCCCAATGAAACTCTCCAAAGACAGTTTTTACTACCCTGCAATAATAAGCAGGTGCATTGTTGTAAAAAAAAAAAAAAAAAATCTTTGGCACCACTTTCCAGGCCATTTTGCTGACAAATTCAATTTTCTTAAAACTTTTTCGTAGTAAGTCCCCATGGTCGCCCTATGTTCTTTGGGAAAATGTATTAGCATTGTTGTTGTTAAGTGTCGTCTGTCATCAGTTCTGACTCACAAAAACCATGTGTAGGATTTCTGTGGAGCAGCTGGAGGGTTTGAACCACCGACATTGTGGTTAGCAGTACACTGCTTATCCTACAGTACCACAAAATTACTCCTTTGGAATTCTAAAAGACAGTCACCATAGCCTTTTGAACTGACCTCTTGGCATTGAATTCATCTTTGAAATCTTCCCAACCTTTCTTAAAGTATTTGATATATCTAAAAATTGTTTTATGTCAGGCGACATCCCCCAAAACATATTGCAAAACTCCAGTGATTTGGGAATATATCAACTTGAGTTTTGTCAAAAGTGTGACATTTGCCCTGACCTCAAAACATCGCACAAAAGTGTCCTTTCTTTCTCTCTCTCTCTCTCTCTCTCTCTCTCTCTCTCTCTCTCTCTCTCTCTTTCTTTTTAAAGGCACCCTAACAAAATGAAGACAAGTGTATTGCTGACAGAACTTGTTTGCAGACATCCACTGATCACAGAGATATGTTTAGACACATTGGAATAAACCCATGCATATATGAACTGGAACTCTAGAAGTAATGCTTTTTGATTTACCCTAGTATTGGAAAGAATAAACAAGAGGACTATTACATTTATAGGGGTACATCATTTTAGAGGAGCAGTTATGCTGACAATACATGTGGCTACATGACTGAGGTACAAGTATTCTGTTTAATGGATCTCTGAGGTTTGAATTGCATTGGCAACACCTGTCTATTCCTTTCCTGCCTTCACCAGGTTCCTTGAAGTAGGGGCTTCAATATACTTAACTTTGTCAGTGCCTTACTAGTTGGGCAAATCCTATGGACTACATTGTAAACCATTGATATTAATTGTATCAAATCACAAGTACTCCCAGACTATTTTAGTTATAACAAATTAGATTTATGACTACCTGCTGATTTTGTTTTTGTTATGGGTAATTGTTAGTAATATGCACTACAGAGAATGGTAAAATATTGTTGTTGTTGTTGTCAGGTGCCATCGAGTTGGAATGGACTCATAGCGACCCCATGCACAGCAGAGGAAACAAGGTCCGACTCTGGGGCAACCTCATTACCACTGGCTGCCACACTTGAGTCCATCAATGATGCCACCTGGCCAATGCATCTCGTTGGGGGTCTTCCTCTTTTTCTCTGACCCTCCACCTTACCCAGCATGACATCCTTATCCAGCGACTGTTCTCTCCAGACAATGTGTCCAAAGTATGAGAGATGAAACCTAGCCATCTTGGCCTCCAAGGAGCACTCTTGTTGTACTTCTTCCAAAACAGATCTATTGGTTCTTTTGGCAGTACATGGTAAAATATTAATATCCATAAATTCATATGTAGAATCTTGGTATAACTTCATAGGATAAACACTGGACTGGTAAACTCAGGGTTAATGGTTAAAACTCACCAGTTGCTCCATGAAAACTTTATACAGAGTCGCTATGAGTTGGAATCCACTCAATTGTATTTAACAGTAACAAGTTTATATGTAATATTGCCAACCCTGAAGTTGTTGTTGTTGTTAAGTGCCATCGAGTCGGTTCCGACCCATAGCGACCCTTTACAGGGTTTCCGAGGGTGTAAATCTTTATGGGAGTAGAAAGCCTCATTTTTCTCCCGCGGAGTGGCTGGTAGTTTCGAACCACTGACCTTAAGGTTCGCAGCCCGATTCGTAACCACTGCTACCAGAGCTCCCCAAAGAGGAATAGAAATAGGATTTATAAGGATACTGTTAAGAAAAGGCAATATAAATGAAAACCAAAATATACATCAGAATTTTCTTATGATAGAGTTGTAGGAATGGAAGCCTGTGGTTGGTAAATTAGGGATTACCTACAAATGTAATGGAAACCAATTATATTAAATACAGTTCTACACAGAACTGGAATCTGGGACCTAGATCAAAGCCCTGGATCTCAGCCTTCTTTGGACAATTTATGAACACGTTAGAAAGCTTGAGTGTGTACATATATAGAAAGTAGAGACTGCTGTTGACAGTATCATGTATGTCTGTTTATAAACATTGGTCTCTTGAGCTAAAAGAGTTTAGATGAACAGTGTACAATCAAATAGAAAATCCTTACAGGAAGGCTTCCAGTTCCGTTGTTGGTGGGGTAAAGAAGAGAAAGTTCCTATTATTTTCTTAAAATCTGTCACTTTCTGTTGTTATTGTGAAGTGCTGTCAAGTGGATTCCGACTCCTAGTGACTGTAAATCCTTGTTGTTGTTGTTGTTAAGTGCCTTCGAGTCGGTTCCAACCCATAGCGACCCTGTACAGGGTTTCCGAGGGTGTAAATCCTTACGGGAGTAGAAAGCCTCATCTTTCTCTCGCGGAGCGGCTG
>NW_006408550.1:22650743-22660693 GCF_000296735.1 Chrysochloris asiatica | reverse complement strand
TCTTTCTCCCGTGGAACAGCTGGGAGTTTCGAACTGCTGACCTTGCGGTTCCACAGCCTGATTCATAACCACTATTACCAGCGCTCCTCGTTGTTGTTGTTTTTGTTAAGTGCCGTCGAGTGGGTTCCGACCCATAGCGACCCTGTACAGGGTTTCCAAGGGTGTAAATCTTTACGGGAGTGGGAGTAGAAAGCCTCATCTTTCTCTCGCGGAGCGGCTGGTAGTTTCGAACCGCTGACCTTAAGGTTCGCAGCCCAATTCGTAACCACTACGCTACCAGAGCTCCTTGTAAATCCTTGTAGGAGCAGAAAACCTCATCTTTCCCCAGCAGAGCAGGGAAAAATCAATTGAACTACTGACCTTGTGGTTACCTGTCCAGTACAGTTCCTAAAGCATTATAGGATCAGCATTGGACTGCGAAATACAAGGTTGGCAACTGAAACCCACCAATTCAAACCACTCCTCAGAAACCCTATACATGGTTGGTATGAGTCAGAATCGACTGGATGGCGCTTGACAACAACAACAATATATCACCTCAGACAATCTCCCAGAGATTCCATTTTCTTCCCTGTAAACAAACAATGTTGTTAAGTACCATCCAGCTGGTTCTGACTCATAGCAACCCTGCATAGGGTTTCTGAGGAGCAGCTGGTGGGTTTCAACTGCTGACCTTGTGGTTCACAATCCAGTTCTGATCCTACAGTGTCACACCATGAGTCCTAAACAAACAAAACACATAGTCATTTCCAGGTTCAATGTCTGACACAATGCTGGGCACCAGTGTCTGTGATCAATAAATCAAAGTTTCCTTCCCCTTTATCATCATGTTAATGCTTTTTCAGATCTTTAATGCTTAGTGATCAAATTTGTCTAGATGCATAAAATATCAACTTTTATTGAGTCCTTAATATGGGAGGACTTTGAGTATTTAAGTATTTCATTATTATCAGTAATAATCTATGAAGTTGGTGATGTGGCTAAGTGCCATCAATTTGGTTCCAACTCACACATACTCAGCATGGGGTTTCTAAATCTTGCTAATCTTTATGGGAGCAGAAAGCCTCACTGTTCTCCTACTTACGAGTTGTTGTTATTAAGTGCCATGGAGTTGGTTGCAACTCATAGTGACTCTGTAGAGGATTTCCAAGAAGCAGCTGGTGAGTTTGAACCACTGACCTTATAGTTCAAACTGACCTTGAAGTCCAGTGCTTTATCCCACAGCACCACACCAGGAGGGGATAAAATGGTCTGTTCTCATAGAATAATGAGTGGTGAGCCATTGCCATGCAATAATCAGTACTATTCGGAGAAGGCACTGGGTGATCATTCTGTATTGCTGAGACAATGAACTAAATGGGCCTCACGAGGCTCTCAATTCTTCCAACCAGAAGGGAGGCAAGTGGATCATCCACAGAATTGGTGAGCCCTCCTTCTAACCCGCAATATCTCACTGTTGCATAGTCAATTTTTCCATTTGTCCCTTGGTGCTCAGGTGCTTGGTAGCTAGGTTTTCCATATATTTCATATAATCAGAATCATAATTTTATTAAATTATGATGGTTCAAAATGCTTTATCTTTTTTTTTTTTTTTTTTAAATTTATTTTAAGGTTTTTATTGTGGATTGAGTGAAACTTTACAGGGCAGATCACCAGTTTTACATTCAACAAATCATACACCTTGTTTCAGTACAATGATTGATTATAATCCCCTCCATGTACCAACAGTTAATAGAATTTTTCACTATTCACTTCAGCTTTAAAAAAAAAAAAACAACAACAACCCAGAAATGTATAATAATTTACACCTCTAAAGGGCACATTCTGCATGTCAGCTTCCAGACCATCAGCTCTTAGTCCCTCTCCTTCCATGAATCTAGAGTCTTCAAACCGCTCCCCGTCTCCATGACCCCATCTCTACCTCCATCTCTGACGTTGCTGCTTCTCTGGATAAGGTCCTGCATTCTGCTTGTGCTCTTCTCCCTTGATGGTCCTAGGGTCCTCTGTTTCTGGACTGTAAGATTAACTACTTCCCTGTTTTTATTACAAAACTTCTATTTTCACAATTGTGGCAGCTGCAATTAGTCATGATAACAATTATAAACTATTGAATCTTACGGATCTTATCCTCATCTCTTTTTATCAGACCCATCTAGACAAGATGAAAACTATTCAGTGGGGACTCTTTTTTTTCCCAACACTCTTAAAATCAGCTCCCTCTTGACACCTTGTAAGCCAGTCACTTTGTGCCTTTATAGCCCCCTCATTTTAGGTAGCCATTGTGTAAGTTGCCAGTGACTATCTACCCTGTGTACAGAGGGGATAGCACTGATACTCGATTTTAAGACTCCTTTCCTCTCTGTCGGTATTTAGAGTTACTACCTCCATGAGTATAGGTCAGGTTCATCAAACTGTAGCAATTTACCCTTGTTTCCTTTATCTTTTTCTTTTTTCTTTTTTTTTTTTGTAATCTTCCTCTAATCGAGTTCTGATTATCAAGCTATAGAGGCTAGGTCAAATGGGTACTGTCTACAAGTAGTTTGTGTGCTCTTGTGCATCTCCCCTCACTTCATATCAGCTGGATGCTTCACTCTCAGCTCTAGCCCTCTGTGGCTATGTCCTTGTCTATGGGCTCAAGTGTCCCCAGGTATAACCACTCTTTGGACCAACCAGCATTTCCTCTTCCCTCTCTCATCTCCAGGTCAATGGGAGTCAATAGACTGTGGTTGAACTCAGCCCATTTCTTCACTGCTGCCTTTCCCCATATTCCACACACCAGTAGACCAATATAGTCACCAGCAAGCTTATATGCCTGTTCATGTGTTTCTTTGAGTTTCAGTCTTAGAGGGGAGTTTGTCCTGAAGGAACTTGATTACTTGCCTTTCTTGATGGCTTCCTGGAGAACAGCTTGCTTATTCTTGTAGTAGCCAGTCATGCTGACGTTTTTGTTTTGAGTTTTTACTTATGACCTTTCTTTGAAGATGTATCTTCTGTTGCTCTAGCTATTACAGGCTGGTCTACTTGTCCTTGCTAGTGGGAATGTCCTACCTCATAAGGTTCTGGATGAGACTCAGGATTCCACCTCAGGCCCTATACTCTGCAAAGCCTTTGCAAGAGGCCTATTTCACTATGCAAGTTCTAGATCCCCTTTTAAGTATTACAATCAGTAAAAGAATGAATATGGGTTTACAAGTTTTCTGTAATCATGTTTCCCAACATTCCTTTCTATCCCACTCAAGTGTCTATTTTACAATAGTAGGCAAGGGAAACCAGTATTCATAAGACAGTCAAGCATTTTAGTACTATTACCCCTCTTCAGACTATGCCTAGATCCCTGTATCACAGAGCCCTTTTGTTCCAAGGTTGAAAATGCATCGCTGTTTACCTCCATCCCACTTAGGTCATACAAGCCTGTCTCAGTGTTCCCCTTATCTATATTGTTCTTCCACCTCCTCCCCCTTCTTTTATTGCCCTCCCCAATGCCTGAACTAAACCCTCCACCACAACCCTACTGTTGTGGTTACCTTGTTGTTGTTGTTGTTATGTGCCATCAAGTTGGTACCAACCCATAGTGACCTTATGCACAGCAGAAGGAAACACTGTCTGAACCTGAGCCAACCTCGCTACTGTTGCCACACTTGAGTCCATCGATGAAGCCGTTTGGCCAATCCATCTCATTCGGGGTCTTACCAAACATGATATCCATCTCCAGTAACTGGTCCCTCCTAACAATATGACCAACGTATAAGAGATGAAGTTTGGTCATCTTGGCCTCCAAGGAGCACTCTGGCTGAACTTCTTCCAAAATGGATCTATTAGTTCTTTTGATGGCCCATGGCATTTTCAATATTCTCCTCCAACACCATAACTCAAAAGCATCAATTCTTCTACAGTCTTCCTTACTCACTGTCCAGCTTTTGTGTGCATATGAGGTTATTGAAAATACCATGGCTTGGGTCAGGCACACCTTAGTCCTCAAGCTAACACCTTTGCTCTTCACCACTTTAAAAAGGTCTTATGCAACAGATTTGCCTAACCCAATACATAGTTTGATTTCTTGACTGCTGCATTCGTGACTGTTGATAGTTGATCCAAGAAGAATGAAGTCCTTGGCAACTTCAATCTTTTCTCCCTTGATAAGAATGTTGGTGAGGATTTTTATTTTCTTTACATTGAGATGTAATCCATACCAAAGGCTGTACTCTTTAATCTTCATCAGTAAATGTTTTAAGTCTTCTTCACTTTCAGCAAGCAAGGGTGTATAATCTGCATATCACAGGTTGTTAATGAGTCTTGCTCCAATCCTGATGCCATGTTTTTCTTCATATAACACAGCTTCTCAGGTTATTTGCTCAGCATACAGGTTGAATAAGAGTATGGTGAAAGAATACAACCTTGTCTGTCGCACACCTTTCTTCATTTTAAACCTTTCAGTGTTCCCATGTTCTGTTCAAACAACTGCTTCTTGGTCCAGGTACAGATTCCTCATGAGCACAATTAAGTGTTTTGGAATATTCACACTTCGGAATGTTGTCCATAGTTGTCATGATCCACACAATCCAAAGCCTTTGTGTAGTCATTAAAGCACAGGTAAACATCTTTCTGACATTCTCTGCTTTCAGCCAAGATCCATCATACATCAGCAATTATATCCCTCATTCCTTGTCCTCTTCTGAATCTGGCTTGAACCTCTGGAAGTTCTCTGTCAATGTATGATTGTAGCCATTTCTGTATTAACGTAAGCAAAACTTTACTCGCATGGAATATCAAAGAGATTGTCTGATGATTTCTGCATTCCATTTGGTCAACTCTGTTTGGAATGGGTTTTGGAGTGGTTACCTTATATTCCATTAACTCTTCCATCCATTTAAGACAGTCTATTTTACCCTATAATCTACCTGACTCTGACACCTGGATCTCTGTTCCTCTGTGTTTACCTTCTTTCACATTGTAATTGTTTTGATCATGGACTGACTTCCCAGATTCTCTGTTCTTATAATTTTATTTTGTTTTTGACTCTTCCATTTGTTGATTCAGTTCAGGGTGATGCTGCCACGTACATCAATCTCTGGTTGTTGTCTGTTCTTGTTGGTTCTCAATCCACAGAACTCCCTTTAGGATGTTTTTCAGCAGAGGGTTGGTTTTGACAAAATCCCTTAGCTTCTGTTTAGCCTAGAGTGTTTTGATTACACCATCATATTTAATTGACAGCTTTGCTGGGTAGAGGATTCTT
Organism: Chrysochloris asiatica; assembly: GCF_000296735.1. NCBI lineage: Eukaryota > Metazoa > Chordata > Mammalia > Afrosoricida > Chrysochloridae > Chrysochloris > Chrysochloris asiatica. The sequence continues at coordinate 22,655,460 of NW_006408550.1, read as the reverse complement.
GATTAGCAGTGTTTTATTCTTTCTGGGTTTTATATATATATCTCCCCATCACCTTCTTGCCTGCATGGTTTCTGTTGAGAGATCTGAGCTTAATCTGATTTGCTTCCCTTTGTATGTTTCATGTCTCTTTTCCCTAGCTACTTTCAGGATTCTGTCCTTATCTTTGATTTTGGAGAGATTGATTATTATATGTCTTGGTGATTTTCTTTTGAGGTCTATCCTTCCTGGGGTTCATTGAGCTTCTTGAATGCTTATCTTTTCATTTTTCAGGATGTTATGGACATTTTCTTACAGAAGCTCTTCAACTATCTACTCTGTGGACTTGTGTGATTCTTCCTGTTCCAGAATGCTGATAATTCTTAAGTTATTCATCTTCATGTTGTCCAACATGAATCTTAGTCCTTCTTCAGATTTTTTATCCTTTTTTCTGCTTGCTCTTCTATTTTAGTAGTGTTGAGAAATTTAGCTTCTAGCTCACGAGATCTGACTTCTATCTCTTCATTTCTACTCCTTTGCCCTTTCAGTGTATTGTCCATTTCTGATATTCTATTATTAATCATTTGGACCTCTTTCTGTAGGTTTTGAATTGTTTCCAATATTGTGTCTATCTTATTTGATTGTTTCTATAGCGCTTTCCTGACTTCTTCCTTAATTTTTTTTAACTCCATTGTATAGAGTTTTGATACATTTTATAATCATTTTTCTGAATTACTTCTCTGGCATTTCCAAAGCCTGCCCATCTTCCAGTATGGAGTGTAGGTCTACTTCCAGCTCATTAGCCTCAGTCATTTTATCTCGTTTCTGGACATGTGCTGATATGATCATCCGCTTCTGTTTTTTGGGCATATTCAAGAGTTATCTGTGGCCTTAATACTTAGATGTGTGTGTATTTTGGTATGTTTTATGCTTTCTGATTGCCTCCAGGTTGATGTGATCAGGAGATGGGCTTCCCTTTTCACTCTTCTTCCTGAGAAATTTCAAGATGTCACTGTTGGTCATTGTGACATAACTCAGGATTTAATTTTTGGCCTATCTCCTTTTTAGTCTGCCTGTCCCACTCCACAATCCCCGTTCAGATCTTTTTCCTAGTGTTAAACAGTTCAGGGCCAGCTGTGGCTGTTTTGCACTGCCTTTTGGTTTTAAGTAGAAACTATCACCTTAAATTTTGAGGAGATCTGTGCACATGCATAGAAGAGCCCTCCAGGGATGGCCTTTCCCTGCTCAGTCTCACCCAAGATGGTGGCTCCAGGAACAGTTGAGAGTCTTGAATTAGAAAGCAATGGATTTCTTGCTTCTGTTATGAATTCCCCTAGCTGTAAGCCTTCCAACCTTCTAAACATTCCTTTATATGTGGTTCAGAGTTCTGGAACCATCTTCTGAGCCTGCTTGGTCTGCCATTCTGTGTTGCTGCTGACAGAACCCCTCACTGCACTTCTACTGATCTGCCATCTTGTTTGTTCTCCTCTCCATATATTTTTATAACTAAATGACACCTCCTTATAGAGACTTCCAAAGACCTCTGGTTGTTGTTGTTGAGTTCCAACAAGTCAGTTTTGACCCATAGTGACCCTGTATAGGGTTTCTGAGGAGTGGCTGATGAGTTTGAACCTCCGACCTTGCATTTCAAACTGACTTTTCAGTCCAGCTCATTAACCTACAGCACCACATCAGGAGTCCAAGGAGCCCTGGTAGCTTAGTGGATTACAAGCTGGGCTGCTAACTGCAAGGTGAACAGTGTGAACCCACCTGTCACTCTGCAGGAGAAAGATAAGGCTTTCTGTAAATAATCCATATTTACAGACTCTGGAAACCTATATATGCTCATTATGAGTTGGAACTGACTTGACTGCACACAACCACCAACCCCACCGCTAACAGAGACATCCAAGGCCCGTAGCGAATCCAGTACTCAAATTTATCCTCTAGGAAAGGAGATTCCCAGGTAGAAGGGTATTTTCTCTAGCATGGGAATGGATCTCACATTTGTGAGATGACAGGAAACATGAGACTGCATACACTACTTGTTGACTCCAACCATGAAAGTTATTCTTAGACCATGCTATGTTACACTGCAAAATTTGTCCCAGCCTCATGGGTGATAGGTGACAGCCCAGAATGCATCCAGCAGACATTCATTAATCAATAATTTAGGGAACGAGAGACTTAGTAGCTGAAATCAAATGCCTGGGGAGCTTCCACCAGCAGGATGGTGATGATTGATGAGGATTGATATAGTATTGATAATGGTAAGACCTCACCTTTGCACATCACTTTGCAGTGTTAAAAGAATTTTCTCATCTCTCACCACATTTTGTCCTCAAGAAAGGGCATTTAAAATTATTCACATATGACAGCTGAAGGAACTCAGACACTGAATTGTAGAGATTTCTCCTGGACTGAACACTAGTAAATTCAAGAATCAGTATTACAGCTCAAGTCTTCTTTATTTTATATCATAGTACAAGACAAATATCAGGTAACTAATTAAGGAGCTCTGGTAGCGTAGTGGTTACGAATCGGGCTGCGAACCTTAAGGTCAGCGGTTTGAAACTACCAGTTGCTCCGCAGGAGAAAGATGAGGCTTTCTACTCCCGTAAGGATTTACACCCTCGGAAACCCTGTACAGGGTCGCTATGGGTCGGAACTGACTCAAAGGTACTTAACAACAACAACAATAAAAAACTAGCCATTGCCTCAAAATATCAGTTTAGAGAGTGTTTTCAGACCAGTGGGAATACTGTGTGCAATGGAATAATTGTTTTTGTTGTTAGGTGCCACCGACTCGGTTTCGACCCATAGCAACACTGTACAGGGTTTCCAAGGAGCGGCTGGTGAACTGGAACCTCTGACTTTGTGGTTCGAACCTACCTTGCAGTCAAGCACATTGGCCCACACGAAATAACATAGAAATTTTCATTATCAAGGATACTTGTCAGCTTGCACTTGACATGTTTCCTCTGATCATGAAGCAAGTATCCAGGGTCAGTTAAGCTATGAAATATTTCCATTTGAGTGTATTTTTGATACTATTGGCATAATTCTGCAGTCAGCATTCTTTTCTTTTCCTGTAAAATTGACAGTTTTTTTTAAGTCTCATCGAGGTGGTTCCAACTCAGTGAGCCTGTAACAGTTTCCAAGGAGTGGCCGGTGAATTTGAACCAGCAGCCTTGTCGGTCCAGTGCTTTATCTCACAGAGCCACACAGGACTCCTAAAGTGTACTACTATACTTTATTTACCAAAGTAATTTGATGGTTTTCTAATTAAGTAAAGGAAGCAAGAATGATGCTATTTTGTCACCCTCAGCCAACATTTTTCCATTCCCATTACTCACTTCTTTTTTGGTAATCATTGTACACTTTTTGTCTTCAAATGGGTGTTTTATGGGTACATATCTTCTCTGCCAGACTTCTGGTGTGGTGCTGTGGGTGAATGTGCTGTACTGCCAAGTTGTTTTGAACCGCAAGGTCATTGGTCCAAGCTCATCACTTGGAAACCCTATACAGGGTCGCTATGGGTCAGAACCAGTGAGAAGGCACTTAACAATAACAACATCTTCTTTGCCAAGTTTCAAAGTGTGACCTCAAAAAGTTTTTAGTAATCAAAATAAATAGGAGGCTGATGTCAACTTTGAGAAAGTGTGTCTTTTCTTCAAAATTATTGTAATCCTGTTTATTGTATTTGAGTAACCTTTCTTTTACTTTTTGCTACTTCCTGAAGTGAGTAGGGACTGTAAGACTTTTCTTTTACTTTTTGCCACTTCCTGAAGTGAGTAGGGACTAGAATGTGCACCTTAGAAATTTGAATTAGACAGCTGGGAAAGGAAGAGACTGTGAGGTTGAAGCCCTAGCCAATCGGGTAAGACACGGCCTTAAGACTTGCATCAGGGATACCCAATTGAACTAAGTTTCTGATGTGCTCACTAAGCTGTTCCTGTACAACTACACACACGTACCTTTCTGCAGAAGTAAATTTTGTCTTGCCAGGGTAATTTAGTCTTACCGAGTGTCTTTTTGTGTGACATGGGGGTTCATTTCTAACACAACTATGTATACAATATGACTGAATGTTAACGATGAATACAAAGAGCTCTTGTACTTGGAGTCATTTACTTTGCCACAGATATTTTGTCAGTGCTAAAACCATTGCCAAAATTTAATAAAACCCAGCTCAGAGCAGTATTGATTCCTGGCATATTAATTGTTTTATTTGTCATTAAGGAAAACTGTCTTTTTAAAGATTTGTCACCAGGGATTCAGTATATTTATCTTTTGAGCTTTAACTACAAATAAGGAACACCTTGTGATCTTTTCTCTATTGGATTGAAAGATGCCAACACTTTATAGTAACAGCTCATCACTCAAAGAACAAATAACCTGTACCCGGTATGGTGCTGTAGGATAAGCACAAGATCCAGTTTCAAACCTTTGAGAAATTCTCAGGATGGTCCATCTTCAGGAATAAAAGACTCATGAGATTACTAGATTCACACAGCAACAGGGGCCTAGGTCCCTGGGGTATGGGAACAGGATGAACTGGGGGAGGGGGAGGAAGAGACCCTTTCACTGTTGTTGTTGTTGTGTGCCTTCGAGTCGGTTCCGACCGATAGCGACCCTGTACAGGATTTCCGAGGGTGTAAATCTTTATGGGAGTAGAAAGCCTCATCTTTCTCCCACGGAGCAGCTGGTAGTTTCGAACTGCTGACCTTAAGGTTCGCAG
>NW_006408550.1:22633991-22650586 GCF_000296735.1 Chrysochloris asiatica | reverse complement strand
GCAGCCCGATTCGTAACCACTACGCTACCAGAGCTCCTTAGCGTCTTTAAATAAGAATACAGTGTTTCTTTCTGCTGTGCATAAGGTTACTATGGGTCTGTACTGACTCAATGGTACCTAACAACAACAGCCAGTAAGGCCATAGGCCCTGTCCAAGGGAAGCTTGAGAACCCCAAATTACTAATTAAAAAAAAAAAAAAAAAAAAAAAATGAGGAACCAGGGAGGAACTTCTCAGACTAAAGTATAAATTCTTTGCAAACCTGCCTTACCATCTCACTCTCACGAAGATGAGTACAGATTGGATTTCCTGAGCACTTGTTGGTAAACACTTGTGATAACTCATCATCTATGACCTCATAAACAAGAGGAACCGAGATAGTATTGGATATTGACTATGTTTCTCACAAAACCCACCAGCTGCTCCTCAGAAACTCTATGGGTTCCCTATGAGTCAGAACCTACTCAACAGCACTTACCACAACAAAGTGGATTAAATTTTTCCTTAGAAATCCACAAAACTGTATTTTTCCTGCTATCAGCAAAAACTTTTATTACACAATGGTGAATATTGACACAGAAGACAAACCAAAACACTGCTTTCTTCAGTAGCTTTTTTATTCTTTGAGCTATTGTTTTATGTATAACAATATAAATATTTCAATATATGTTGGAGGAGTTTGCTTCCTAGTTCACAAGTAACAATGTATTGTCTGGATATTATCAGAAAAATGCTCTGTACCTATGTCATTGGGTTCTATTTGTGATCCATCACATGCATTTAAAAATAAATTTCATAAATCTTAGACTGACATCATCATTATTTAAAAGAAAATAAGAATTAAATACCAGGACTTGAAAATTTTAGTTAAATTCTGAATTATTCTGTGTATTTGGTACCCAGATAAGATATTTTTTTCCTGGGTGGCATATACCCTAGGAATCTTCAAAATTCCTTAATGCTAGTATTTTGAAACTCATGTATTAATAAATCAGCAGTCCCCTAATTGTCTAATAACTCAGATACAGAGAATTGTTTCCTAGTACTGAATTTTTCCACCTTTTTTTTTTTAATGTTACAAGCATCAATATTGCCATACGCAAAATGGTTTTTTAAATAGAAAATAAATAAATAAATAAAAAGAAAATAAATAAACAATTGATAGTTATCAAACTCCTTAAGCTATATAGCATACAGCCAACTTCCTGTTGCTTTGAATATAGAGAAAATGAACCATCTTATATAAGATGCAAAAGCTGGCCTAAGTATTGTAATCAATTGATAGTAACTCAAATTCTCTGGCAGATAAATGAAACTAGCTGACTGGGCTGCACTCAGTTTAATTTTTCACACATGGGTTTGATTTCTTTTGTTTTAAGTTGAGCTATGTGGTTTAGGGTCTTTTTGAATTGACTTAAACCAGGGACAGTTCCTGAATTTCATGATTTTAGAAGTATCCCCTCCTTTGACTTTGTTGCACTTCTATTTCTGCCAAAAAAAAAAGAGAAAAAAGTCCTTTCACCAATCAGCTGTTGTTGTTGTTGTTAAGTGCCATTGAATCCGTTTTGGCCCTAGCGACTGACCTCATATAGACTTTCCAAGAAGCAGCTGGTGAGCTTCAACCACCCACCTTGTGGTTCAAACTGACTTTTCAGTCTATCGCATTAACACACAGTTCCACACCAGGACTCCAATCAGCTTGGAAAGTGCTAAAATGCTACTACTGCTGCTACATTCATTCCTCTAACCTGTGTTAAAATTAATTTCTCTTCTTCCCCTTGGCAGAAGAGAAATTGAAGAGCTTAGTGTTGATGGGCTCCTCTGAGTATTCCCCAACACCACCAGTCCCCCACCCCAGTGAATGCTCCCTTGAGGGTAAGAGAAACGTAACTCAAGAAATAAAATAAATATAGAATGAAGACAGACTTCCCTCACTTCACTTATTTTTTCTGGAAACTAAGACAGGCTACATTAATACATGGTAGGATATAGTAGAGTTCTGTTGTGGTGCTGGAGGATAAAGCACTGGACTGTAAGGTCAGTGTGAACCACAAGGTCAGTAGTTCAAACTTACTAGCCACTCGTTGGAAACCGTATTGTTGAAAAGTGCCATCGAGTCAACTCCAACCTATAGTAACACTGTATAGGGTTTCTGAGAAGCAGTTGGTAAGCTTAAACCATGGACCTTGCAGTTCAAATGGCTTTGCAGTCTGGCGCATTAACCCACAGCACCACAACTGACTCAATGACACTTAACAACAACAGTAACTGATAAAAAGCACAAAAGGAAAAAGGTTAGAAAGACTGTGTCATGATGATAACCTACTACTGCCTTCTTCTTTTTTTTTTTTAATGTTTTATTATGAATTATCTGATGGTTTACATGGGAGAACATTAGCTTTACATTCATCCTATCGTATATCATTTCATTGCCATGGTTACAATCCCCTCCATGCATCACCAACCAACCAAAGGGTATACCCTGCAAGCCTGCCATCCGGACCTCAGCACACAGCCCCTCTCCCTTTCCGGGTCTAAAGTCCCAGCTGCTCCATCTCGCCATGTCTTCTTCACTGCCTCCATCTCTGGCATCATCCTTCTCTGGGTAGTGTCCTGCTCTCCACTCTTCTTTCTTGATGGTCCCAGGGACCTCTGCTCCTAGACTAAAAATTCAGTCACTCCTCCTTGCTACACAACATCTACCTTTATATTTCCAACCCTCACAATCAGTCCTGATAAAATTATTCACCACTGTATCACAAGAGACATATCTGCATTTCATTTCATCATCCTCACCCAGACAGATTGGATACTACTCAGTAGAGATTCTACCTTCCTCCAGACCCTCTGGATCTAGGCTACCTCTTGAAAGCTTGTAAGCCAGTCACTTCTTGCCTTTGTAGGCCCCCCACTTTGGGTAGCCAATTTCCAAATTGCCCATCCCAATCTACTCTGTGTATGGAGGGGGTGAGAAGGGTCCTTGCTTTAAAGATTTGTTCCCACTTTTGAGCTACTGCATCCATAGGTGTAAGTCAAGTTCATCAAATTGTATCAGATTACTCTTTTTTTCCTCTCCTTTCTTCTCATTTTTCCTCTTCGTTCATCCACTCATTGAAGACAGGTCAAATGGGTATTATCTGCAAGTGTGGGTGTTCTTGTGCATATGCCCTCTCTTCTTATCAGCTGGACGCTTCACTCTCCTCTCTAGTCCTCTGTGACTATGTCACTGATGCTGGGCCCAAGAGTCCCCAGGTCTTGCAACACTGCTGGCTAACCAGGTCTTCACCCGGGTTCACAGAAGTCTATTGAACATTGTAGGGCTTAGCTCACTGCTTCATTGCTGTTTTTCCCTCACTTCCCCTATTGGTGACAAACGTGGTCACCAATAAGAGTGTGTATTCCCATTAAGTCTTAGTCTTAGAAGGAGGTTTGCCCTGAGGGGACCTGGCCTTGCCTTGATGTCTCCTGGGCAAGCAACTTGCTTGTTCTTGTAGTAATCAGTCTAGTAATCATTGGGACTCCCTATATTGTTTTGTATTTTTCCTGTTGATTTTTCTTTCAAGAAGTGTTTTCTGTTCTTCTAGCCACTACAGGCTGGCCTCCTTGTCCTTTCAAGTGGAAATTTCCAACCTCTGAAGATTCTGGATGTGGTTCAGGATTCCACCTATGATCTTATGTAATGCAGAGACTCTGCAGGAAGCCTACTTCAGTGGGCACATTGTAGTCCCATTTTAGGTATTCCAATCAGTTATAGGCAGAAGACAGACTTTTAAGCTTTCTTTCTATTGTGATATTTTTGGCTATTCCTTTACGTCCCCCTCAAGTGTATATTGTATAATGATATGCCAAGGAAACCAAGATTCAAAAAACAGCCAAGCATATTAACATTATTTCCCCCCTTTTCCTCATTCCAACCATGTCTCAATCCCTATATCCCAGAGCCTTGTTGTTCCAAGATTGCGAATACATCATTATTTACCTGTGTCCCACTTAGCCCATGCAAACCTGCCTAATTGTTCTCCTATCCACTTTGTTCTTCCATTCCCCTCCCTCTTCTTGTATATTGTCCCCCTCCCTAGCACCCAAGCTACCCTGTGTCAATTCCCTTCCCTGTGATCCACCTTCCCCTCCCTCCCGTCACCCACCCCCTATATCCCAGTAACCAGCAAAGAATCCTCCCTGCTTTAGTATGGGTTCTTTTTCTTACTCTTTTACAATAGTGGTCCTATGCAGTATTTCTCCTTTTGTGACTGACTAATTTCACTCAACATAATGCCCTCAAGGTTCATCCATGTTATGCAGTGGCTTGCAGCTTGCTTGTTATTCTTTAAGGTAGCATAATAGTCCATTGTATGTATGTACCACAGTTTGTTTATCCATTCTTCAGTTGATGGACATTTTGGCTGTCTCCATCTTTTTGCCATTGTAAACAGTGCTGCTATTAACATTGGTGTGCATATATCTACTCGTGTTATGGCTTGGTTTTCTTGTGGTTAAATACCAAATAGAGGAATTGCTGGATCATAAGGTATTTCTATTTCCAAACTTTTGAGGAAGTGCCATATTGCTTTCCACAAAGGTTGGACCATTTTGCAGTCCCACCAGTATACAGGAGTGTCCCAGTCTCTCCACATCTCTGACAGCATTTATTGTCCTCTACTTTTTTGATCTTTGCTGTTATTACTGGTGTGAGATGATATCTCACTGTTTTGATTTGCATTTCTTTAATGGTTAATGATCATGAACATTTCTTCATATGTTTGTTGGCTACCTGGATCTCCTCCTTGGTGAAGTGTCCATGTTCTGTGCCCATTTTTTAATTGGGTTATTTGTCTTTTTCTTGTAGAGGTGTTGTAGTTTCCTGTATATTTTAGAAATAATGCTCTTGTCTGATGTGTTATTGCAAAAGATTTTTTCCAATTCTGTGGATTCCCAGAGTAACTTCGGGTGAAGTTTTTTGATGCACATAAGTTTTTAATTTTTAGTATGTCCCACTTATCTATTTTGTCTACTTTTTTTGTGTAGTTTTCAAAATGTTTGGTAGTCTGTGTATTCCCTGAATTCGTGCACTCACATTTGTCCCTATTTTTTCCTTGATGGCCTTCATAATTCTGGGATTCACATTTAGGTCTTTAATCCATGTTGACTTGTTTTTTGTATAAGGCATGAAGTGAAGGTCTTGTTTCAATCTTTTGCATATCGCTATCCAGTTTTGCCAGTACCATCTGTTGAAGAGACTATCACCTCCCATGCAATATATTTAGGTATTTTGTCAAAAATCAGTTGGCCATATGTAGATGGGTTAATTTCTGGATTCGCGTTTCTGTTCTACTGATCAATGCTTCTTTCATTGTACCAGTACCAAGCTGTTTTGACCACTGTAGCCATGTAGTAAATTTTGAAGTTGGGGAGTGAGAGGTTTCCAATCTTATTCTTCTTCTTAAGCAATGCTTTGCTTATCCTTGGTCTCTTTCTTTTCCATATAAAGTTTGTAATTGGTTTTTTCCATCTCTTTGAAGAATGTTGTTGGAATCTGGACTGGAATTGCATTATATGTGTAAATTGCTTTGGGCAGTATTGACATTTTCACAATGGTAAGTCTTCCTATGCAGGAGCATGGTACATTCTTCCATTTTTGTAGGTCTCTCTTGGTTTCTTGTAGTAGTGTTTTATAGTTTTCTTTATATAAGTCCTTTGTTTCTCTGTTTACATTTATCCCTAGCTATTTCATCCTCTCCTACTGCCTTTTAAGGCACACAGTCACACAGGGATGAACATTCAGTGGACTCTCTGGCCTACTGGTTTAAAAAAAAATCTGTATACCATATAGAAGAGTGTAGAAACATAAAAGAAGATCAAAAAATACTACCTTCTGAAACTGGAGTTAAAAACAAATGCAAATTGGCTGATATTAATATCAGGAACACAAAGATTCCCTGAGAACCAAAATGCAGTCTGCTTCATTTCTGTGTATCTGTCATGAGACAATTTTTAAAGAAGCCTTTAATAGTCAATAAGTAATATTGAAAAATGGAATGTTTGCAAAGCAAATGTGTTTATGCAGCATTAACAAATGGAGCAAACCCACTTGGTTTTGTTCTTTGCTCATCATAAAAATTGCATCAGCCCTGGTAAAGTACCTGTGACAGAGGAGTCCTGGCGTGGTGCTGTAGGTTAATGCACTGGACTGCAAGGTCAGTTTGTACCTCAGGTCAGCAGTTCAAATGCACGAGCCGCTCCTTGGAAACCCTATACAGGGTATATGAGTCAGAACCAACATTTAAACAAAACAATAATTTATTCCTACTTATTTACTCTTGATTTTCTTCATCTTGTTAGAGGAGATTCATGCTTCTAAACATTGTATTTGTGTAATGAGTAACATAAAAGTGTCTAAATGCACTGCTGCTATATTCATTAAATAATAGATATTAAATCTTAAAACTTTTTACAGACATTGTAATTGTTCATTGTGGAAAATCAATGTTATTTTAGAAACAGAGTGGTAGCCATGGTGGTTGTGGGCCGTGGAGTCAGTACCAACTCATAGAGACCCTGTGTTGAGTTTCTGTGGCTGTAAATATTTTCAGGAGCAGAAAGTCTCTCTTTCTCCACTGTAGCAGCTGGTAGATTCTAACTGTTGACCTTGGGGTTAGCAGCCCAACTCATAACCCACTGTGCTGTCAGGGCTCCTTAGAAATAGACTGAATGGTGATAATAAAGAAATGTGTATTTTTCTAGGTATGGTTTATTGAAAAGCTGTAAGGCAGGCATTGTAAAGTGGAATGTTGAACTATAAATAGCATTTGAAAGTATATTTATGAGGAACTTCTCAAGAAAAATATTCCAAAGTTAAAAATAATCTTTTTGGGGGAGTGAAAGCAACACCAAATTTAATATTTAATCCAGCCTTTGGGAGGATTATCTCTTAAAACTTCCAATTTGTTAAATGGACAGAATTAGGAGTCACAGATAATTTTTCAAATGATATTTGGAAACTATGACTCTCTTATGATAAAACAAATTGACCTGAAACACATAGAAATGTGTCTAGATACAGTGATCAATTCAGTGATGTTGTTGTTGTTGTTAAGTGCCGTCGAGTCGGTTTGTACCCATAGCAACCCTGTATAGGGTTTCCTGGTATCTGATAAAAAGCACGGAAGAAAAAAGGTTAGAAGACTGTGTTATGATAATAACCTCTGATCACTTGATGTCTCTGGTGTAGAGAGCAGGCGGTGGAAATGGAACACACGTTGACTTTGTATGAATAGTGATGGATTCTGACAGGGAAGCTCAAAATGAAAGTAAAGGTATAAGTCAAGGGTTGATTGTAAAATTAACTAATATGGATTTATAAAACCAATCTCAATTATTCCTTAATTACTTGAGTATTTTCCAAGAACAAGGCACTTTGAAAATTAAGAATGGTTTTTACTCTAAAAGGTATTAATGTAGAAAATAAATCGTAAATTATTGTTGTTGTTAAGTGCTGTCGAGTTGATTCTGACCCCTAGCAACCCTGTATAGGATTTCTGAGTAGCAGCTGGTGAGCTTGAACTGCTGACCTTGCAGTTCAAACAGCTTTGCAGTCTGACACATTAACCCACAGAGCCACACCAGTTCCATGGAAATAAGAAAATTATACTGAATAATAAAAGCTAAGAAAGACTGAAATCTTGGCAATGATCACTCTAATACTAACAAATGACACTGAATGGCCCCTGGGTCTGTATGCTCTAAGATTCATTTCTGCACCTTCCTGTTATGGCCTGGAAAATTTGGTAAGTAAATATCAAGCTATGTTTGTAAGGTTTCCTTAGTAGATAGATACTCTTCCAGAATGGAAGAAGAAAAGGAAAAGAGGAAGACGAGCTTTTGCAGTATATCTCTGTCTCAAGAATCATCACATCGTCATCGTTATCACACAGTAGTTGCATAGCCTTCAAGATACCAGCTTCCAGTCACATGAATCTAGTTCCTGAGCTCTGTGGTAACATTGCCTCATCCCTTTGTCCCTGGTGTCTAGAGATGACAGCAAGATTCTGCTATTGCCCATCTGTGGATTGCCTCAAAGCGGTTCCCTGTTTGTTTTCCAGCTTTTTCATCACTTGTGTTAAGAAGTTATGTATATTAAAGTCTTCAATTTTGTTTTGTTTTCTTTTCTTTTCTTTTCTTTGTTAGATCCAGAGGATAAAAACATCAAGTGCTTACTGGATACCAGGCACCCTCAGAATGTTTTATTTACAAGGATCCCTAGTAGAATAGTGAGTTACACGTTGGGATGCTAACCATAAGGTTAGAAGTTCAAGTCCACCAGCTTCTCTGTGGGATAAAGTGATACTTTCTGCTCCCACAAAGTTTTATGGTCTCAGAAACCCATACAGGGTCTCCATGAGACAGAACAGACTCAAAGGTACACCACCACCACCATGGCATATACTCATATTCCTTATAATGATGATAAGATGTAGATATAGTGATATTATTAATTAGAAGATGAGACAATGGAATAATAAAGTACTTTACTAACTTTTAAAAGATCACACAACTCTACATGGAAGCATAGTGGTTACGAATCGGGCTGTGAACCTTAAGGTCAGCAGTTCGAAACTACCAGCCGCTCCGAGGGAGAAAGATGAGGCTTTCTACTCCCGTAAAGATTTACGCCCTCGGAAACCCTGTACAGAGTCGCTATGGGTCGGAACCGACTCGACGGCACTTAACAACAACAGCAAATCTAACTTCAAAGTTAATGTTCTTAGCCACAATATAACCAGGTAAAATCACCCTAATCACTTGGCATGTAGGGAGGACCAAGTAAGGATAGGTTACGCTGTCTAAATCCCTAAAAAATTAATCTGATTCAAATATATATTAATATCCAAAGAGACAAGGCAAGACACCAGAGCAGGTATTGAATTGCAAATCATTAGTTATCATAATGAAAAAATGATTTATTTAAAAAGAAATAATAATTGGATTGACAGTTTCCAACAGCAACAATGGAAGCTTAAAAACAATAGTTCCATGTCTGTTTTGATAAAATATGATGTACCTAAGAATTTTGTATCCAGCTCAATTATCATCCATCAGTAAATGTTGTGTAAAGACATTTTCTTTCAAATACTGTAAAATGTTGCACTTTCACATACTTTCTGAAAGAATTACAGAGAATGCACATCAATAAGAAGGAAATTTATATCGGGGGAAGGAGTATAATGTAAGAAGTTGTGTGTATGGTCTGAAGCTAAATGACCAATTTATGGTTTAGGAAAACTGCAAAGTATTACCAGGAAAGTGAACATAAAGTGAAAATAATATCATTTATTATTCAAAATCACAAATTTTTAGATAGTAAATTGCATTGCTAAAACTAATTTGGTCATAATTTTATTTTAAAATAAGATTCATTGGCCAATTGTTTTTACTATATTGACTGGTCTTTAAAATAGTTATCTCTAAAAATTGCTTTCAAAATTAAAACTACATTTCAATATTTGAGTCTTTCTGTATCAAAATATAATTTAAGTCTTTTTAGTCATTGTGTAAACATTTAAAAATAATCTTAAAATTTGGATTTGACATATACCCACTTACATTAGTAAGCATTTAAAATATGGCCTATTGTGTTTCAAATATTTTTATAAGATTACCTTATTCACCCTCAATGTTGCATTTTATAGTCAACATATTAGAAATTGTTAACAAATTCTATTGAAGATTCTCTGCCGGAGTCCTGCCTCGACATAGGGGCTCGGTTCACAAGTGTTTGGTTCACGAGGAGGGGAGATCCAGCGGCGATAGGGATAGCAAAAGAATACACAGACAAACAGAAGAAGGGAGACAATGAGGCACCCCAAAGCTAGGGTGGATACATCACCACTGGTGGGCAGGCTTGGGACTACAGGCATCATGGCCTCTGCAGGCAGCAACTCACTGCCCTGCAATCTTTACTGCATGCCTTCCAACCCGTAATGCACTGCAATCTTTACTGCATGCCTTCCAAACAGTAATGCACTGCAATCATTACTGCATGCCTTCCAAACAGTAATGCACACCTGGGGAGGCCCGGGCCTCTGCTTCATTTAGGGGAGGAGCTTCACACCAAGCTGGGAGGGACTAAAACAGGATACAGCTAACATCAGTAATTTTCCAGACATTCAGGTAACTTTACATTGTACTTCGCTGGTTCGAATCCCAGGCCAGCAACTTGGATTCTCAGGCTCAATTAACATATCTATAGCCCCTGAGCTCATTTGGGGGAAGCTGAGAGGTAAGGACACAAGCTTGGGTGGAGTCCCGCTGTTTCAGCTTCCTGAGCCAGGTCTTCAGGAGGACTCGAGATACCCAGGTGAATGGGCTGCACCTGGAAAAGGATTAGGGAGGATGGTCCTTTGTCTATAGAACAAAGAACCGAGAAGTAGCTAAGATATTTTTAGTTAATCCTTTTGGAGAAAGGCTTGACCTTGCAACCTTTAGTCTTAGCTTTAGGAAAATATCACATTTATCTGTGGATTACCAAGAGCTCCGTGTATGAAATTAATACATGTAATAATATTAAGATGAAAAACAATTTGCCATTAACTGCCAGTGGCCTCATGTGTTACACTCGGGCCTATAGGGCCTCAAACCTCTGACCAGTCTTACACGGTCTGCAACAATTCTCCACATAGTTTTTGAGATTTCTAGATACTGAAGGAAATGAGATTTCTAGATACTGAAGTTCCTGGTAAGCTAAAAATAAATTCTACTAAATAAAGGATACTATCTGGGCTACTTTTTTTTGGCTTGTTTGTTTTTTTTGCCTCTGATCAGAACATATGTCTTCAATCAATATTTTTACAAGATGAAGTTTATGAAATCAATTCTTCCTATGATTGTTTTTAACTATTTCAATATTAAACATACAATTGTTTCATTCTGTCCTGCATAAGGATGCTATGAGTTGGAATTGACCTGATGGCACCACACAACAATAATTGAAGCTAGACAATGAAGATAAAATAATCTGGCATAGAATATCAGTTTATCCAATTAAGAATACAGCTATCAAAAGTTACCTATTACCATCAAGAAAGAAGAGTTTGGAGTGAAATGCATCTTTTGGATCTGGGGTCCCTACACTGAGACACTAATAGACTCAGGGGATGACTAATGTGAAGGCACATGAAGATCTCAAAGGAATGCTAAATCTACAGATGCTGAAAGGAGGGAGACAAGAGAGAGAGAGAGAGAGCCTTCCTTTAGAGTCAGCACTATGAATGTGGACTTACAGACATTTTGCTCAGATCAATCAACACTCATGGAAGCAGTAGTCAAGAAATCAAACAACATATTGCATTAGGCAAATTTACTGCACGAGACCTCTTTAAAGTATTCAAGAATAAAGATGCCAGTTTGAAGACTGAAGTATACCTGATCCAAGTCATGGTACTTCAATAACCTCATCTGCATGTGAAAGTTGGGCAATAAATAAGGAAGACTATAGGAGAATTGATGAATTTGAGTTATGATATTGGAGGAGAATATTAAAAATCAAACAAATTGCTGATTTGGGGAGTCATCTATTTACAAGTGTCCTGGAAAACTAACTTTTCAACATGTTGTTGTTGTTAAGTGCTGTCGAGTTGCTTCCGACCCATAGCAACCCTGTATAGTGTTTCTGAGGAGAGGCTGGTGAGCTTGAACCACCAACCTGGCAGTTCAAATGGCATTGCAGTCTGGCACATTAATCCACAGTGCCACGGAGTCCTTGAATCTCAAGGAATCCCTTGATTTGGGAGAGGAAGCGTAAGTCTTATAGGAAGATGATCTCAGTTGAATGGAAGTCCATGGTTACAGCTACCTGATACAAGGCATCACAGAATGAGTATCCAGTATCATTTTTCTGAAATTCTATTAGTGGTATGACAATTTGCCACAAATTTAGATCTGAAAAACAATAATTTTTACAATTATCTTATAGGTTTTACTTGTTGTTGTTAGGTGCCATTGAGACAGTTCTGATTAATAGGTACCCCTTCACAACAGAACAACACACTGCCCAGTCATGTCCCCTCCTCACATTTGTTATTCTGTTTAAACCTATTGTTGTTGCCACTGTGTCATCCCATCGCACTGAGGATCTGCCTCTTTTTCTGTCGACCCTCTACTTTACCAAGCATGCTGTGCTTCTCCAGGGATTGGTCATTCTGCAACATGTGCAAGTTATAAGAGAACTCTCGTCAGTATCGCTTCTAAGAAGAAAACCTGCCCTACTTTTCCCAAAACAGATGTGTTCATTCCTCTGGTGATCCATGTTGTTGTTAGATGCTGTGGAGTTACTTGTGACTCATAGCGACCCTGTACACAACAGAATGAAGCATCATCCTCCACCATCCTCACAATTGTTGCTACAATTGAGTCCATTGCTACTTCCATGTCAGTCATCTCATTGGGGGTCATCCTCATGTTTGCTGACCCTCACTTTACCAAGCATGATGTCATTCTCTAGGGATTGCTTGCTCCTTATAACTTGTCCAAAGAAAGAAAGAGGAAGTCTTACGATCCTGGCTTCTAAAGAGCATGCTAGCTGTACTTCTTCCAACACAGATTTGTTTATTTTTCTGGTAATCCATGGTACTTTCAGTATTCTCCAACACCATAATTCAGATATATTTATTCTTCTATGGTCTGCCTTATTCATTGTCCAACTTTCACTTACATATGACCCTATTGAAAATATCATAGCTTGGGTCAAGTGCACCTGAGTCCTCAAACTGATGTCTTTGCTATTGAACAATTTAAAGGGTTCTTGTGTAGTAGATTACCTAATGCAATAAATTTATCATTTGATTTCTTAACTGCTGCTTTCATAAGTGTTGATTGTGGATCCAAGTAAACTGAAATTTTAGACAATGTCAGTCCTTTTTTTCATTCATCATTGTGTTATCTTTTGGTCCATTTGTGAGGATTTTTATTTTCTTTATATTGAGGTGCAATCCATACTGAAGGCTGCAGTATTGGCTCTTTTTCAGTTTTTTATGTCATCTTTCATTCCAGTAAGCAAGATTATATTGTCTGCATATCTCAGGTTGCTCATGGATCGTCCTTCAATTCTGGAAATCTTTTGACAGTTTCAATATTTTCTTTGTTTTTCAAGATGCTATTCGTTGGTTAATTGTGAAGGTCTTCATTTTCTTTATAATGAGGTACAATCCATAGTGATGACTGTAATTTCTGAAAACTATCATCTTATAGTTGTTGTTAAGTGTTATCAAATCACTTCCAACTCACAGCAACCCTTTATAGGTTTTTTTTGAGGAGAAGCTGGTGGGTTTGAACCATAATCCTGTGGTTAGCAATTCAGTGCTTATCCTATAGTACTACACCAGGACTTCAATCTTATAGTTTAGTTGTCCAAAATGAGCCCTGTAGTTGTTAAGTACCATTGAGTCAGTTCTGACTCATAGTGACCTTGTATATGGTTTCCAAGAAACAGCTGGTGAGTTTGAACTGCCAACTTTGCCATTCAATCCAGTGCTTACCTGACAGTGCCACATCAGGACTCCTACAAAGCTAAAATGAAGGTGTTTTAGTATGTCTGTACTCCTTTCTAGGGCTGTAGGGGAGAATCAACTTCCTTGCATTTTCCAGCTTCTAAAGGCAGCCTACATTCCTTAGATCATGGTTCCCATCCATTCAAGCCAGCAATTAACACTCCCACTTCGCCTCCATGTCACATCTCCTTTTCCACCTCTGCCTCTCCTGCCTCCTGTTTTTCATTTATAAATACTTTTGTGAAAGTATTGTATCACTGAGATAATCTAGGGTAATTTCCCTACCTCAAAACTCTTAATTGAATTACAAGTACACAGTCCCTTTTACCACATAACCAATTTTGGGGATTAAACATGGACACCTTTGGGAAGTTAATTTCTTCCTACAATAGTGATCCTTTTATTCGCATTCAAAAATTATAATTGAACCCTTTCCTTAAGTTATCAATCATATTTCACAATTTCCTGAACATCAACAGTAATGACTTAGATTTTCACAGTATTGAGAGATTTCCTTGCCAGGTGACTGAGTACTATAAACAGTACCACCTCTTGAGTTTAAGAAATCGAGAACATTATTTTAGAGTGTTATTGTATTGGGCTTACATAGACATAGAATGATTTTGTCTCATAGCTACTACACCCATCAAGTAAATTTTATCACTTTGTTTTTCCAAACAAGAGAATGTTTTATAAATCAGATCTATCTATCATAGTTTTGTTGCTGTAAGAGCTATCATGTGTTAAGAATAAGTGTTTAGGGTTCAAAGTGATGTACTCTCTCTTTTTAATAACTTGTCTTTGCCTGATATTTTTCTCACCTTGCAGCAGAATTTTAGAGGCTGCTATGTTCCTCAATGAGCTATTACAAATCCAATGAGATTTACTACATGGAAAAAAAAATAGCACCTGTTTCTTTGAGAATTCACCGAGTTCATTATTCACATCAGATAAATGCTATTTGACCATGTGAGATCTAATAAAAGCCAATGCCAATTTTGTTCAAATCCCCCTCTGTCACATCTGTGCATGGGTCATTACACATGTTCAGCCCATTGTGTGTGCTGGACATTAAAGCCAGACGTGGCTCATCTAAGTCAATTTGTCACATATGTCATTCAGTTATAGATTTTCACTGCCAATGCTTCATAATATGACTTAAAAATTTTGTTATTTCACAAAGTCAGATAGATAAAACTCTATTCATACTGAGAATAACTTATTTTCTGTTTTGCTGCTGTCTGTTGTATCCTGGCTTTGAGCCTCACTTTGCTTATAGTAAGGGTTCAAATTAACTGACATAAACCACAGAGACAGACAATTTGGGATTTTCATAATAAGAACCATAAGTACGATCAACAAACCTGCAGCAGTGTAGTAGGCACTTTACAATGTGGTACCCTGAACAATCGGGTTTGGAGTACATCATTGTAGGAAAAGCATATAATGAGATTATTTTTGACATGCCAGAAATTAAAT
The DNA here is from genome assembly GCF_000296735.1 of Chrysochloris asiatica. NCBI lineage: Eukaryota > Metazoa > Chordata > Mammalia > Afrosoricida > Chrysochloridae > Chrysochloris > Chrysochloris asiatica. The sequence goes on along the minus strand of NW_006408550.1, from coordinate 22,635,567 downwards.
TATTTTGGTGAGGTTCTACATGGATCTAGTTTCTTACAAACTCCATTCTAGGAAAGTGATTTGGTAAGAAAGATTTATTTGTATTCAGGTATCTGAATGGGCTCCTTCAGAACTCCGAGAAAAGGAACTCATTTGACCACTGTTCTTTCAAAAATGGTTATTCACAGTGAGTCAAAAGGACAAATCATTGTTTCTTGAAGGAATGATATTTTAACTTGACAGGGTTTAATTAACAAATACAATGTGTTGTATATAGATGATATCACATTTAACAGTAAACTAGAGCTGGTCCAAGAGCCACTCTTTAAAACATGGCACAAAAATTAATTTGGTTCTAGGGAGGACCAAAAAGAAGTTCCTGGTACCCTGAGAAGACTCAAACATTACAACATCCCAGGTAGAGTCTCTATTCTTCACTGATAATGTGATACTACATGGTATATAAAGCAATCATTAGCATAAGGGAAGCTGGACAGAAAGCTAAGCTGAAGGACATTGCTTTAAAGCCAATCAATAACGGAGATGACTTATTGAGGAATGATCTACAGGATCTCATAACAGCTCCCTGGTAATGGAATATTTGAGGAAAGAATGAGATTATCTTTCTCATTTCCTGGATGCTATATCGGAAGAACGTACCAGCTCAATAACTATGTGGAAGGGGAAGGGGGAGGGGATGTGAGATATACACATACTCACATATATCCTATTTAGATCATATTGGAAAATGAACCTAGAAAAGATAAAAAACAAAAGGAAGAAGAATAAAAGCAAAGATGGCACATCCTTAATTTGAAACAGAAGAATGTAATAAATGGATGGATCTAGTTAAAACATCAGAGCGTATCAGTTATCTAATTTTACATAAACTATTACTTTATAAATATTATAGTATTATATATATTACAGTATCAAGAAAACAAAAATCTTCATCACAGGACCAATAAGCAACATTCTTATCAACAGAGAAAAGATTGAAGTTGTCAAGGACTTCATTCTTCTTGGGTCAACTATCAACACTCATGGAAACAGCAGTCAATTAATGAAATGATGTATTACATTAGGAAAATCTGCTGCACAAGATCTTTTTAAAGTGTTGAAGAGCAAAGATGTCAGCTTGAGGACTTAGGTGCACCTGACCCAAGCCATAGTATTTTCAATAACCTCATATGCATGTGAAATCTGGACTGCGAATAATGAAGACAGTAGAAGAATTGATGCATTTGAGTTATGGTGCTGGAGGAGAATATTGAAAAGTGCCATGGGCTGCCAAAGGAACCAATAGATCCGTTTTGGAAGAAGAGCAGCCAGAGTGCTCCTTGGAGGCCAAGATGGCCAAACTTCATCTCTCATACTTGAGACATATTGTCAGGAAGGACCAGTTGCTGGAAAAGGATATCATATTTGGTAAGGTGGAGGGTCAGAGAAAAAGAGGAAGACCCCCAATGAGATGGATTGGCCAAGTGGCAGTATCGATGGACTCAAGCACGGCATCAGTAGTGAGGTTGGCCCAGGATCAGGTAGTGTTTTATTCTGCTGTGCATAAGGTCGCTATGAGTCGGTACTGCACCTTACA
>NW_006408550.1:22628115-22633891 GCF_000296735.1 Chrysochloris asiatica | reverse complement strand
GAAGACCCCCAATGAGATGGATTGGCCAAGTGGCAGTATCGATGGACTCAAGCGTGGCAACAGTAGTGAGGTTGGCCCAGGATCAGGCAGTGTTTCGTACTGCTGCGTATACGGTTGCTGTGAGTCTGTACTAACTCAATGGCACCCAACAACAACAACAGAGTTATCATGTAGAAGAGCACGATATTTAAATGCATAGACCATGATACAGTCATCTTAGGTAGAGTTTGGTTTATCCCTTTCAAATTCTGTAATCTTAAGAGAGATATTTAACTTCTCTAGGCTAATTTGTCTCATTTATAGAGTTTGAATCATAAAAGAATTTTCTTCATAGTCTTATTGTTATGACTGAATGAATAAAATCATTAGTTCAGATAATGATACAAGAAAGTTTTCTACAAACATTAGATACCATGTGAACTAGCAAAGGTGTGTATAGTTACAACCATTGCTGCTTTTAAGTTCTTTATGACATGAAATAGAAACATTTTTTCCCCCTAGTTATCTGTCATGGAGTAGATTTCTTTTCATTAAATTTTAAAACTTACACTTTTGGCTGCAGATTTCCTGTACCCTTACCATCAAGAAACAAAGAATTAGGTTGTATTTACGACTCTTCTTTTTTGTGCATTCTGCATTCTGACTCTGCAGCATGGTCACCAGGAAATAATTCAAATTTAAGACAGTCAATCTCATGAGGACAAACATACCTGTACTTTTTAACTCTCTCCTAACTATTAACCACCAGAGGAACCTAAGAAGCTAATCTGCTCTGTAAGATCACTCTTGAGAACCCTACAGAGCACAGCTCTACTCTGCAAAACATGAGCTACCATGATTTGGAACCAACATGACAGCACGTAGAGGAGGGTGGGACTGTATAACAAATATGCTTCATAGAGCCCAATGGAATGTTTTAACAATTTGTGTATATTGAGAGGATGCCAAGGTTTTTTAAAAAAATACTATTTTGACAAAAATAGGTGAATTACTCTTGTCTGTCATCCTCTCTATAGCTGTGTTCAAAAGCTCCAGCAGCTTTCCCAAACTCCTTCTAACCTTCCACTCTGAAACCACAATGGAAGTAAGCATTATTTTTAAATCACTAGAATAAATTCAGGAATTCTGGTAACATAGTGGTTACAAATCTGGCCGCTAACCTCAAGGTCAGCAGTTCAAAACTAATAGTCATTCCATGGGAGAAAGATGAGGCTTCCTGCTCTTAGAAAGATTTACAGCCTCAGAAACCCCATGCAGGGTCATCGACTCCATGACACATCACCACCACCACCACTGAAATGAATCTGCAGTGCTTCATAAGTCACATAGGAGCTTTCTTTCTCCATTAAATGCTGATAAGCATCTTTTATATGATATGGATAACTTTGTTTTTGAAAGTCTTAGAGAATAAAACCAAATTCATCAATAATCACAGTAAAACTGAAAAGTATGTCCAGAAACTTCTTGAAATTTTTGTTGTTATTAAGTGCTGTTGAGTCAGTTCACTAAACTGACATAGCTTTATTATGAGTTGATTAATGGTTTTGAAATGATTCACCTGTAAGTTTCTGCACATTCTGAAATTTATTTGATGCTATAATTTATAAAGATTTCTAGTGTGGTGCTATAGGATAAGGACTTGACCATAAGATCGATTTGAACCACAATTCCACCAGTTGCTCATAGACAATCCTGTACAGGGTCACTATGAATCAGAATTCACTAGACAGCACTTAACAATAACAATTACAGTTTATAACAGAAACAACCTTTTACTCAACAACATTGTTGTTGTTGTTATTGTTAAGTGCCATCAACTCAAATGATCTTGTGGTCCAGTGCTTGTCCTATAGTGTCACACTAGGATTCCAATAGACATAGACGTAGTTTTATCGTGTGTTGATTGTTGTTAAGTACCGTGAAGTTGGTTCCGACTCATAGCGACCCTGTACAGGGTTTCCGAGGCTGTAAATCTTTACGGGAGCAGAAAGCCTCATCTTTCTCCTGCGGAACAGCTGGTAGTTTTCAGCTGCCGACCTTGAGTTTAGCAGCCCAATTCGTAACCACTACACTACCAGAACTCCTTCATATGTTGACTAATGATTTGAAATTTAAAAACAAAAAAATTAAGAAATTTCTACATAGTCTGAAATTTATTTACAGGTTATATAAATTCCAAATATGCTTATGGATAATCCATTCTAGAGTAGAATCGCAGATCTGTCTTGACATTTCCTAATATAAAGTAAGTTTAGATAGGGGTGGTTGGTTGTTGAGAAAGTGAACCTGGATATCTGTTTTCTGATTTACAAATAATTCATTTGTACCTTAACAGTAAGAAACATAGAATGACATTTGTACCCTAAGGGTGAGTAATATTGAATGACATTTGGTGCTTTCCACAACGTGCTGATTGGCCTCATGACTAGCATTTAATATTTAATAATGAGTTAGATGTCTATGCATATAAAATTCAATCCCTAGTCTTCATTTCATAAAATGGCTGCTCAGATGGCTTCTTAATTTACTTTCATATAAGTCAATCGTATGAGGAAACACTGGACTGATAACTGCTAGGTTGGCAGTTCAAACCCACCAGTTGCTTCTCAAAAAAAACCCTATAAAGGATTGCTATGAGACAGAACTGACTCGACAGTACTTAACAGCAACAATCTACATTTTAATAAGCATGCACTTGGATATTTTTATGTAGGAGATCAGGGGAAGCAATAAAAACATGGGGCACAAGTGTGATTTGAGCTAGGGAAGACAACTGATTTGTAAAGTATGCTGTTAACCCAAAGCAGTAATAGTTGTAAAGACCTGAGGCTAAGAGGTAACCTCACCTGTCCATATTGGAGAAGACAAAAAGATTCATTAAATGACAAGTCAAGTGATGGAAATCAAGAGTAAAGCCAGTGACTAGTAGAACATAATGTAGGAACAATTTTCAAGAAGAGAGTAGATAAAACAGCCATTGGGTGAAACTCTATATAGATGTTGGGAGTGATCGGATAGTACCGAACCAGCATCCCTGCAGTTTTTTTGTTTTTGTTTTTGTTTGTTTTTTTTTGCATTTTTTTCCTCTTGTTGCTAGCATAACTAGCTACCACCCATCTACCAATTTATCAAACTCAACTGGCTTATGTGCTGCTGTGATCCTGGAAATTAGACCAGCAATATTTCAAACAGTACCATGGTTATCCTTATTGATCTGGTTTTAGTGAAGCTGCCAGACCAAGACATACAAGGAAGAAAGGTCTGGCAATCTATTTCCTAGAATCAGTCAGTACAAAGCTATGGATCACACATAGTGCTGGAAGATCAGCTCTCTATGTTGGAATGCACTCATATCAAAGATTGTGAAGATGGCTGAGCATAGAGTTACCATGAATCCGAGCAGGGCAGTAGCAACAATAGTGTTCTAGTGTGGTGCAGTAGGAAAAGCACTGGACTTCAAGTCAGTTTGAACTATAAAGTCAGAGGTTCAAACCTACCAGCTGCTCCTCAAAAACCTTATAAAAGGGTCACTATGAGTTGGAAACGACTTAACAGTACTTAACAACAACAACTCTATTGTTATAGAGTAATTGGCAGTCTTGGATATCTGACATCCATGGTATGAAAAAAGTAATGTTGTTAGGTGCCATCAAGTTGGTACTGACCCATAGCAACCTTATGCACAGCAGAACAAAACACTGCCCGATCCTGGGCCAACTTCACTACTGTTTCCAAGCTTGAGTCCATCAATGCTGCCAATTGGCCAATCCATCTCATTGGGGGTCTTCCTCTTTTTCTCTGACCCTCCAGCTTACCAAACATGATATCCTGCAGCAGTGATTGGTCCCTCCTGACAATATGTCCCAAGTATGAGAGACAAAGTTTGGTCATCTTGGCCTCCAAGGAGCACTCTGGCTACACTTCTTCTGAAACAGATCTATTGTTCCTTTGGCAGTCTATGGCACATTCAATATTCTCCTCCAACACCATAACTCAAAAGCATCAATTCTTCTATGGTCTTCCTTATTCACTGTCTAGCTTTCACATTCATATGAGGTTATTGAAAATACCATGGCTTGGGTCAGGCGTACCTTAGTCCTCAAGCTGACATCTTTACTCTTCAACACTTTCAAAAGGTCTTTTGCAGCAGATTTGCCTAATGCAATACATCATTTGATTTCTTGACTACTACTTCCATGAGTGTTGATAGTTGATCCAAGAAGAATGAAGTACTTGACAACTTCAATCTTTTCTCTGTTGATAAGAATGCTGTTTATTGATCCAGTGGTGTGGATTTTTGTTTTCTTCACATTGAGATGTAATCCATACCGAAGGCTGTGCTCTTTGATCGTCATCAGTAAATGTTTTAAGTCCTCTTCACTTTCAGTAAGCAAGGCTGTATTATCTGCATATTGCAGTTTGTTAATGAGTCTTCCTCAAATCCTGATGCCATGTTTTTCTTCATATAACTCAGCTTCTCGGGTTATTTGCTCAGCATACAGTTGAATAAGTATGGTGAAAGAATACAACCTTGTGGCACAACTTTTTAAATTTTAAATGATTTAGTGTTCCCATGTTCTGTTCGAACAACTGCCTCTTGGTCCAGGTACAGATTCCTCATGAGCACAATTAAGTGTTCTGGAATACTCATACTTCGCAATTTTGTCCATAGCTTGCCATGATCTACACAATCGAAAGCCTTTGTGTAGTCAATAAAGCATAGGTAAACATCTTTCTAATAGTCTCTGCTTTCAGCCAAGATCCATCAGACATCAGCAATGATATCCCTCATTCCACGGCCTCTTTGGAAACTGACTTGAACCTCTGGAAGTTCTCTGTCAATGTATGATTGTAGCCATTTCTGTATTACCTTTAGTAAAACTTTACTCGCCTGAGATATCAAAGAGATTGTCCGATGATTTTCTCATTCTGTTGGGTCACCTTTCTTTGGAATGTGCACAAATATGGATCTCTTCCAATCAGTCGGCCAGATAGTTGTCTTCCAAATTTCTTGGCAGAGATGAGTGAGTGCCTCCTGTGCTGCCTCACTTTCTTGAAAGATTTCAATTTTTATTCCATCAATTCCTAGTGCCTTGTTCTTTGCCAATTCCTTCAATGCATCTTGTACAATTCCTCCTACAGTATCATTGTCTCTTGATCATATGTTACCTCTTGAAATGGTTGAACATTAACCATTTCCTTTTGGTACAGTAACCCTGTGTATTCCTTCCATCTTCTCTTGATGTTTTCTGCATCATTCAATAATTTACCCAGAGAATCTTTCAATAACTAAAGTTGAGGTTTGAATTTTTTCTTCAGTTCCCCAAACTTGAGAAATGCTGAGCATGTTCTTCCTTTTGGTTTTCTGATTCCAGATCTTTGTACATTTTGTAGTAATATTTGGCTTTATCTTCTCAAGCTGATCTTTGAAATTTTCGGTTCAGCTCTTGGACCTCCTCATTTCTTTCATTTGCTTTAGCATCTCTATGAAGGAGAGCAAGTTTCAGTGTCTCTTCTGCCATTCATTTTGACCTTTTCCTTCTTTCTTGTCTTCTGAATTACCTTTTACTCTCTTCATGTATAATGTTCTTGATGCCATCCCACAACTCTTGTGGTCTTTGATCTTTAGTGTTTAATGTATCAAATCTGTTCTTCAGATGATCCGTAATTTAGGTGGGATATATTCAAGGTCATATTTTGGCTCTCGTGGACTTGCTTTCATTTTCTTCAGCTTCAGTTTGAATTTTCATATGAGTAATTGATGGTCTGTTCCACA
>NW_006408550.1:22619210-22627520 GCF_000296735.1 Chrysochloris asiatica | reverse complement strand
ACTAATGCCTAAGATATCAATGTTTATGCATTCCATTTCATTTTTGACAACTTCCAATTTTCCCAGATTCATACTTTGTACATTCCATGTTCTGATATTCAATGAATGTTTACAGCTATTTCTCTTCATTTTGAGTTGTGCCCTATCAGCAAATGAAGGTCTCGCAGGCTTTTCTCCCATGGGCTTTACTCCATTCATGTCATCACAGTCAACTCTACTTTGAGAAGGCATCACTTCCCCAGTTGCATTGTGAGTGCCTTCCACCTCAAGGGCTCATTTTGAAACTAAGCACATCCATGAAAGTTTGTAAGCCAGCCACTTCATGCATTTATAACTTCCCAATTTTTAATAGCCAATGACTAAGTTGTTCAGGGTGTGATGATGTTGGATCAGCACTGGACTGTGAACCACTAGGTCGGCAGTTCAAACCCACCAGCTGCTCCTCAAAAATCTTGTACAGGATGGTTATGAATTGAAAGGGACATGACAACACTCAACAACATCAACCCAGGACACTGAGGAGACAAGCATGCTCCTTGATATATAGAATCTTCCATTCCAATTGGAAGTTTGAGCAACTGCATCCATAAGTCAAAGTCCAGTTCATCAAGTTGTAGCAATTGACACATGCTCAGAATATCAAACATCTTTATCTTCATGCAGTCAGCATCTGGTCAGCTCAATCCAAGCTAGATTAAATGGGTACCAGCTGAGAGTTTGGAAGTTCACACATACCTCCCTATACTTCAAATCAGCTGTCCCTTCACTCTCAGCTCTAGCCCCCATGGGCTCAGGAGTTAAAAAAAACTTCCTAAACTTCAAGCCAGCCAGCTTTTTGCTCCTCTTACTTCCTGGTCAATGGATGCCAATAGAGCATGTCCAAACTCAGTCTGTGTCCCACTGTAGCATTTCCCCCAGTTTCATTCACAAGTAGATAGGGGTGGTCACTAGCAAGCATACAATTGCCAGTTCCCTTTAACTGTCAGCTCTAAAAGGAGGTTTTCTATGATGGGCAGACTTTCCTTACCTTGATGTCTCTGAAACTCAAAACATCAAATTTTCTGTTCTTTTTCTGCTTGAATCTCTAGTTCTCCCAGCAGTTCTGAGTTGGTCTATATGTTCACTAAAATACAAATATCCCAAATGTAAAGGTCCTTGTTGGGACTCAGGATTCCAGCTAAGGCCCCATGATCTACAAAGGCTTAAGCCTAGAGGCCTACTTTTTCCTGGAAAACTCTAACTCCCCTTTTACCAAATACTATCAAGTAAAGTGAGTCCTGGTACGGCACAGTAGGTTAATGTGTCAGACTGCAAAGCCATTTGAACTACAAGGTCATTGGTTCAAGCTCCTTGGAAACCCTGTACAGGGTTGCTATGGGTTGGAATCAACTCTATGGCACTTATCAACAACAACATCAAGTATAGGCTGAAGATGGACTTACAAGCTCTCTGTAATTGTAATTCTCAATATTCTTATCATACATGTATGCTTATTTTAGAAAAATAGGAGAAACAAACATCCATAAGGCAGTCAAACACATAAATGTTCTAAAACACTCAAGTTCAATCTTCTCTTCTCCCTTGGGCAGGCCCATTATCAATCATTCTCTTTAATTGGTGTGTCATGGGCTCCAGGCAACTTCAGAAGTTGCCACTCTTCCCTCTGTTGAAATATTTTATCCCATGCCCTTTTGTTCTTTTTCTTACAAAATCTCATAATTTCACACATCAGGAGCCATTACAATGAATTTTGTTCACAGTGCCAACTGCTTAAACCAAGTGGGGACCATGTCTGACTTCCTCTAACTCCACAAGAGGGAAAGAGGACCCAACTCATTATCAACCCAAGGGCGATTCCTATGAAATGGAGTTTAGATATGGCTCCACCCCAAATCAGTGCCTTTAAAATTAGTCAGACTTAAGAACAAATTTAGAAAACTCATCCTTATTATTTTGTTTCTCTAGAATCTCACTCTCTGGCTACCACATGTCTTAGGCTGGGTTTTCTAGAGAAGCAAGCAAAACCAATGAAATATATATATATATACACACACATACATGTGTGTGTGTGTATACAGTGAAGTTTATTATCTTACAATTGTAGAGTCTCAGGTTCCCAGTGGCAGAGAGAGTCCCTTCCACATGTCCATTATATGGGGAGCAGGCCATACCCTCAAGGAAGCATCCCTTCAATTGATTGCCTGTTCATAGCTGCTCATCATAGCACTAACTATGCCTGCATTAGGTTTCATCACCATGGGAATAAGCACATCCCAGCTGTGAAACCTCTGGAAATCGTTGCCTAGTCAAGTTGACAAAAAACCCTAACCATTACATTGTTGTTAAGTGCCATCGATTATTTTTGAATCTTCAATTATTTTTTCTTGCAGTTTACAAAAAGAGGCCAATTATTTTATTATAACTACAAGGAGAAAATGGTTATATAGTATAGACCTATAAATATTTGATTGATAAATTGAACTAAATTATTTCTAAGCTTTATTCTTTCCCATATTACTATCCTACTATATTAAATATATTTAAAAGCTAATGATCTTTGCTTGAATTGAAAAGTTTTGTCTTTTAAATAGGATTAGAAGATACTTTTCAGTTTTTTTCCCTAACAAATATTTCATTGTTTTTCAATTCTAAATTTGGAGGATCCCATTCTCCAAATAATTAAGCTATTGGATATATTCATTTCAGAGGGTCCCAGAGTTGGAACTGACTTGATGGTGCTTAACAACCACAACAATGAATCCTGAACTTTCCCATTATTAAGTATTTTAATTTTATTTCTTGTTTACTTTTCTAGTTCCTTGTGAGAATTTGTAGATGGTGGAGTACATATGAGTGACTCATTTAAATTTCAACAACAACCCTATGCCCACTCATGCTGTGTTTAAAGCAGTCATGTAGCATAAAGAGTTCAGTTCACAACGTTTGTCAAAGCCAACCCTCTCTTATACTGTCTCTCTAATCTTTGCTTCTTCTTGCATTTTAGCTACTGGCTTTGCCAAATCCAATTGTGTCTTTATTAATTCTTACTCTAAATGAGATCTGCAGTCACTGATGTCAGTTGCATTTTACCTATATTGAGGTCTCTTTTTATCTCCCTCAAGATCAATCTGTTTATTGGTCATATGCTTCTTTGTTTTAACAAGAGTGACACAATGATCAGTAACCAAGCTCCAGCACAGAAGTGCTGTTCTAACCTGAAATGTTTGTCAGTGAATGAGCTGGTATTATAGAGATGTTGCTGGCTCTCTTCCACATCCCATTGTGATACTATTGAGTCATTCATTTATAATGGTATTATCACTCTTCTTTTCTTCTCTAGCTGTTTTTTATTACTAACTTCAGTTTTGTTCTTTTTCTCTAGCTCCCATAATGTATTTGATCCTCTTAGCTAAAAAATTTCTGATCTTGCTTTAAGAATAGATCATATTGTTAAATACTCTGCACTCCAGTTTTGAATAATCAAATAAATTAACTTGAATAACCAGATGTCTTCACTGAAATTGTTTAGAAGGGGAAAACTTAGTTTTTATTAATTGGTAAATATTTTAATTTTCAGTAGGTGTAAACCAAAATTTAGGTCATTTTGCATGCAAAGGAAGCTAATGTATTCTTCAGAGTCCCAGATAGCATCCATAACACTGTAAGTCCCGGAAGATTTAACATCTCACCAAGGGAAGCACATCCTTAATTCACTCCCCTGGAGAGAATTAGATGATGTTCTATTTTAGAAAAAAAAAAAAGAAAGAAAGATTAAGACAATAACCACCCATGGATGCTTGCAAGACATCAAACTTACTTATTTCTTTGCAGTCTTAAAACAAAAATAAAATATTTGTTCTGGTTTCATGAGGACATACTTAAAAAACAACAACAACAAAAAAAAAAAAAAAAAAAAAAGGATTTAGAATTCTGTATGTGTGATTATTATCCTGAGAAAGCTCTAGACCTAACATTCAGAGTCAGGGAAGGTGCGACTACTGAAATGGCATCCTATAAAAATAGAAAGATATAATAACATAAAGGAATCCTGGCAGCATTGGAAGATAAGCAGTGGACTACTAACCACAAGGTCAGTGGTAGAAACTTTCTAGCGGCTCCTTGGGAGAAAGACAAGGCTCTACCTCTGTAAAAATTTGTAGTCTCAGAAATCTTTCATAGGGTTTCTCTGAGTTGGAATTGACTTAATGGCAGTGGGTTGTATTGGGTTTGGTAAACCAATAAAAACATGTTCCCATCCTTAAAAATGTGTTTGGCAATCTCATGTATGAGGCTGACAAAGGTACTTTGGAAACTTTGCAATAACTTAACGAATTTCAATAAAATTGTGCAATGTATTTTCCCTATAGTGCTCGCCTAAATTCCAGACACTAGTGGTTGTGTGTGTTTTTCTCAAGGAAAGTCGTTTTCTTTGGGTGCACAATCACATTATAAGATTCTTTTACTTTGCCTTCTCCATTGGTTAGTCATTTTACACCAACATGGTGCTAGTGCTTTCTACTTGCATTCTGTGGGCTATTAAAATGAAGCAATCAGGAGTAATTGGTTTACACTCAAGAGAAGGGTTGGTGAAAATCATATGTAGCTAATTTTTGTTGTTTAAAGTACCTATAAAAGATAATGGATATGTCAGCAGACTATTAGATCAGCACTGCAAAGGAAAAAAAAAAATGCAATACTAGATAAAACTTCAAAATAAAGCAATTGTTAAGGAAATAAGGAAAGTTCCCTAAATTATGATTTTTTTAATCCCCTGCTCATTTTCTCTACCATTTACATGCAAACACACACAGCCAGGTTTTTGGGCTTAAACGTCTTCCTTTTTAACTTGTGTCAAGCTGGTGATTATGTATTCATGTGCAAAAAGATCACTTCAAGTGTTTTCAAAGCTCTGACCATTTGATAAAGAAGCTATCCAGAAGCAGTGGAGGGACTATTTATATAAATAAATATTCTACCTCTGTCTAGGAACTTGAGTGTTCTGAAATTTGCATAAACTATCATTTTGTTGAATGCTTTGGAAATCCCTATTACAAAACTAAATGTAGAAGCAGTTACAAATGACAAGAAGGAAACATGAGAGATTGTGTCTTTTGCAAGATCTCAACTTCACTTTTTTAATTGCTTGAGAAATTGGGTCTTAGTCACCTTTACATGAAGAGAAAACTAAAATTTCATATCTAAAACCCATCATTTCTGGGTTCTAAGCTTAGAGAAGAACCTAACGAGCAATCTCTGTTCACTCTCTGCTTATTCAACACTTTGCTGATGGTTCCTACTTGTGTGGACTGTTCCCTGTTATTAAATAAGGGTGAGTTTAACAATGTGAAGAATTTAGTTTCACATATTACTAACTATAAAAATGGTGGTGGGTGGGGGTAATGTGCCACGGAGTCAGTTCCGACACATAGCGACCCTTACAGCGTTTCTGAGGCTGTAAATCTTTGCAGGAGCAGAAAACCTTATTTTTCTCCCCCAGAATGGCTGGTAGTTTCTAACTACTGACCTTGGGGTTAGCAGCCAGACTCATAACCACTACCATAGCTCCTTAAATATGAAAATAGTATTTAATAAATGAATGGCACAACTCGGTTATGTTTCCTGAATGAGTGAGTGAATGATTGATGATAAAATGACAAACAATTAGAAAGTAAGTGTGTATAATGGAAAGACTTGGAACACGGCTGTTTCCCACTGATGTGTAAATGCCTGAGAATAATACAGAAATTGCATTTGTTTTTAAATCAAAATAAGTATAAATTTTAAATCAATCCCTTTCAGTTAATCAGAAGAAGAGAGGCTGGTCTGGCTCTGTCACAGACTTTGTTTGTTATTAACTTAACTCACAGAATTTATGATTTGTTCATTTTTTTAATAACCAACTTACACAGCATACACTTACAGATCTGCTCTGGGTTCGATTTCAGGTGATTCTCAGCTTGTATTTTATACAGGATTACATAGCCTCTAGAAATATTATATTATTTTCAAAATGATTCATACATATTAGGTAGAACAATTAAACATATTTAGAAAATATCGTTAAAAAACAAGTTGTGACAATAGGAACATTTATGCAGAAAGCATAGCAAAGAAATCAAGTCAAAAGATGTGCAATTTATACAATATGAACACAGTAGAGGAATTCCTACTTCATTGTGTTTTGTTGTTTTGTTAAATGCCTCAGAGTCAGTTCCCATTCATGTTGTTGCTACTGCTGTTGGTAAGTACAGTCTAGTCTGTTCAGACTCATAATCTAAACCTGTATAGGGTTTCCAAGAAGCGGCTTGTGGGTTTGAATCACCAAGCACTCAGTTAGCAATTCAGTACTTATTCTTCAGTGCCATGCCAGGACTCGAGTCATAGTGACCCTATAAATAGGGTTTCCAAGGAGCCCTATTGGTGGGTGAAACCTACCTAAATTCTTGCCCTGCTACGGATGCTTTTTGTTTCCATGTCTTTGACACTTGCAGAATTTTTCCTCCTTCTGCAGACCTTCATCAGCAGGGACTGGTGGAGAAACCTGTAATTTACTTCTGCTGTAGTCCATTCCCTTATAACATATTCCCCTCTTTTTCTGAACTCTCCATTTCCCCACTACTCTCTGTTTGGAAGTATAGGACTGAATTCATTGTGACCTTTATCCCTTTTTATATCAATTACAACAGGCATCTATGTTATTCATCATTCCAATTCCTAGAATGCCTTCTATCCATTTTTCTGCCAACTCCTGAACCCTTTCACATTCCCTAACTCCTGAACCCTTTCACATTCCCTAACTCCTGAACCCTTTCACATTCCCTAACTCCTGAACCTCTTCTCTTTTAGTTTTTATAATTCAGTAAATTATAGCATAGTGGATTACAAACTGGGCTGCTAACCTCAAGGTCAGTTTTTGTTTTCTCTTTCGTTGCTATAAATGAATTAAACTATGCAAAGTCTTACGTTCCCAGTGGTGAGCCATCCTCTTTTGTCTGCTCAAGAGTTACCCCTGCACATTTTCTCTCTCTCCTTAGTCATCATATTTTCCACCTCACTACCACTTATCTCCCCATTAACACATTGGTATGCAATGCTTCTCCTCTTTGGACCCCTTTCCCCAATCCACTTCTCTCCTCTGTATTAGTTTATTTGTTCCTTCCAATTTCTATCTCTTGTAACCCTTGTGTTGTACTGAGGGTTAATGCGCTGGACTGCAAAATTGGTTTGAATTGTAATGTTGGTGGTTCAGGCTCACCAGCCACTCCTCAGAAACCCTATGTTGCTATGGTCAGAACTGACTGGATGGCACTTAATAACAACAACAACAATTATATCTTGAACCCACTATCAACCATGCATCCTCTCTACCAATACAATATAACCAATCTACTCTGGGTGAAAGGAGCTCTGGTAGCACAGTGGTTACGAATCAGGCTGCTAATACCAGCTGTTCCACGGGAGAAAGATGAGGCTTTCTGCTCCTACAAAGCAGAAAACCTTGTATAGGGTCGCTATGAGTTGGAACTGACTCCATGGCATATAACAACAACAATTCTGGGTGAGGTTACTAATCACCTGATATTGCTAAATTGAGGTGTCCTTCACACATGCACACACACACATACATATAGTGGGTGGTGATTGTGCACCATTGAGTTGGATCTGACACCTAGTGACCTTGTATAGGGCTTCCAAAGCTATAAATCTTTACATGAGAAGAAAACTTCATCTTACTCCCATGGAGTGGCTAGTAGATTTGAACTACTGACCTTTCAGTTAGCAGCCCATTTCATAACCCACTTCACTATAGATATATATGTATGTAAGTATGTGTGTATTATCCTACAACTGGTCTAGTGCTTGAACTGCAAGGTCTAGGGTTCAAATTCACAGCTGCTTCTTGGAAACCCTATACAGGATAGCTGTGAGTTGGAACTGACTAGAGAGTACTTAACAACACAACAACAAAAATATAATGTTACATATATATATGTGTGTGTGTGTGTTATATATAAGCTATGTTGTTGTTAAGTGCCGTCAAGTCGTTTCCGACCCATAGCGACCCTGTATAGGGTTTCCGAAGAGCAACTGATGAGCTTGAACCACCGACCTCGCAGTTCAAACACCTTTGCAGTCTGGCACATTAACCCACAGCACCACACTACACATATATATGCTTTTCTATGGTTTAATAACAATAAGCATATATGTTTGTTGTTGTTGTTATGTGCCGTGGAGTCGGTTCCGACTCATAGCGACCCTGTACAGGGTTTCCGAGGCTGTAAATCTTTACAGGAGCAGAAAGCCTCA
>NW_006408550.1:22587281-22619033 GCF_000296735.1 Chrysochloris asiatica | reverse complement strand
TCCTCTTCCAAGGATGAAGTACTCAGTAAACAAACTAAGCACACTCTTACTTAGGCTTACTAATCATTCACTAAGTCTGCAGTGAATGATTTTACATGCTTATTTTCCACATTAAACATATGCTGAAACCCAGGTAAAATTATTGATTATAGATTAGTGGTGGTGGTGTGCTTTTGAGTTGGTTGACTCACAGTGACCCTGTATAGGATTCTGAGGCTGTAAATCTGTATGGCAGCAGAAAGCCTTCATCGCTCTCAAGGACAGCCACTGGTGGATTCGAATTTTTGACCTTGGGGTTAGCAGTCAAACACATAACCCACTATGCTACTAGGGAGCCTGATAGATTAGTAAGTAAACAAAATTAAGCCCTTGTTTACCTATTTCTTGGGTAATCTGCCCCTGATTAAAAGAACATGGCAACCTAATTAGTACTTGCAAGGTAGGCTCCTGAGCAGAGATCTACAGATGCTAGCATTTAAGGGAGGTTCCCTGTGGTAAAGATAAGTAACCGCTATCAAAATCAATGTTCTCTCTTCCATACCTAGAGTTGTTCCTGGGAAGTAGGTACTTAGCCTAAGACTACATTTCCCAGCCCACTGTGCACCATATGTGTTGCCTTGAACTAATTTTGGCCACTTTAATTTGAACAGGAGTCCTGGTGTGATGCTGTAGGATAAAACACTGGATCACAAGGTTTTTTTGAACCATGAGGTCAGATGTTCAAACTCACCAACTGCTTCTTGGAAACCCTATCCAGGGTTGCTATGAATCAAAACTGACTCAATAGCACTTAACAACACCAACAACAATTTGAAGAGCAGTGATGTGTGCCATTTCTGGTCCAAAATATGTGCCCTCTGTAAAGTCCCTCTCTCTTTTTGCCACATGAGTCCTACAAGGCCCTGGTGCTGGCAGGATCAAAAAATAAACAGCCTGTGTTTTGAATCTTTACAAAAGGAGAATCATCTGTTAACCAGTAAGGTGAATAATAAAAACAATAGTAAATTCTATCATTTCTGAGCCAGTATATAATTTAGGGTCCATTCACTACCAGAGTTATTTGTGCTCTATCCATTACAAAACCCTAACCAATGGTCAAGCTCAACTATGTGCAAATCCAGCTAGCTGAATTATGTGCACATTTTTCAATTAGCTTTTTATTGCCCCACTCTTAAATATGAATGGGCAGTATATATCACTAAATACCTCAGGAAAGCCTCTAAGTATTCTAAAAGATAATTTGGCATATAGATAAACAAGTGAAGGGGGTGGGGAGTGGTTATTAACACCAAGAAAAGTTCATACAAAAATAAAAAGTAATCAGAGCACACATATATTACAAGATCGATGCGAGCAATATCTCCAAAGCTACAATAATATAAGTAGTGGACACTAGTATGAGTAATAATTGTAATATAACCATAGTAGAGGGATGACCAAAGGTAGGTTTATAAAAATAGCAGGAAATATAAGAGAGAGAAACCCTCACCTTCCAACTAAAACTTAGAGACTTTTGTCTACAAATGAAACAGCAACATAGGCATTTTAAGTACATGAAGGTAAATATAAGAAGATGCAGTTAGAGTGCTGAAAATGTTTGACTCTAGCTAGGGAAAATGGCACAGGGGCAATTCAGCTGTGTAGAACTGAAGCTTATGTGCTGTTGTAACCCTTTAAACTACGTTGTTGTTGTGATTAAGTGCTGTTGAGTCTTTCCTGACTCATTGCAACCCCTGTATAGGGTTTCCAAGGAGCTTCTGGTGAGTTTGAACTACCGACCTTGTGGTTCAAACCAACTTTGCAGTCTAGCACCTCACCCCAGAATGCCAGAGCAGGACTCTTAAATCTATGCACATGTATAAATGACCACCAACAACCACTAACATTGAGTTGTTTCGAACTCATGTTGTTGTTGTTAAGTGCCATGAAGTCACTTCTGACTCATAGCGACCCTGTACAGTGTTTCCAACGAGTGGCTGGTGAGCTGGAGCCACCAACGTTGTGGTTCAAACTGACCTTGCAGTCCAGTACATTAACCCACAGCGCCACACCAAGACTCCTCAGAACTCATTGTTGTTGGTGGTAGGTGCCATTGAGTCAGCATTAACTCATAGCAACCCTATGCACAAAAGAATGAAACAGTGCCCAATTCTGGGCCAACCTCACTATTGTTGCCTTGCTTGAGTCCATTGATGCTGACACTTTGCCAATCCATCTCACTAGAGGTCTTCCTCTTTTTCTCTGACTCTCCACCTTACCAAACATGATATCTTTCTCCACTGACAGGTCCCTCCTGACAATACGTCCGAAGTATAAGAGACAAAGTTTGGCCATCCTGGCCTCCACAGAGCACTCTGGCTGCACTTCGTCCAACACAGATCCATTGGTTCTTTTGGCATCCCATGGCACTTTCAATATTCTCATAACTCAAAAGCAACAATTCTTCTACGATCTTCCTTATTCACTGTCCAGCTTTTGCATGCATATGAGGTTATTGAAAATACCATGGTTTGGGTCGGGCGCACCTTAGTCCTCAAGCTGACATCTTTGCTCTTCAACACTTTAAAAATGTCTTGTGCAGCAGATTTGCCTAATGCATTACGTTGTTTGATTTATTGATTGCTGCTTCCATGAGTGTTGATAGTTGATTCAAGATGAATGAAGTCATTGACAACTTTAATCTTTTCTCCATTGATAAGAATGTTGTTTATTGGTCCAGTGGTGAGGATTTTTGTTTTCTTTGCATTGAGATATAATCCATACCGAAGGCTGTGCTCTTTGATGTTCAATCAGTAAATGTTTTAAGTCCTCTTCACTTTCAGCAAGTAAGGTTATATCATCTGCATATCACAGGTTGTTAATGAGTCTTCCTCCAATCTTGATGCCATGTTTTTCTTCGTATAACCCAACTTCTCAGATTATTTGCTCAGCATACAGGTTGAATAAGTATGGCGAAAGAATACAATCCTGTTGCACACCTTTCTTAATTTAAAACCATTTAGCGTTCCCATGTTCTGTTCGAACAACTGCCTCTTGGTCCAGGTACAGATTCCTCATGAGCACAATTAAGTGTTCTGGAATACTTCTCAATGTTGTCCATAGCTTGTCATGATCCACATAATTGAAAGCCTTTGCATGGTCAATAAAGTACATAGCCTCCCTGTAAGACAGAATAGAAGGTCCACATAGGGTTTCTAAGACTGTAAATCATTATGGAAACAAACCACTACATCTTTCCTCCGCAGAGCAGATAGTAGGTTCAAACTGCTGACCTTTCAGTTAGCAGCCCAATGCTTAACCTGCTGCACTACCATATTTGTAATTGAAAGACAATTAAATTAAAAATAAAAACAATGAGAAAGTCATGCCCTTGCCCTAACTTAATCAACTCAGTAATGTTATCTTTATTTGCATGATTTTATTTTATAATTTTCTATTCTTTTGCCATCTGAATCTACCTATAGCTAAATTTTATCAAATTGCTCAATTTGGAAATGTGGTCAATGTTTTATTAGAATATTATTTGTTAAATTTGCATTGAAGAATTCACACTGAAGACAGACATGGAAATGAGCTTTCCTTCACCCCACTGAAAGTAGTATAGTGCCATAAATATTTTATAAGTCATCTCTAAATACATTTGATTTTTTCATTAAACTACTGTAAGTTTCAAATAAGGGAATTGATTATGTTAATAAACTGTGATTCTCTTAGAAGAGATAAAAGGCAGAAAGAAATCCAGAATAAAATCCTATCATACCAAACTCTAAATAATGTGCTTCAATAGCCTTGAAGTCATCTATGGAAACAAATTCATTGTGGATTAATGCAAACAAGCTTCAAGGATGGGTCTCTCAATCTAAATAAAGATATAGCAGCTATGGTGTGATTGTTGCTGTTTGTTGGTAGCTGCCCTTGAGTTGTCTCCTGACTCATGGTCACCCCATGCACAGTGGAATGAAAACAGCCAGGTCCTGAACTATCACCATGATGGGTTCTGGATTGGATCATTATGGTATATAAAGTTTCCATTGAGTGATTTTTTTTCAGAAATAGATCACAAGATCTTACTTCCTAGTTCATCTTAGTCTAGAAGCTTCCCAGAAACCTATTTAGCATCGTGAATGGTAGGAAGTAAGTAAAAAATACTAAAAGTGTTTTCCTGATTAATCCCTGAAAGTTATTGACCAAATCTTTATATAATACAAACCTGCTCCATATGCAGTGGTGGTTATGGGTTACAACATAAAGACCCTGTTAGGGTTTTTGAGTCTTAAATCATTATAGGATCAGAAAGCCTCATTTTTCTCCTACAGAGGGGCTGGTAGCTTCGAACTGCTAATCAACGTGTAACCCACTATGCTACCAGAGCTCTTTCTTCCATATATAAATGAGCAAAATTATATGATAGGTAAAGTTAAGTAACAGGACACACTGAGCATCTTTGATTTCTAGTGCTGCCATAACAGAAATATCAGCTACATTTTACACTAATCCAGTCCCACAGGAGATTATAATCATAGACACAGAGGTTTGGGTATTGGGGTGGGGGGGAATTCAAACCATAGTATTTCATACCCTCTAAAATGTCCTTTTCACATGCTGAACAAATTCACCCATCACATCATCCCAAAAGTTGTAAATCAATTCCTACTCCAAAACTTCTTCTTCTGAAGCACCCAAATTGAATATGGGTAAGATTTCATAAATATTCTATCATGGGGTTGAATTCCTCTTCACCTGTTAACTTATCAAATCTAGAATACAAGTTTTCTGTTTCCAAAGTACAATGATAGAGTAGACACACGGCAA
This sequence comes from Chrysochloris asiatica, assembly GCF_000296735.1. Classification (NCBI taxonomy): domain Eukaryota; kingdom Metazoa; phylum Chordata; class Mammalia; order Afrosoricida; family Chrysochloridae; genus Chrysochloris; species Chrysochloris asiatica. The sequence goes on along the minus strand of NW_006408550.1, from coordinate 22,614,221 downwards.
ACTTTTCCATTACAAATGGGAGAAATAGAAGTTTTTTGGATACTATACACTAAAAATTCCATAACCCAGCAAACAATTTGCATTAATTCTCAAATCTTGAAAAGAATCTGTTCTCTAAGACCATCTGGGCAAGGGCCCTGCCCTCCATATGTTGGCCACACCCTGTGGGTTCTGGGTGAATGCTCCTGGACTCTGCACTTCAAGTTCCCCCTCTAGCCCCACTGGGATAGCAGCATGACAACCTTAGCTTTGGGTGACCTCACTCTCCTAGTCCATCTGCGTGGTGATGGTGGACTCCACCTTCTCAGCAGGGGAAGCTCCATTCTTTTGGCCCTTGGCCATAGTAACTCCACTCCCTTAACTTTGGACTGTGACCCCATTCCCTTGTCACTTCTTAATAGCTGTCCCACAGCCCAGAGGCAAGCAACCCAAGATTCAACTCTCTGAAACCTAGAAGTCTGTGCTCCCACCTTTGAGATCCAGGAGACTGTGGTCCCACCCTTTGAAACCAAGAAGGCTTTGCTTCCTGGGATCCTTTCAGAAGCTTTGCTGATTTCTGAACTACTCAAGGATGATATTTTTCTTTTCTTGGAAGAAAACAGATGTTGACCCTGTAACTTGTTTCTTGCTATAGAATTCTAAGAGACAGACAGTTTTCATTCCTATTTGTCTAAGTTGATGAGTTTTCTGCTATGGTTGCTGTTTAAATACATCAGCCACAGGCTTAATTTCTTTATGCTATATTTTTGGTGAACATTCTAGGATATGTGATTTTTCAAATCTTTAATATTTGTTTTTATTTTTCACAGGTAATTTTTAAGTCCATCTCTTTCTTCTTATGTTTTACTATAGCAGCAAGGAGAAGCTATACAACCCCTTTTAATTCTTGCTTAGAAATCTTTTCAGCCAGATATCCAAGTTCATCTCTTACAACTTCTGTCTTCTCCCATACATTTGAACATAATTCAGACAAGTACTTGCCACTGCAATAAAAGCATCGTCCTTCATTTACTGATCCATCGTATGTTCATCATTTTATGTTAAAGCCTCACCAGAAGCACATTTAATGTCCACATTTCTAGAAACATTCTATTGCTAGTGCTGTATGTATTCACTAAGATAATAGAGACCTCCTCTACTACTCTACTCAATTCCTTCTAAATCCACTTCAGAATTGCCTTTGACAATCATAATTCTACCACCTGTGTCTAAGGCAGTCTGTTGTTAAGTGCCTTCTGGCCAGTTCTGACTCATAGCAACCATGTATTGAGTTTCTGAGGATATAAATCTTGTGGAAGCAGAAAGCCTCAATGTTTTGTCCTGTGGAGCAGCTGATAGGCTCAAACCACCCACCTTGTGGTTTGCATTTCAGTGTTTATCCTACAGAGTCACTGAGCATCTCAAGGCAATCTAGGCTTTCACTTTTATATACCTTAAAACTCTTCCAGCATCTACCCATTACCGAATATCAAAATCACTTCCGTACCCAATACCAAAATCACTTCCATATTTTAGGTATCTGTTAGAGTGACACCCACTCCTCTGGAACCAAATTCTGCCATAGTTTTCTAGTGTTGATGTAACAGCAATGTTACATGTGGATCACTTTAATCAATAGAGTATATATTCTCAAACATCCGTGGAACCAGAAGTCAAAATGCAGGATACTGGCACAATGGGAAGGCTCTCGGTCTCTGTCTACTTTGGAGGAAAGTTGTCTCCAGTTTCTGCTTCCTGATTCCTTTGATATCTCCATGTGTCTTGGCATCCAATCTCTCTTAAACTCCCTTGTCTAATATTTTGGATAAGCACTGGGCCTCAAGGTCTTTGAACTGCAAGGTTGTTGGTAAAAACTTACCAGCCATGCCTCTGCAACCCTAGATAGGGTAACTATGAGTCAAAAATGACTCAACAACACTTGACAACAACAATAATATACCTCAGAAGAGATCAACTCAAGATACATGAATCCTGCCTCATTAACATGGTGGAGGTGGTGGTATGCCATGGAGTCAGTTCTGACTCATAGCAACCCTGTACAGGGTTTCTGATGCTGTAAATCTTTAAGGGAGCAGAAAGCCTCATCTTTCTCCCATAGAACAGCTGGTAGTTTCTAATTGCTGACCTTGAGGTTAGGAATCCAATTCGTAACCACTACGCTACCAGAGCTAGTCCCAAAATAGGATTATAACCACAAGCACAGGAGTTAAGCTTTACAATATATATTTTGTGGGGTCACAGTACAATTCATAACATGGAGTCAGAAGCTCTCAGTCCTACAAAGCTCAATTTCATCCCAAAAGTGATATTGGGAGTCAGAATACTTAACATTGCAGTAGATAGATTTATGATTGAATTACCAAAATCTATTTTTTAAAACCCCTGAGATTACTTTTCATTGATGGCAATTTGTTTTTCACCCTAATTCAGGAATATACAATATGTTCCTGCAGTGTGGAATACAAACTTCCTAGAGATTTGCTGCCAAAATCTATTGATACGTTATTTTATTATGATGACTGCTGTCACAGATTATGAAAGAGAACATTATTTTTCCACATCAGTTTGATCTCAGAGACTAGACCTAGATACAGGAGCCAAGAGAGAATGCAAGCTGAAAGTAATTCATTTCACCCCTGTATTTCCAAATACTGCAGCCTCAAACCACAAAGACCTCCTATGCAGTAATTATATTTTATCACTTTACATAATAATATAGCTTGCAGTCTATTCTGTTTTGTAAATTACCTGGAGATTGCAAATTGTTCTTGCAATTATCTGATTTTCTATCTAACTGGGACAGAGTTTCTCAAACTGTGAGGTTGATCACCCTGAGGAGACTTCAATCTTTTCTTGGAGATACAAAAGACAACCCAAGGAGAAGGGAGGTGTATTACCCTGCTCACTAATTATTTTCACTAATAGCTGAGAAAGCAAAAGCATTTAATTAGGAATCTTTTTGGTGCATTTTGTTTATGTAGGATTAAGTGTATCATTTCTCTACATTATGTCATCAAAGATGGTGTGTTTTCCAAGTATTCAAGTTATAAGGAGCAAAACTGTAATTAAATTTAAACACTACAGTAATAATTGTCACCTATTTGTAAGAATATATGGAAATATATTAGAAATATATGGAAAGAAATATAAACATTTCAAGAAACTTTAAAAGAGTAAGGACTCTACTTGTTTTCAAGCCTGTCCTATGAAGGAATTCTGGTGGTACAATGGGTAAGGCTCTTGGCTGTTAAGCAAAAGGCTGTTGGTTCCAAGCAATGAGAATACTGTATATATTACAGCCTAGAAAGTTCTATTCTGTTCCCTTGGGTCACTACAAGTCAGATTTTACTGAAAAACAAACACGAAAATGTATCCTTAATAGAAATGTTTACAATTGTATAATTTCGAAGGTATTACGTTGTTTCAATTTTCCGTTGACTTAATAATTCATTATTTATATCTTTGATTCCCATGTCCCCTCACAAATTTTGATTATTAAATCATTGCAGAATATTTTTCATGCCAACAATTTTTGATAAGATTACAGAAATGCTATTCGTTGGCTACACTCTGGTCCCTAATGGGGCAGGATACAGAAACAGAAGTAATGGTGCCTTTGTGGATTTTCTCCAGTGAGACAGGCTCACAGATCAACAGCTGATTACCCAAACCAAGCACAATTAATTCTTTATTATCTGCAAACACAATATTCATAGGAATAATATATATATTATATTTTATATCTTTCTAATTAGCTACAGGGTCCTCGTGTGGCACCATAGGATAAACACTCAACCTCAAGGTAGGTTTAAAACCCAAGGTTGGTGGTTCAAACTCACCAGCCACTCCTCAGAAACTCTCTACAGGATCACTATGAGTTAGAACTGACTCGATGGCATTTAAAAACAATGACAACTACCTACAAATCTAACTTTTATATTCTTTATTAAATTATATATCTTCAACTTAATAAATTCTTCTGTTGACACCATCACCAATCTATAATTTATGAAAATAATAATAATATGACCATTGGTGCAACTTTAATATACTTCCTACTGATAATTTTGATATTTTTGTATTTTCTGAAAGAAGCATAATTGTGTCTACAGTTTTGTGTTCTGCTTAACCTTAGTTTCTATGGAAACTAAATTTCTATATTTCCATATTATACATACACCTCAAAAGTATATTATCAAGTGAGTCTTCCAAAGCCTTCTTAGCCACTCTGGAAAGTCATTAAAGAATTAATGTAATTATTCTATTGTAAAGAACTACTGTAATTGTTTTATGAAACTTGCTCTTTGGCATGTTGCTGTTGCTATTAAGTGCTGTCAAGTTCTGACCCATAATGACCCTGCATCGGGTTTCTCAGGGATGACTGGTGATTTTGAACCATTGACCTTGTGGTTGGTTCCCACTGACCTTGTGGTCCAGTGCTTTATCCCACAGCACCACACCCGGACTCTGCTCTTTGGCATATTGAAGCTCAAGTGGTGATACAAAGAATGAGGGAGTAAAAGAACTGAAAAGAAAGAAAAAAACAAAACAAAAAAAAACCCTTAAAGGTCAGTATTATAATAAAATGTGTAAAGACCTGGAGTTAGAAAACCAAAAAGGAAGAACACACTCAGCATTCATCAACTGAAACACTGAAGAAAAAAATTCAACCCTGCAGGTAAAGTATTGAAGGATTCTATGGGAAAAATATGGAACAATGCAGAAAGCATCAAAAGAAGATTGAAGGAAAATATAGAGTCACTGTACCAAAAAGAAATGGTATATATTCAACCATTTCAAGACATAACATATGAACAAGAACAAATGTTACTGAAGGAAGAAGTCCAAGCTTCACTAAAGGCATTGGTGAATACCAAGGCGCTAGGAATTGACAAATTACAAATCAAAATGTTTCCACAAACCGATGTTGCAGAAATTTGGAAGACAGCTACTTGGCCAACCAGTTGGGAGAGATCCATATTTGTGCCCATTCCAAAGAGAGTGACCAAATGGAATGTAGAAATCATAAAATAATATGTGCAATATCACATGCAAGCAAAATGTTGCAGAAGATAATTCAAAAACAGATGCAACCGTACATTGACAGGGAAGTGCCAGAAGTTCAAGCTGAATTCAGAAGAGGATTCATAGCGATGTCATTGGTCATGTCAGATGGGTCTTGACTAAAAGCAGAGACTACCAGAAAAATAGTTATCTGTGCTTTATTGACTATGAAAAGACATTCAACTGTGTGCACCAATGCAAACTATGGTTAATGTTGCTAAGGAGACTGGGTATCCCAGATCACTTCTTTGTGCTCATGAGGAGCTTGCACACAGACTAAGAGTCAATTGTTAGCACGAGGGAATACTCAATTGTTAAAATTAGGGAAAGTGTGCACCAGGATTTTATCCTTTCACCAAATTTATTCAATCTGTATGTTGAACAAATAATCTGAGAAGTTGGATTATATCAGGAACATGGCATCATTAACAACCTGTGATATGCAGATGATATCACCTTGCTTGCTGGAAGCAAAGAGGACTTGAAATATTTGTTGATGAAGATCAAAGGCTACAGTTGTCAGTATGGATTGATTGTACCTTATAAAGAAAACAAAAATCTTCACCACTGGACCACTATATAATAAAAGATTGAGGTTGTCAAAGACTTCAGATTGCTCATATCAAAACTCATGGAAGCAGCAGTCAAGAAATCAAATGATGTAGTTATTGCATTAGGCAAATATGATGCAAAACACCTCTTCAAAGTGTTGAAGAGCAAACATACCAGCTTGAGAACTAAAGTACAACTGACCCAAGCCATGGTATTTTCAATAACCCCATATACATGCGTAAGTTGGACAATGAATAAGGAAAACTGAATAAGAATCCATGAATTTGAATTATGGTGTTGAAAAAGAATATTATAAGTACCGTGGATTGCCATAAGAACCAACAAATCAGTTTTTGAAGTACAGCCAGGATACTCTGTACAAGTCAGGATGGCAAGAGTTAATTTCTCATTCTTTGAACATATTATAGGAGGGACCAATCCCTGGAGCAGTACATCATGACTGGTAAATGAAAGGTCAGAAAAAGTAGGAAGACCCCCCCCCCCCACACACACACAATGTGATGGATTGATACAGTGGCAGCAGCACTGGCTTAAACGTGACAATTGTGAGGATGGCTCAGAACCGGTAGTGTTTTATTCTGTTGGGTATAGGAACTGACTTGACAACACCTAATAACAACAAGTTTCTGATATGTGTTAACTGAAAAGACCATAAATTAGAAGAAATAAGAGTTCTCTGCATAATATGCATCCATTAATGAATGCATTATTTCCTGTAGACAACTAAAGGGATCAGATAAGTCAAAATAGGATCAGATTGAAATACTAGAGTTTACTGAACTAAATAAACACATCTGCTTTCACAGACCAGGTACAGGATATTAATGAATAAATGAGACAAGTTCTATTTAATACAGTAGCATTTGATAAGACCAGTTGTGAACAGGAAGCACTGCTGGTTCAGTCATAGAATTCTTACCTGCCATGCAAGAGACCAAGGTTCGATTCCAGTCAATGCATCTCAAGAACAAGGACCATCAAGTACAGGAAAAATCTTTGGCCATCTGCTTCTAAAAGGTCAGTCAATGAACACCCTATGTATGGATCACAATGATCTGATATAACTGTACATAAGGTTGTCATGAGTCAGGGGCAACTTGACAGTAAGTAACAGTAAGAAAAACAACCCAGCGAACAGGAGAACATAGACTCTGCTTATAGCTGATGGAACAGTCATTAAGCAATTGACTGCTAATCAAAAAGTTTCAAGCCACCAGTAACTCCATGGCATTAAGATATTGCAGTCTACTCCTTCTGTAAAGATGTCGTTCATGGAAAGCCTATCAAGAAGATTTAACCTGTCCCACAGGGTCACTGTGAGTCAGAATTAGCTCAGTGGCAACAGGTTTGGCTTTTGGTATCTAGCCAGTCATATTTTCCATGTTAAACAAACCATACCAAATTAAAAACCTTTAGCACCTACCTAGCGGTCTCAAGTTTTATAACCTCGAATATCTTGTATGAGATCCTAATTCTGCCTGAGGAAAACTTCAGAATAGCAGACCTGTTTGTGTATAATTATAACAAGTCTGCTTATAGAAAAATCTTTTAAAATTGTAATCATTAGATTTTTTTTAATATGTTTGTGGCTTTCACTTTTATTAACTCTCCTAGAACAACTTCTACTCAGTAATATGTGTTTATTTATATACCTGCTATTTAACTGTACATATGTACTCGATAACAATCACAACTACAAATTCCTATGCAACTGCAAATGTTCTGTTTTGTTTTGTTTTCTTCCTAGCTTTGGAGCCCGGTAAGATTTATTTTCTCTTACCAGTTTTTTCAATCTGCATGTCATCTAAATACTATGTGCTAGGCTTATTCACTGCCTAGGCATGTCATTCATTTGGCTCTCACTATTAAAAGGCAATGCTGTAAACTATTCTTCACTCATAAAACACTGCCGAGACTTGAAATACTAGCCAAGAACTGTTTCAAAGGAAAATGTATAGACTATTTGGAAATTAGATCAACAAAAATGACTCCACAAATGAAGGAACTACGACTCTGAGTATGTTTGTTAAAAAAAAAAAAAAGACAACCCGTGTTTCAACTGTTACTTGTACATTTTTAACCTGAAACCCAGATTATTTCCCCCACTTAGAGTATGATTTTCTATTAGAATTGCTTAACATGTATGTATTTGTTGCTACCTGTGGGAGAGTAGCATATATGGCCTTGTATAAAAATCATGGACTTTGAAATAGAACAGACCTTGGTTTAAGGTCCGTTTAACAACTTCAGTGACCTCCAAACTCTCTGCATTTGAGTTTGCTCATCTGGAAACTGAAAAAATAAATAAATATAAAAGAGTTCCTTCCAGAAAGAATTGTTTTGAGGAATCGAAATAAGCCCCGATTCCAATACGAGGGTCCATTCCTGCACCTCCTTTGCTACAAAGCATCAAGATACTATGCTATGTGAGAGTCCACATCTGGAGATCTGGCATTCTATAAGTCCCAGAGAGTGACCCTGACTAAGATGCTGTGGCAGTAAAGGCAAGCTCATTCTTCCCCAGGATAGGTATTTAACTCAGTCAGGATAAACCATAGGCACTTCAGGATGTAAGGAGACTGCTGTAGTCTATAGTGACTAAATGGTTAAGTAGTTTCCTTAAGGACTAGTATTGTATCAGGAGCTCAGTATTAATCTCTATTGCTATAAATTTGCATATTGAAAAACACCATCCTTAGTATGTGAAAGTCCATAGATGACCTCCATCTCTGCCATTGTGGGTACTCTACTCATGTGCCCATTGTGATATGTCTGAGGTAGCTCCTGGTAAAGGTTGAGTCATTTGTCTGATTGCTTGCTTGTGCAGTGCCTCTTCTGTGGTAGATGCTTTCTGATGGGTGTTAATGTCTGATATAGAACTCTTCCTACTTATATCTCACTCATATGTTACTTCACATCACATGTCTAGGAACCAAAATGCCTAATCTCCTGTTCTCTAATCTCCCCTGGTATGAGCAATGAATACATGGGCAGGAATGTACTGTCTCTTCTCCATTGCCTTTCAGATTCAATCCTGAAAGCAACTGTAATGTTATTGTTGTTAGGTGCCATCAAGTCAGTACCAACTCGTAGCGATCCTATGCACAACAGAATGAAACATTGCCCGGTCCTGGGCTAACTCACTTGAGTCCATTGATGCTGCCGCAGTCGTCAATTTTTGGCTTGCACCCACAGACTGAGTTAATCCATTTACAAACTATGTTCTGTCTTTTTCCTCCTCTTTTAGCTGCTCCTACAGGACCCAACCACCACCACCCCCATACAGAATTAAGTGCAGATGAAGGAAGGGAATTGTGAAACAGTTGTGGGACACATGGAAGCCTGAGAAACCTGTCCTCTGATTCTGTTCAGGTTTGATTCTGAGTATGCCGTTTCCATTTACAGTTGACAGTTACGAGGCCTCTCTGACATTATGATTAACACTGCTGAAAGATCCCATCTCATAACAGGCACAAGATCAATTTTTTCATCTCTCACAGGGCCAGGTACCAAGCCAAGAGCTATGTCATAGTTACCTAGTGCTTAAATAATAGAAACATCACAAGTACATGGCTTTAACAAAAAGAAATTTATTTTCTCAGGTTAGGAAGCTGGAGTCCAAATTTAGGTAACTGACCCTAGAGAAAGGCTCTTTTTCTGTTAGTCTCTCTGCTCTCTCCCTTTCTGTCTCTCTCCCTTTCTGTTTCTTTGTGTCTCTTTCTGTCTCTCTCCCTTTCTGTCTCTCTGTCTCTCTCCCTTTCTGTCTCTCTGTCTCTCTCCCTTTCTGTCTCTTTCTGTCTCTCTCCCTTTCTGTCTCTGTGTCTCTCTCCCTTTCTGTCTCTGTGTCTCTCTCCCTTTCTGTCTCTCTGTCTCTCTCCCTTTCTGCTTCTGTGTCTCTCTTTCTGTCCACTCTGGGGTAAGCTCCTTTTCTCATTTCAGTTTCTATTCCTAGGCTTCCTGCTGACTATGTAACATGTCACTTCCCTTCCATTTATGCTAACTTTATTTAATCTGTTGTCTTTTATCTCAAAACAGATTGCCTTAAGACACACTCAACACTAATATTATCTTAATAATGTAACAGATAAACTCCATTCCCAAGTGGAATTATAACCACAATTATCGGGGTTGGGATTTACAACACATATTTGGGAGGAAGACACAACTTAACCTGTAATATTCCAACCTATGATATAAAATTCATGTCATTCCAACTTGAAAAACACATTCACCCTATCATCCCATAGAATCCAATCCAAACTATCATCTCCTGAATTATCTAAGTCAAATATGTATTAGGTTTTAAACATATTCTTGTTGTTGTTAACTGCCATCAAGTTGGTTCCAACTCATAGTGACCCTGTATAGGGTTTCCAAGATGCTGCTGGGGAGTTTGAACTGCTGACCTCACAGTTCAAACAGACCTTGCAGTCCAGTGCTCATCTTACAGCATCACTCCAGGACTCTATCCTACAGCAAAATTCTACATCATCTGTAAACCTGTACATCTAGAATACAAGTTATCGTCTTCCAAAGTGCTATGACATAACAGCTCCAGGACATGTCACAAATGGGTGAACATGGAGGGAAAGAAGAGATATCAGGCACCAAGTGAGTCCCAAACCCAGCACAATAAATTGTACCAGCTCTCAAGACTTGAAAATAATCCCCTTACCTTTGGAACCTCTGTTTGTGCTTGCTTGCTTGCTTTCTTAATATGTTCTTTTGTATCTCAAAAGAGATTGATTAAAAATATACCCTATGATAAGAAAGACCGTAGAAGAATTGATGCTTTTGAGTTATGGTGTTGGAGGAGAATATTGAAAGTGCCATGGGCTGCCAAAAGAACCAATTGATCTGTTTTGGAAGAAGTGCACCCAGAGTGCTCCTTAGAGGCCAAGATGGCCAAACTTTGTCTCTCATACTTCAGACATATTGTCAGGAGGGACAAGTCTCTGGAGAAGGATATCATGTTTGGTTAAGGTGGAGGATTAGAGAAAAGGGGAAGACCCCCAACGAGATGGATTGGCCAAGAGGCAGCATCGATGGACTCAAGCGTGGCAACAGTAGTGAGGTTGGCCCAGGATAGGGCAGTGTTTCATTCTGCTGTGTGTAAGATCACTATGGGTTGGTACCAACTCCATGGCACCTAACAACAACAACAATAGTACCTCATTAACATAACAAAACTCAAGTGGGATTATGTTGTTGGTAGGTGATGTCCAGTCAGTAAAATCTCATAGCGACCTAGCAGTATTCCTTGGCCAACCTCACAATCATTGCTACTGCCACCAATGCTGCTGCCACTGTGCCATTCCATTTCCTTAGGGCTCTTCCTCTTTTGCACTGACCCTCCACTTTACCAAGTATGATATCCTTCTCCAGGACTGGTCCCTGCTGATAATATGTCTGAAGCTTGAGAGACGATGTCTGACCATTCTGGCTTTTAAAAGGAGCATTCTGATTGTATTTTCAAAACAGATTTGTTTGTTCTTTTGGTAGTCCATGGTAATTTTAATATTCTCATCCAACACCATAACTCAAATACATCAATGCTTCAATTGTCTTCTTTATTCACTGTCCAACTTTCACATGCATATGAGGTTTTTGTAAATACCATAGCTTGAGTCAGGTGAGCCTTAGTCCTCAAACTGATATCTTTGCTCTTGAACACTTTAAAGTGGTCTTGTGCAGCAGATTTGCCTAATGAAATGCATTCTTTGATCTCTTGACTGTTGCTTCCATGAGTTTTGATGGTTGATCCAAGCAAATCTTTTACACTTTGACCACTTTAATCTTTTCTCCATTTATCTTGATGTTATTTATTGATCCAGTGGTGGGGACTTTTGTTTTGTTTACACTGAGTTGCAACCCATACCAAACTGTGGTCTTTGACCTTCATCAGTAAGTATTTTAAGTCCATTTTAGTTGTTGTGAGTCTTTGAGACAGTTCTGACTCATAGTGAGTCATAGGGTTTCCAAGGAGTACCTGGGGGTTTGAACTGTTGATCTTATGGTTAGAAGTCCAGTGCTTATCCTATAGCACCACAACTGGACTCCGTATTTGGAGGAGGCATAATTAAATACATAAGAAGCTATTTATGAAAGGGTATATGATAGCCTACAGCAGACTTTATAGCCTTGCTGCAGAATCCCAGAATTCTGAGTTGTCATCTTTCTACCGCATCTTGCCATGTGCTTTATATCAGATGTCTTCAGGTGATACAACCCAAGCAGTAGGATAGATAGCATTGTTATTTGGATCTTCTGCAGCAAACTTTCTGGCTCTGGATATCACTCAAAATTGGCAGTTTTCCATGCCATCTGGTATATTCAGCCAGAACAGTATTTCTTGGTTTGGAATGTGTTTCCTCCAGAACTCAAAGAGACCTAACACATGCTACTCATCCTTCTTTGTGATAGGGAATATAAAATGCAGTCACCACTTGGCCTTTCTTGCTTCTGGACTCCATTATACCTATGGATGTAAGTAAGACCACCTTGTAGCCACTTCACCTACCATCATTCCCAGTTTATGGTGGAGAGCCACCATTGAAGTCCTAGTTTCATCAGTACCCCTCTCATCACACTGCTTCTGATGGCCTTGGTGAATGGTGTGACTTCTGAGAGCCCTCAGGGAGCATAGACTCTGATGAGGTATTTTTATTCTTTTCTCTAACTGCTGCTAGGATCACTTGCACATTTATATTTTGATGACTGTTGGAAATATTTTTTCCCCAAATCTTTAAGAAGTATTCCACCAGTGAATTTGCTTCCTCTGTTATAGTCTACAAAGATAATGCATTTGTCTATCTGAACATTTTATATAAATCTAATTATGCAATTTAATATATGACTATGCAAAGTCGTTGACTATGCAAAGGTATTTGACTGTGAGGACCATAACAAACTATGGATAACATTGTGAAGAACAGGAATCCCAGAATACTTAATTGTGCTCCTGAAGAATCAATACATAGACCAAGAAGCAAGCATTCAAATACAACAAGTCTTTATAGTTATAAGTTTTACATTTGTTGTTGTTAAGTGCCATGGAGTCAGTTTCTAAGTGCCATGGAGTCAGTTTCAACTCATAGCGACCCTGTACAGGGTTCTGAGGCTGTAAATCTTTGCAGGAGCAGAAAGCTTCATCTTTCTCCCACAGAACAGATGGTAGTTTTGAACTACTGACCTTAAGGTTGGCAACCCGATTCGTAACCACTACGCTATCAGACCTCCTTACATTTAGTTGTGTTTAAACACTGAATGGTACAAAGTCAGGAAAGATGTGGTTGAGAGTTGTATTCTTTCACCATAATTACGCAGCCTGTATGCTTAGTAAATGATTTGTGAATCTGGATTATATGAACAAGAACATAGCATCAGGATTGGAGGAAGACTCTTTAACAACTTGTGATATACATATGACACAACTTGTTTACTGTGAGCAAAGGAGACTTGAGCTTAGTGATGAAGATCAAAGACTATAGCCTTCAGTATTAATTGCATCTCAATATAAAGAAAACAAAAATCCTCAATTAGACCAATAAATAACATCATGATAAACATAAAAAAGATTGAATTTATCAAGTATTTTGTTTTGCTTGGATCCAGAGTCAATATCCATGGAAGCAGCATGGGCTAATCTGCTACAAAGAGCTCTTTTAACTGTTGTTGTTGTCAGGTGCCATCAAGTTGGAACTGACTCATAGCCACCCATGCACAGCAGAACGAAACAATGTCTGATCCTGGGCCAATCTCACTACTGTTGCCACACTTGACACCATCAATGATGCCACCTGGCTGATCTATCTTGTTGTTGTTAGATACTATCAAATCCATAATGACTCATAGCAACCTTATGCACAACAAAATGAAACACTGTGCCAACTTCACAGTTGTTTGTATGTTTCAGACCATTGCTGCTGCTACTATGCCAATCCAACTCGTTGGGGGTTTTCCTTTTATTCTCCAACCCTCCACTTTACCAAACATGATATTCTTCTCCAAGGACTAGTCCCTCCTGACAATATGTCTGAAGTATGAGAGGAGAAATCTAGCCATCCTGGCTTCCAAGGATCATTCTGGCTTTACTTTTTCCAAGACACATCTGTTTGTTCTTTGGGCAGTCTGTGATACTTTAATAATCTCCTCCAACATTATAACTCATATGCATCAATTATTCTACAGTCTTCCTTTTTCACTCTTCAACTTTCACATGCATATGAGGTTCTTGAAAATACCATGGCTTAGATCAAGCACACTTTAGTCCTCAAACTGATATCTTTTCTCTTGAACACTTTAAAGAAGTTGTATGCAGCAGATTTGCCTATGACCTTGAACATATCCCACAGGAATATAGAAATCATCTCAAAAACATATTTGATGCATTAGGCACTAAAGACCGAAGTCCAGAAAAGTTGTGGGATGGCATCAAGAACACCATATAGGAAAAATGCAAAAGATTATTAAGAAGACAAGAAAGAAGGAAAAGACCAAAATGAATGTCAGAAGAATCCCTGAAACTTGCTTTCCAACATAGAGATGCTAAAGCAAGTGGAAGAAATGAGGAGGTAAAATTGATTGCTGAATAGAAAATTTCAAAAGTCAGATGATATGACAAAGTAAAATACTATAATGAAATGTGCAAAGACCTGAAGTTAGAAAACCAAAAGGAAAGACCGAACTAAGCATTTCTCAAACTGAGGGAACTGAAGATAAAATTCAAGCCTCAACTTGAAAGGATTCTATGTGCAAAACATTGAATGATGTAGAAAGCATCAAAAGAAGATGGAAGGAATACATAGAGTCGCTGTATGAAAAAACACCAAAAAGATGTTTGGTGTTAAACCATTTCAAGAGGTAGCATATGATCAAGAGCCAATGATACTGAACAAAGAAGTCCAAGGTTCATTGGAGACATTAGCAAAGAACAAGGCTCCGGGAATTGATGGAATACAAATTGAAATCTTTCAAAAAACTGATGCAGCACTGGAGACACTCATTCATGTATGCCAATAAATTTGAAGTCAACTACCTGGCCAACTGACTTGAAGAGATCCGTATTTGTGCCCATTCCAGAGAGAGGTGACCCAAAGGAATGCAGAAATCATTTATCAATATCATTAGTATCTCATGCAAGTAAAAGTTTGCAAAAGATAATCTAAAATTTCTGTAGCAAATCCTAGGTATGGAATTGCTACATCGTATGATAACTATATGTTTAATATTTTGAGGCAATGTAAAACTATTTTCCCTAATGGCAGCATTATTTAACATTCCTAGATGTAATTTTCTGCTCCTGTAAAAATTTACAGCTTCAGAAATCTTATGCAGGTTCACTATGAGTTGGAACCAACTCCACAGCACATAACTACCACTACCAATTATTTTAATTTCAATTTTTCTGCATCCTCATTAACACTAGTTACTGCAAATATTTTTGTTTTAGCATTGTAATATGAATGAAGTGGTATCCCATTGTGATTTTAATTTGTATTTTCCTAATGATTAATGATTTGGAGTGTCTTTTAATGTACTTATTGGCCATTTGTATGTATTCTTTGGGTAAGTATCTATTCAAGTTCTTTTTCTATTTTTCAATTGGGTAATTTGTCTTTTATTATTGATTTATAAGGGCTCTATATATTCTGGGCACAAGCACCTTGTCAAATATATTAATTGCTAATATTTTAGTCTCTAGGTTGTCTTTTCTGAATGGTATCCTTTGAAGTTTCAAGTTAGACATGTAGTCCTATATTTTCTTCTGAAGGTGTTATTATTTTTGATTTGGATATATGCTCCATTTTGTGTTGATTTTACCTTATGATATGAGATAAAGATCCACCTTCATCCTTTTATAAATGAGCATCCAATTGTCCCAGCGCTATTTGTTGAATAAAACACTTCTTTCCCAATTGAATTGCCTTGACAACTTTGTCAAAAATCAACTGACCATAATAATAAGAATTTATTTTGGCACTACCAATTACACTCTATTCCAAATATGTATAGGTCTAGCCTTTTACTAACACCACACTATCTTGATTACTGTAGGTTTGTGTTACATTTTGAAATTAGGAAGTGTGAACCCTCCAACTCTGTTCTTTTTTCAAAGTTATTTGGCCTATTTGAGGTCTGCTATGTTGTTTCGAGAACTTTCTACAGTTTAGCTCCCAAATAAGTGAATGACCTATTCTGGCACATGAAGTAAGTTTTTTTAATAAATCAAACAGCTGTTGAATGAATGGAATAAAGAATGTCTTAAGCTGTGGAATAGTTCTTGCAAAACCATTAACAGTTCTATTCTTTTTATTGAATGGATAAATGAAATTTTCAAAATATAATTTAATAAACTTAAATCTGGTCTTGAGTTATGAAGAAAATGGTCTGACATCTTTAATTGTGCTAAATGGAATGGCTTAAAATCTATTGTGTTAGGATTAGCAATAACCAAATACTATGTAAATGATAGATCTGCAGCTTCTTTGATTAATTCTTCCATTTATAATTATAGTATACATTTCTTTCATTCAATTATCTGTACCTGGATGAGTAAAAATATTAGCTAGTTTATATAATACTCATAGAATTCAGTCATATGTAGTGATTCAGAATAATTCTTCTTACTAATTAAAGTTTCCAAAATTAGATGGAAATGAGTGCTTTAAAAAGAGTAATATTAGCAAATTTTGGCATTTTTCCAAAATTTAGATACTTAGTAGCCAGGTGTGGTGCTGCAGGAGAATGCTCTGAATCTAAAGGTTGTTTTGAACCACAAGGTAGGTGGTTAGAACTGACCGGCTACTCCTTGGAAACCTTATTGTGGTTGTTGTTAGGTGCCATAGAGTCAGTACTGACTCATAGCGACCTTATATATACAACAGAATGAAACACTGCCTGATTCTGGGCCAACCTCACAATTTTTGCTATGTTTGAGCCCATTGATGCTGCCAATGTGCCAATCCATCTCGTTGGGGGTCTTTCTCTTTTTTACTGACCCTCCACTTTACCAAACATGATATCCTCCTCCAGTGACTTTGTTGTTGTTGTTAAGCACCATGGAGTCGGTTCTGACTCATAGTGACCCTGCACAGGGTTTCCGAGGCTGCAAATCTTTACAGGAGCAGAAAGCCTCATCTTTCTCCTGCAGAACAGCTGGTAGTTTTGAACTTCCGACCTTGAGGTTAGCAGCCCAATTTGTGACTACAGAACCAGAGCTCTTTCTCCAGTGACTAGTCCCTCCTAATAATATGTCTGAAGTATGAAAGACAAAGTCTGGACATCCTGGCTTCCAAGGAGCAGTCTGGCTGTACTTCTTCCAACATAGATCTATTTGTTCTTTTAGCAGTCCATGGCACTTTCAGTATTCTCCTCCAGCACCATAATTCAAATGCATGAATTCTTCTATGGTCTTCTTTATTCACTGTCCAGCTTCTGCATGCATATGAGGTTATTGAAAATACCATGGCATGAGTCATGCTCACCTTTGTCTTCAAACTGAACAACTTTACTGTTGAACACTTTAAAGAAGTGTTGTGCAGCAGATTTACCCAATGCAATACGTCCAATAGCACTTAACAAGTTCCTATCAAACACCTGAATTTTCAATCTTTTGATTGCATCCCAGACTTTAACAAGCTAAATATACTGTATTTTAAGATT
Organism: Chrysochloris asiatica; assembly: GCF_000296735.1. Classification (NCBI taxonomy): domain Eukaryota; kingdom Metazoa; phylum Chordata; class Mammalia; order Afrosoricida; family Chrysochloridae; genus Chrysochloris; species Chrysochloris asiatica. Next base: position 22,596,920 of record NW_006408550.1, on the reverse strand, counting down.
TTCTCTGAATAATAGTTGTTGTTCTTGTTAAATGCCATCGATTTGGTTCCAACTCATAGCAACATTGACCTTGTGGTTCAAACGACCATGCAGTCCAGTGCATTAAACCATAAACACCAGGACTCCAATAATTATAGGCTAGCATTTTCTACGTTATTAATCCTTTTTTGGGTGAAATTATATATTGTTATGATCTAGACCTTGCTAGAATTTTTATTCCACAGTACAACAATTTGATGCACAAAGAAGAAAAAATTTAATATTTAAGGATTATTTCTCATCATGCTAATATGGACCCTGAGGTTTCCAGAGGGAAAGTAGAGTGTGCATGAATATTTAGTCAATTATTATTGAAATAAAATGTCTTTTACTTTTTAAACCATGAGTACTCAGTCTGATTTGCCAATGTGGAAAATTGTGAAAATCACATACTTTATGGTTAGTCTGATCTTGTACTTAAACTAACTTTTGCAAGTCACTTGCATTTTCTGGCATTCATGATGTTTTTGTGAGGATTAAAATTAAACATAAAAAATATTGATAGAGTGCTTGACACAGAACAAGTGTTAAGAGAAGCATATGGGAAGAGGAGAGTCTCAGTGTAGTGTGATGATTTTGAGAACAGACCCTAACAAATAAAATAAAAGGTAACGAACCCACCATAATTGATGGGAATTATTTTTATTGTTGCATTTTACAGTTAAGAATGTATGCAAATGGGCTTCAAAAATTCATAAGCTCTCATCTTTAACATCCCAAAGTTATTTATTGGTTATTTTTTTAGTCTATCTGTAGATTAAAATCATAAATATAAAAATTATCAGAGAAAAATTGGCAATTGTCAAGAATACAAACTCAAACCCTCCAAGAATCTATTGACTATGTAGCCTACAATCAATTTAGAGAAAGACATTTCATTTATAAAACTACGAACGTAGGCTATCAATGAGGACTACAGACATATCCAGTAAACTACAATGAGTGAGTACAATTGTTTTATGGGTTCCTGAAGACAGAATTCATAAAATTAAAAGAATGTGCTTATGATTACCACATCTTTTTTTTGGTCTTCCCTAAAGAGTGAGATTAGTCAGACTGAGCAAAAACAATGGTAAATCTATAGGAGATTGCTTTGATCTTGGGTATTTTTCAACCAGTTTACATTTACGTATCTTTATTCATGATATACACACTCTTGCTAAAATGTTTCCTGAAAGTCTGTTCAACCACTTCCCCTTTGCACCAACAATGTTACCATGGTCTCTCTTAGCATCACTTAGCACAGAGAAGTAAAATATCTTCCACTACTGTTCATCTAAAACCTATGATATCTTTTTTTTTTTTTTTTTTTTAAGGTATTTTCCAGAAGCCTCTTATCTTTTATGAAACAAACCCAGAGTTTGGGGTATTTCTTTGATGGATGGGGAGCAGGTAGGGGAGAGTGAGGGTCCAAATATACAATAGGAAAAAAATGAAAACATTTTAGTCTGATTATTCTTGGACCCACTCACTTCTTGGTTGCTATTAGATTAAGCACAATTTCCATTAGAGTTTTATAATATGGATTTGAAGTTTATATTCATATTATTGAGTCCTGGTTCACTGGGCTGCAGTCAGACCCACCAGCTGCTCCACAGAAACCCTATACAGGGTCTCAATGAGTCTGAACCTACTCAACAGCACTTTACAATAACCACACTCATAATACATATCACATATTGGAATATATAAAAGTCAGGTGACTAATGCAGCTTTGCCATTTGGAGGTAGAAGTAAACTTTCAACATTCCTGAATTACTTTTTATTTATTAGTGATCAGGCAGCCTTAAAAATATATAACATCCTTCATTTTAGTCCACTTTTGTCATATATATCTAATTCAATGACATTTATGCACACGATATTAATTTTCTAGAATTATCTTAATATATTAACATAAAACTTTTTGCGTACCATCAAGATAGTTCTGACTCATAGCGACCCTGTATAGGGTTTTCAAGGAGAAACTGATGGTTTTGGACTGTGCTACACCAGGACTTCAACATAAAGCTTGTTGTTGTTAAGTGATGTTCAGTGAGTTCCAAATCATAGCAATCCTGAAGGAGGTTTTTGAGACTGTAAATCTTTGCGGGAGCAGAAAGCCTCATCTTTCTCTGACAGAGTAGTGGTGGGCTTGAACTGCCAACCTTGTGGTTTGCAATCCAGTGTTTATCCTACAGAGACAAAACTAGGTGAGGTTGTTTTTGTTAAGTGCTGTGGAGTTGGTTCCAACTCACAACGACCCCATATATAGCTTCTGAGGAGCAGCTGGTGGGTTTGAACTGCCAATCTTGTGGTTCCCAATTCAGTGCTCATCCTATAGCACCACATTACATAATAACAATCCATTCCTCACATTTATAAAGGTTAAGAGTCACACAGGATGCCAGAGGAGTCTATAGGAAGATCCTTTTTTATATGTGTAAATTTCTCTGGCATTATATGATAAGCATTGGACTACAAGATCAGATTGAAGTGCAGGGTCAGCAGTTCAAATTCACCAGCTGCTACTCAGAAATCCTCTGCAGGGTTGCTATGTGTTGGAACCAACTTCATGGCACTTAACAATAACAACAGCTGGCATGTTATTGTCAAATGACCATCATCTTCTGTCTATTTCATTGTATCTCTTCTCCTCTTTCATTGTTCTTGCTGTTAACTGCCATCCAATCAGTTCCAACTCAGTATAGCATTTCCTATATAGGATTTCCAAGGAACAGTCGGTGGGTTTGAACTGTCTACCTTGTGGTTAGCCATCTGGTTGTTGTCCTACAGTACCACTCCAGGACTCCTCTTTTGTAAGAGCACACTTCAAAAATGTTGTTGCTGTTCGGTGCCATCAAGTCGGTACTGACTCATAGCAACCCTATGCACAACAGAATGAAACACTGCCTGGTCCTGGGCCAACCTCACAATTGTTGCCATGCTTGAGCCCATTGATGCTGCCGCTTTGCCAATCCATCTTGCTGAGGGTCTTCTTCTTTTTCTCCGACTCTCCACCTTACGAAACGTGATATCCTTCTCCAGTGACTGGTCCCTCCTGACAATATGTCTGAAGTATGAGAGATGACGTTTGGCCATCCTGGCCTCCAAGGAGCACTCTGGCTGCACTTCTTCCAACACAGATCTGTTTGTTCTTTTGGCAGCCCATGGCACTTTCAATAGTCTCCTCCAACACCATAACTCAAAAGCATCAATTCTTCTATGGAGTTCCTTATTCACTGTCCAGCTTTCACATGCATATAAGGTTATTGAAAATATCACAGCTTAGGTTAAGCGCACCTTAGTCTTCAGTGAATGCAACACCATTCCTCATCACTTTGTTATTCCCGGCATAGTAAACCATGTGGTTGTCAGATTCAAAATGACCAATACCAGTCCATTTCAGCTCACTAATGCCTAAGATATCTATGTTTATGCATTCCATTTCATTTTTGACAATTTCAAGTTTTCCAAGATTCATACTTCATACTGTTACGGCACGGTGCAGAGTAAGAGACTTAGTCCCGGATCTCAGGAGAGCAAGTTTATTGCCGGTGAACAGAGCATAAGCTATTGCTTAAACCACTCTGACCCCGAATGCTTGAAAAAGTGAGCTTATATACAGGTTGGTTACATATGGGTGCATAAGCAGGTGTTGTTAGCTGTGGGTTGAAATTTTTTCAGCTAAATACTTTTCCTGTTATTCAATTTTTCAAGGTTTGCTTTAGCTTTGTGATTTTCCTGTTATATGCACAGAGTGGCCGGGAGGGTACATGCTGGGGGGTTTGTTGTTGTTGTTGTTTCAGTCTAATGGGATGAGGGGCAGGGCAGGAGGGTCCCAGGTCTGCTACAGTACATTCCATATTCCAATTTTCAGTGGATGTTTACAGCTGTTTCTCTTCATTTTGAGTTGTGCCCCATCAGCAAATGAAGGTCCCCGGACATTTCTCCCATGGACTTTACTCCATTCACGTCATCTCGGTCAACTCTACTTTGAGGAAGCAGCTCTTTCCCAGTCTCATTTTGAGTGTCTTCCAACCTGAGGGGCTCATTTTCCCACACTGTATCTGACAGTGTTTCTCTCCTATTCATAAGGTTTTCAGTGACTAAAGATTCAGAAGTAGTTTGCCACTCCTTCTTCCTAGTCTGTGTTCATCTGGACGCTCATCTGAAACTTGTCCACCATGGGTAACCCTGCTGGTATTTAAAATACCGGTGGCATAGCTTCCAGAATCACAGCAACTCACAAGCCACCACAGTACGACAAACTGACAGATGAATGGTGGACTTCAAAAATAGCTACAGACCTATTCGGCATGACCGCATATTAACTGATAATATCTTCAAAAAACCTATTTCCAAATAAGGTTCACAGGGATCAGGAGTTTGAAATTTAGACTCCTGAGGGACACTATTCAGTCAATAACGTGTTTTTAATAGCTTTTGTCTATGTGGGTACAAGCTTTGTTTCTTGTTCACCTCTTAAAATTTTGAGAAGTGCACTAGATGGTAAAGTGGCAGAGTCTCTAAATGTACACACATTAGTAAAAGGTAAAAAAGGCCTGGTAGTACAGTGGATTATGAGCTGGGCTCCTAATTGCAAGGTCAGCAGTTCAAATTTACCAGTCGCTCCAAGGGAGAAAAGAGAGGCTTTCTTCTTCCATAAAGATTTACAGACTCGGAAATCCTATACAGGGTCGCTGCTAGTCGGAACCAACTCATTGGCAAACAACCATTGCCACCAGTAAAAGCTAATGTCTCAAAAGTGAGAATGTTTTCTTTCATTTGCATTTTTACTTTATGAAAATAGAGAACAATGAGTACTCTAATTACAATATATTTACTCTTTCTGATATCACATTTAATTATAGCCTTCTGCTTACACACAAAAAAGAGACAATTGAAGGTAGTTAGAAGCATTTTCCTTAATGGTTTCTATTATACAATGAACTAAACCTCTAACTGGTGAACATTAGGGTTTCTGAATTGCAATATTACAAGTCTATTAATTTTGCCTGAGGGGAGAGGAGTTTATATAATTGTTTCAATTATAAATTATGAATTTTTATCAGAATGATGTATTTTTTCATGAAATGATCAATCACACAAAGTTATCTATTGATATGATATATGTGTACATGCAAAAATATGCATATAAACCCCAGGGTAGAGAGCCATGCTTATCCCTTTCCGCATATGATGATCATTGGAAATAAAATGTTATGGTAAATTAGACTCTTAGCAGGCCAGTGCATTGAGATTAAGCCTGTCTTAATGAGGCTACTAATGATCATTTTGTCTAGCAAGTTTATTGAACCATCCCTCACTTCAATTAAATAGCTGTTCTCCCTGATGTTTTCTTTATGAACAACCAGCTTGAATACCTGCTCTGGACTTAACATGAATTAACTAGATGACAAGAATAGCCAGATAAGTGTATATAGGTGCCCTTTAAAAATGGCTTTTTAAATTTAGAAGAGGTACTTATCCAAGAGTGAAGGCTCCTTGGGAGAATGGAAAGGTGAAAGGTTATAGAATATAATTTCAATTTTTTTAGAAAAGGTGAAATACTGAAAAAATAGACTGTGGAGTATTAATGCTACAGAATAAAATCTCCATGTTATCAATCAGTAACATGATTCTAAAACTTATTAAGAATCTCCAGGAAGTTCTTATTTCTGAAGAATAGACAGAAACCGAAAATTCCCCTTATTCTTCAAATATCAGTAGTCTAACTACTTTCCATCTGGACAGTGCCAAGCCTCAGGTATATGACTGCTGGGGTTTAGATATCAAACTGTGAACATAATCTCACCTAACCACAGTACATAAAACAATATAGAGTGATGTAAACAGGTTCCTTTGATCCCTTCCTAAACCTGTCAATGATATGTTGTTTTCTATAGCTGTGTCCAAATGATTTGAACAATCAAATGGATTCTTAGTTTCCATTTTCTTATATGTAATTCTATATCTTATCAGTAACTCAGCTGGGGTTTTATGACTTGTGAAAAAGAAAGTCTCAAACCACTGACATAAAAATTCTCATACTTTCTATACTTGTTCTTGTAGAATGAAAAGAAAGTTTGCTTTAACTTCCTATTTGCAATCATAAAGCAAATTGCAGAATAAAGAGTCACTTTCATGTCATACTTTCACAAACATTTTATTTAATTTCTCCACAGTTGAGACATATAGTTGGAGCTAAGATGAAAATATGGCCACCACTCATTTGTTACTTTGTCGTATTGCATGCTTGTATGTAGCTGTGCTGCTGGAAGTTATGCCACAGGTATTTTAAATACCAACAAGGTACATCTATAGTGGACAGTTTTCAGCTGAGCTTCTAGACTAAGATTAGGAAGGAGGGACAGACTATTTCTGAATGTTGTTGTTGTTGTTGTTGTTAAGTGCCATGGAGTCAGTTCCAACTCAGAGCGACCTTGTATAGGGTTTCTGAGAAGAAGCTGATGGGTTTCAACTGCTGACCTTGTGGTTCACAGTCCACACCAGAAGTCCTCTGAATGGTTAGCCATTGAAAACGTTATGACTAGCAGTCGAACATCGCCAGATAGCACCAGAATATTGAATATTGAAAAACGATGAATAGTACTAGAGTATTGTTAAATATAGTGCCAGAACATTTGAAAGTACTCAAAATACAACTCAAAGTAGAGTTGATAACTATGATGTAAAGTTTTCAAGACCTTCATTTGCTGAAGACATTCAACTCAAAATATGGAGAAACAATCATAAACATCTATTAATAATTGGAACATTAACATGTATGAAGTATGACACTAGGAAAACTTGAAGTTATCAAAAATGTAATGGGATCCTCCCCCCCAAAAAAAAATCAATATCCTACGTATTAGTGAGCTGAAATGGAATGGTATTGACCATTCATTTTGAATCTGACAAGCATATGCTTTACTATGTCATAATAACAAATTGAAGAGGAATGGTGTAGCATTCATCATAAAAAAAAAAAAAAAATCAAGATCTGTCTTGAGATATAATGCTGTCAGTGATAGGATAGTATCCATATACCTACAAGGAAGACAAAGGAGCTCTGGCAGCATAGTGGTTACGAATCGGGCTGCGAACCTTAAGGTCAGCAGTTCGAAACTACCAGCTGCTTCACGGGAGAAAGATGAGGCTTTCTACTCCCATAAGGATTTACAGCCTTGGAAACCCTATACAGGGTCGCTATGGGTCGGAATCGACTCGATGGCACTTAACAACACAACAAGGAAGAAAAGATAATAGTACTATTATTCAAATTTATACTCCAACCACTAAATCAAATGATAATAAAATTAAAGAAGTGTGAAGAAGTAGGATAAACATTGGACCACAAAGTTGGTCTGAACCTCAAGGTTGGAGGTTCAAACTCACCAATTACTACTTGGTAACCCTATACAGGGTCGCTATGAGTAGCAACTGACTCCATGGCACTTAACAACACCAACCAACTTTTTCAGTCTGAAGTTGATCAAACATGCTATCAAAATGCATTGATACTTACTGGTGATTACAATGCAAATCCTAGAAACAAAGATGATCATTATTTGGAAAATATGGCCTCAGTGATATAAATGATGATGAAGATCTCATGAAAGAATTTTACAAGACCAATAACTTCTTTAAACAAAATTAAAGATGATTATACACATGGGCCTCACAGAAATCAAATTGACTACAACTTTTGGAAGAAATGGTGAAACAGCCTCCATATCATCAGCCAAAACACAGTCCAGGGCAGACTGTGGAACAGATCATCAAAAGGCAAGTTTGTGCTGAAGCTAAGGAAAATTAAAACATCCACAAAAGCTAAAATTTGACCTTCAATATGTTCCACTTGGATTTAGAGGTCTTCTCAAGAACAGATTTGATGCATTAGACACTGATGACTGAAAGCCAAAAGAATTGTGAGATGGCATCAAGAATTACATAAGACAGTAAAAGGTCATTAAGAACACAAGAAAGAAGGAAAAGACCAAAACTGATGTCAGAAGGGACTCTCAAACTTGCTGCCCATCATGGAGATGCTAAAGCAAATGGAAGATATGAGAGTCAAAGAGTACAAGCAGAAAATTGCTATTGGCAATTTGAGAAGACAAAGTCAAGTATTATAATGAAATACGCAAAGACCTTGAGTTAGAAAGCCAAAAAAGGAAAAACACACTCAGCATTTCTGAAGCTAAAAGAAGTGGAAAAAAAAAAAAAAATTGACACCTCGACTTGAAATATTCAAGGATTCTATGTGAGTTGTTATGATTCTGAAAGCTATGCCACAGAAATTTTAAATACCAGCAGGGTCACCCATGGTGGCCAGGTTTTAGATGAGCTTCCAGACAAAGACAAAATAGGTAGAAAGAGTGATGAACTACTTCTGAATATTTAGTCAATGAAAACCTGATGAATAGCAGAGAAACACTGTCAGATAAAATGCAAGAAAAGAGCCCCTCATGTTAGAAGGTACTCAAAATCACACTGGGGAAGACCTGCCTCCTCAAAGTAGAGTTGACCATGATGAAGCGAATGGAGTAAAGCCCATGGGAGAAAAGCCCGTGGGACCATCATTTGTTGAAAGGACACAACTCAAAATGAAGAGAAACAGCTGTAAACTTCCACAGAAAATCAGAACATGGAATGTACGAAATATGAATCTGGGAAAAATGGAAATTGTCAAAAATGAAATGGAATGCATAAACATCAATATCTTAGGCATTCATGCGCTGAAATGCACTGGTATTGGCCATTTTGAATCTGACAATCACATGGTTGACTATGCCGGAAAGGACAAACTGAAGAAGAATGGTGTTGCATTCATTGTCAAAAAGAGCATATCCAGATCAGTCATGAGGTACAATGCTGTCTGTGATAGCCTAATATCCATGCACCTACAGGGAAGGTCAGTTAATACCACTATTATTCAAATTTATGCACCAACCACTAAAGCCAGTGAGGATGAAATAGAAGAATTCTATCAACTTCTTCAACCTGAAATTCATCAAACATACAATCAACATGTTTTGATCATTACCGTGATTGGAATGCAAAGGTTGGGAGCAAAGAGGAAGGACCAGCAGTTGGAAAATATGGCCTTGGTGATAGAAATGATGCTGGAGAACGCATGATAGAATTCTGCAAAACCAATGATTTGTTCATTTCAAATACCTTCTTTAGAAAGCATAAGAGACAACTATACACATAGACCTCACCAGATGGAATACATAGAAGTCAAATTGACTACACCTGTGAAAAGAGATGATGGAAAAGTTCCATATCATCAGTGAAAACAAGGCCAGGGGCAGACTGTGGAACAGACCATCAATTATTCACATGCAAAGCCAAACTGAAGCTGAAGAAAATGAAAGCAAGTCCATGAGAGCCAAAATATGACCTTGAATATATCCCACCTGAATTTAGAGATCATTTGAAGAACAGATCGATACATTAAAAACTAAAGACTGAAAACCAGAAGAGTTGTGGGATGACATCAAGAACATCATACATGAAGAAAGCAAAAAGTCATTTGAGAAGACAAGAAAGAAGGAAAAGTTCAAAATGGATGTCAGAAGAGACTCTGAAACTTGCTCTCCAGCGTAGAGA